>NC_133619.1:468507910-468829974 GCF_048593235.1 Sminthopsis crassicaudata
TACAGAATTCAAATCAGATGAACAGATGCTCACAAATTAAGGCAATCTATCTATTTACCTACAGCAATCCTGGGGGGTGGTTTGAAAAGAGAAAGGGAAGGGGAAAAGATGAGAGAGGGGAAAGCAAGTACTGAAAACAAACCCAGTAAAATAACTTTTTTTAGCTCTTTAAGTCAATCTCAGGAAGATATTTTTATATGGGGAGTGGCTTTCTGGTACACCTAACATTAGATTCTACATATGAGAAGTCACCCAATCTGTATATAAAGTTCTAAAATGGAGATATTATCTCAGTCACATTAGATGTGATATTCCACATTTTGTTAATAAATCACTGTTATTTATACACATTTCCAAGTTTCATGACTTCACGCTTCATAATCATTGAGTTTGTCCTTAAGAGTACTCATAAATAGGGCTTATATAGAGTCTTTGTCTGGTTTTGTAGGGTTAGCAACCCCAGATAAATCAGGTAACAGAGTTCTAGAGCAGAAATTATTAACTTAGTTGCCACAGAGGAAGGAAGGAAGGAAGGAAGGAAGGAAGGAAGGAAGGAAGGAAGGAAGGAAGGAAGGAAGGAAGGAAGGAGAGGAGGGAAATACATATTTATTTCCAAATAAGGACAAAATAGCTAACATTTATATAATGCTTACTAAATGCCCAGCACTATGCTAGAATCTTGACAATTATCTCATTGGGTTTTGTCAAAAATCTTGAAAAATAGGTACTATTTTTCCTCATTTTTCAGATGAGAAAACTGAATCAAACAGAGATAAGTGAATTGACCAGCCCTACTAAATGTCTGAAGTAAAATTTGAACTCAGGGCTCCCTGACTTCAGAGCCAGCAATGTGCCACCTAGCCATCTCTAGGCATTATACCTACCTCTGCTGTCTTTGAACAGATATCAGGGGATCTTATAAATTTGTGTGAGAAGAAATTTACATGTTTACTTTCATTAATCTCTAACTGAAATTTTTCATTTCCTTCAATTATTTAAAAGTATCAATCTGATATGAGGTATATAATCTTTATCAGATTGCCAAAGGGTCCATAATATTAAAAAAAAGTTTTTATTAGTAAGCATATTTCTTCAGTCTTTGGGGAAAGGATTCTATATTTACATACAGAAGACCATATGAATCTCAGGTTTAGATTTGCATAAACTTGGGAAGTCATATCACCTTTTTGGGTTTCAGATTCCTCATCTGAAAAATGAAGTTGGGTTAACTAATATTTTCTGGTTTTATGCTTCTTTTCTGATGCCTTCTTCCCACATTACCCAATTCTGCTGTCCAACCTCCAAAACCCATCTCTGCCTTCAATGCAACTCAATACAATCTGATTCAACATTTATTGAATGTATTTTAATTGGGGTTTCTACACCAGGAGTTCCCTGAACTGATAAAAATTTAGTTCTAAAATAAAAATTATGTGAGATATCACACTAGGGATGAGTGATATAAAAAGAAAAGAAAACACATTTTTAAAAGCTTTCATCCTTTTCTTTTTTTTTTGAGAATTATTTTCTTTTTCCAATTCAGAAATTCTATTTTCTTGAGACTTTTTTATCTTTTCCAATTCAGAAATCCTACTTTCCTGTGTTTTTTTAACCTTTTCTAATTCATAAATTTTGTTTCCCTGCATCTCCTGTGAATTCTTTATTTTTTCCAACTCCAATTTCAGGACGTTGTTATTCTCTATCATAGCTTCCCTTTCCTTTCCCCATTTTTCTTCAATCTCCCTTAATTTTTTAAGAGCTTCTTCTAGGAGAGAGTTATGTGATGGGGGGCAGGAATCATTCCCCTTTAGGTTGTTATCTGCTGTCTCTCTGCTGTTAACTTCCTCGGGGTTGGACACCCGCTCTTTCTCTGTGTAGAAGGAATAGATTGTTTTTCTTGGCTTTTTACTCATACTTAAAAAAATCTTTTGGGGTCTGTCCCTGGGGTAGGAAATTATTTATTTATTTCTTTACCAGCTTCCTCCCAGACTGGATGGATGCAGCAGCTCTTGTGCCTGAGCTAAGAGAGAGCTCTGGGAGAGAGTTCCCCACCCCCTCCCTGGTCAGAGGTGATCAGCACTGCTGTGCCCTGAGGGCGCTGTGTTTTAGAGGCTTCCCTGAGATTTGAGACTGAACAGTAAAGGCAGCACAAAGCCCAGGCTATGTGTCCGGGTGGGGAGTGGACGTCTGCAGCAGGTGACGTAAGAAGCCCCTGTGCTCAAACTGGAAGTGTCTGCCAGAAACCGCGGTCCCTAGTTCAAAGGTTCCGCTTCTCTGGGACTTCCTGGAGCTGAGTTCCACTCCCTCCAGCTCAGCTAGGCAGTGTGTGTTGCCTTGGGCCGTATCCACCCACTTGTCAGTCTCTTAACTATTCTCAGGTGGTAGCTGAGGCCACACCCCCTGGTGCGGAGTCTCTGCTGAGTCACCTCCAGGGTCCGGGGAAAATCTAATCTGAGTTTTAAAATATTTTGGCTTTCTCTTCTGAACTGCTAAATAATTAGCAGAGAAGAGCTAACAGCCTGTGCCAGATTCCTTTACCTCAGTGGCTTCTCTGATCCCAGAGCCCTTCCCAGCGCGATCAGCGCAGTATGCTAGCACCCAGCCGTCTGTGCTGGCCTCTCTTCTTCCTCCCCTGGGAACTGACCTTTCCTGTTGAAACTCCAGATTCTCTTCAGCTGGTAAGTCGTGCTTCCAGTCCTTGTGGTATCTGTCAGTCCTGAGCTAATTCTGAGACTTAATTTATCTAATTGGTTGTGAGGGAGTGAGGACGTTCACAGAGTCGTGTGTTTCTTCTCCGCCATCTTGGCTCCGCCCCCCCGCTTTCATCCTTTTCTAATGGTATCTTTTTCTAAATATATACAGAGAAAGTTTTCAACATTAACTTTTATAAGATTTTGAGTTCCATTTTTTCCTTTTCTCCCTCCCTCACTCCTCCTACCCAAGAGAGCAAATAATCTGATGTAGGTTAAACATGTACAATCATCTTAAAACATATTTCCACATTGGTCATATTGTATAAGAAAAATCAGAACAAACAGGAAAAACTATGAGAAAGAAAAAAAAGGTGAAAATAGCATAATTCATTCTCCGGACTCCATAGTTCTTTCTGTGGATGTGGATAGCATTTTCCATCATAAGTCTTTTGGAATTGTTTTAGATCATTTGGTTCCTGAAAAGAGCGAAGTTTCTGTATTCTCCTAGTTTTGCTCATTTCACTCAGTATCAGTTCATGTAAATTCCAGGTTTTTCTGAAATCTGCCTGCTCATCATTTGTTATAACACAATAGTATTCCATTGCAGCCACATACCACAATTTTTTCAGCCATTCCCCAATCAATGGACATGCAAAAAGCTTTTATTCTTAAAAAACAACAACAATGCACCTTCTCTTCCTCCTACCTCTCCTCACAACTGAAAAAGGAAGGAAAAAAATCTTGCTACAAATATTTGTAGTTAAGCAAAGTACATTTCCACATTGACCAGACGATATACATACACAAATGTGTGTACATATACATATATGTACATATACTCATATGTACATATACACATTTATATACACATATATATACATTATATATATATATATATATATATATATATATATATATATATATATATATATAATTTCCCCATCTGCACCCTAAATTAATCATTCTGTCAGTAGGTGAACATCATGCATCTTTAGGAATCATGATTGGTCATATTATTGATCAGAATTCTTAAAAAAAAAAAAAAAGTCCATGAGCTGAGCTTTGAAAGAAACTGGAAGTTTGGAGAGGCAGAAGTAAGAGGTAATACAAAAGCATGAAGATAAGATATGAAATGAATGTTAAGTTTGGGAAAGAAAACAGAATAAAATGGAGCACTATGCAATAAGTCTAGAAAAGTAGATTGGAGAGAGAGTAGATGACTTTCTCAGCTTTATCATAATAGCCTATCTCCCTTTCATTCTCTTCAAAGATCTTGTTTACTGTTAGTAAATTCATATAAAAGGATGTAGATTTGACTATCAGTGACATAAAGGTTATTTCTTTATTTTTCAGCATCAAATAATGAAAAATAATAAGTTATGGCAGAAACTAGGCATGGACCCACATTTAACACCACATACTAAGATAAGATCAAAATGGGTCCAAGATTTAGGCATAAAGAACGAAATCATAAATAAATTGGAGGAACATGGGATGGTTTACCTCTCAGACTTGTGGAGGAGGAAGGAATTTGTGTCCAAAGGAGAACTCGAGACCATTATTGATCACAAAATAGAAAATTTTGATTACATCAAATTAAAAAGTTTCTGCACAAACAAAACTAATGCAAACAAGATTAGAAGGGAAGTAACAAATTGGGAAAACATTTTTACAGGTAAAGGTTCTGATAAAGGCCTCATCTCCAAAATATACAGAGAATTGACTTTAATTTATAAGAAATCAGGCCATGCTCCAATTGAAAAATGGTCAAAGGATATGAACAGACAATTTTCAGATGATGAAATTGAAACTATTTCCACTCATATGAAAGAGTGTTCCAAATCACTACTGATCAGAGAAATGCAAATTAAGACAACTCTGAGATACCACTACACACCTGTCAGATTGGCTAAAATGACAGGAACAAATAACGATGAATGTTGGAGGGGCTGTGGGAAAACTGGGACACTGATGCATTGTTGGTGGAGTTGTGAAAGAATCCAACCATTCTGGAGAGCAATCTGGAATTATGCCCAAAAAGTTATCAAAATGTGCATACCCTTTGACCCAGCATTGCTACTACTGGGCTTATATCCCAAGGAAATACTAAAGAAGGGAAAGGGACCTGTATGTGCCAAAATGTTTGTGGCAGCTCTTTTTGTAGTGGCTAGAAACTGGAAAATGAATGGATGTCCATCAGTTGGAGAATGGTTGGGTAAATTATGGTATATGAAGGTTATGGAATATTATTGTTCTGTAAGAAATGACCAACAGGAGGAATACAGAGAGGCTTGAAGAGACTTACGTCAACTGATGCTGAGTGAAACAAGCAGAACTAGAAGATCATTATACACTTCAACAATGATACTGTATGAGGATGTATTCTGATGGAAGTGGAAATCTTCAACATAAAGAAGAGCTAATCCAATTCCAATTGATCAATGATGGACAGAATCAGCTACATCCAGAAAAGGAACACTGGGAAATGAGTGTAAACTGTGAGCATTTTTTGTTTGTTTGTTTTTTTGTTTTTCTTCCCAGATTATTTTTACCTTCCGAATACAATTATTCCTTTGCAACAACAACAACAACAAAATTCGGTTCTGCACATATGTATTGTACCTAGGATATACTATAAGATATTTAATATGTATGGGAATGCCTGCCATCTAGGGGAAGGGGTGGAGGGAAGGAGGGGAAAAATTTGGAACAGAAGGGAGTACAAGGGATAATGTTGTAAAAAAAAAAAATACCTATGCATATGTACTGTCAAAAAATGTTATAATTATAAAAATTAATAAAAAAAGAAAAATAATAAGTTTATTTCCATTGGAATCCTGAAAGTAATAATGCATTTAGTCTGATGATTAGTTTCAAGGCATTATTATTTGATGAGCCCATTTAAATAACGAATCATGGAAGTTACTGAAAAAAAAGGAAAATCATAATCACCAATCAAGCATTTGGGGGGCATCTTTTTTTTCTCTTCATAATGCATCCTGAATTGAATCTTCCTGTATAAGTGAATAAAACTCAGTGATGATTTGTGATTTCAATTATAGAATTTGAAATGAACAACAGCAGCAAAAACTTGGTCTGTTTTCTACCCATTATTCAAATCCTTTGTTTTATTTATCCTTTAAATATTGATTTTAAATGCCTAGTTGGTTATTAATTTGGTTTCCTTTTCAGGTTACTAGTCATCCAACTTTTGTCCCAAAAAGGCTATTTCTCATTTGCCCTATCTGTTTTCAAGAATTGGTAACCAAGTGAGCTTTCCGACTATAGGAGAAAAAAATGACTTTAGTTTATCAGAGGAAAGCTTCTTTGGTAGTACCCCAGTCTCTGAGACATTTAGGACTAATTCAGTATGTATGTGTATGTGTCTGTGGCTGACATGCTTTGAATTGAAACATATTGAGCCACAGACTGTAGCATTCAACTTTAGGATTGTATTATTTTAAATAAATGTGAGTATACATCCTATCAAATTTTTAGCTATATTAAAATAGAGGAAAATGTAAGCAAAAAGAAAAATCAAGGAAATAGTGTAATGATTTGAGATATATTAATTCTGGCATGAAGGAAATATACACTGAAACAAAAAAAAAAAAAAAAACTTTACCTATAATGAGGGGAAAACAGTTTTTATATGTGTAGCCCACATTGAATCCAGCCATCCAGAAAGTATTCTTGTAGTGTTGCCTTGGCAACACCAGCTACTTATGACATCATGGTGAGATGGAAGACCTGATAGCAGACTTCTTTAAATGTTACACTGATTCATGTCCACTTTGTCCTCCTCACTCATTCACCCCCCAGGAAAAAAGAAAAATAGATTTCCAGAAACTAAACAGTAGGGAAAAAAGGAAAACAGGTTGTATCCTATATTTACCTAAGATTGACTCTTTCCAATTCTATTTTCAGACAGTGACAAATCAATTGTCCTTTTAGCTTTGCTGTTACAATTTTCAATCCTGTCACATATGTCACCCCACACATATATACACCCATGCACACACATACTCTACCCTAGAGAAGTAAGAAGGTGAAAATAGGGAAAATCTTCAAAAGAAAATAATTTAGTTTTCAAAGGAAGAGAAAGAGGAAGCTTCTAAAATGCTGCAACATTTCTTCAAGTCCATGTCATGCAAAAATCCAATCCAATTCAACAAATATATATTAAACCTCTAAAGCATAGAAAATACTCTTCTAAAGATTAGATGCAAGGAAGAAAACAAATGTTTATTAAATGCCTGATATATATGTAAATGCAAAATTGTTCAATACATACTCCTACTTATCAGGTCTCTCTCTGAATGTTGATAGTGTCCTTTAAAGTCCTTTGTAGTTCATTTGGGCATAATTTAATTGACTTACTTGCTCAAAGTCATTCTTAAAACAATCTTGTTGTTCCTATATACAATGTTCTTTTGATTCTAATAGTTTCATTCTTCATTATTTCATGTTTTTCTAAGGTCATTCAATTCATCATTTCTTATAGCACTTGTTTCAAATACTGCCTTAGATATTTAACATTGGGACTCTAAGAAAGTAACACAACCTCCCTCAGACTTAGTATCTTCATCTGTAAAATGATAATAATAATTGTTTTTGCTTCATGTGATTGTGAGATACAAATGAGGTAACAAAATTTAAGAGCTTAGCAAACCTTAAAGCACTACATCAATGTTAGTAGTAGTAGTAATATTTTGTACGTATGTGTTTGTTCTGTCTTCTCTATGATCATGGTCAAAATCCCTAAGCCAGTGATCTTGCTTCATTGAAAAACTTAAGGCATTTCTCAGCTGCTAGGCAGAATAAAAAGTAGTGAATTTTGACTAAGGGGTTCTTCAAAGCTTAGCCATGTAAAAAGATCTGGTATATTTAGAGAACAAGGATATGTCTTAAATGGAAGAATTAAGTTTTTTTATATATATATATTCTAAATTTGACTTTTAAACTTTTAATTTTGCCAGCATTTCTCCAATAATTTCCAGAATGAAAGTGGCAGCTAAGATCTCTTTTTTGAGTAATGCACTGGAGAGTAAATAACAGACATGAGCTAACTTAATTCTGTCCTTCCTATACAGAAATCTGCATTACACAAGGGACAAGGCTAATGAAGAAAAATGGTTTTAGGTGAAAAAGAAACAATCATAGGAAAATGTTATTTACATGAAGTATATGGAATTATTGTTAAAAAAAAAAACATGTTTACATTTATACAGGGTAAAATATCATAGCTGTTAATAACTCAGCTCTAAATTTTTCAAAACACAACAAAAGGACCAAAAACCAGAATGTATATTTTTATGTACATTTTATACACATCTCATGGAAGTTAGCCTAAAATAAAATTGTATTAAATCTTTCTATTAGAATTTTATATCCAGTTTTCTCTGACTTATCCAGAACCTTTATACTCCTCCTGTCTCTGCTCAGGATACCTCATAGAAGCTTCCCACTTTTGGTTCAGTATTCCCTGGATTGCATCCTTTTATAGCAGACTTTCTGACTTCCTATCTCTTAATTTTCCCATTAAACTTGAATAAAATCTTGTTGGCATTTTAAGCAGAGTTTCACTTTCCAAATTTTCTTTCTCTTCCAAAGTTCCCACCTTTAATCAGCAGCCAGAATGAAAAGGTCATTTATGCCCCTAAAGTCTTTACATCTTTCCTTAGATATCACAATGCATGCAGTGCCTTATAGTTTCTTTCTGGAATCATCATTCTCCATCCTCACCTCTCCAACCCCCATGAAACACCAGTAATGCTAGTGATTGTCAGAATTGATGAGATGTGTGAAAGACTCTCCATCACATCCCATATCTAACCCAGAATGGTAACAAATTTGTTCATTATTGGTGTCAGGTCAGCAAATAGCTTCTTTGCCCTTCAGCAAGGAATCACGAAGCACTCCTATTCATCTCACTTTCCTTCTACCCCTATTGAATAACCTTTCTCTTGATGGCACAAGTGCCATCATATCTTACCAGAAGCTGATTCCTCCAAACATACCAATATGGAAACAAAGGAATCCACTAACTGACTTTTATTTTAAAGATGCTCAGATTTAAAAGATATCAACTAGAAACAAGATCAGGTAATAGAAAATGAATACAAAATACTGACATTTTTCCAAATCTAAAAATAAGTCATATTCATCATATTGGAGGAAAAGAAAAATATCAAAGAAAATTTATGATTACTGCTTGAAGTGGTGGCAGAAATATTCAGTTCAGGGGGTTATTGCTTTCTCTGCCACAGAAATGCTATTTTTAAGAGTATATATCAGAAAATAAACATTTAATTCATAAGAAATGAATGAGGAAATAGGAAAATAACTTTTTTCAATGAGTTCAAATGAGAAGAGCAGGATGGCTTTTAATGCAAAGTACTGAAAGATCTAGCAGATATAGCTGCTAAAGCTTCTCAACAGTTTTGAAGATCACAGAAAACAAAATATGTGCCATAGGATTAGATTAGGTTAAATGTCATGATTTCTTATTTATTTATTTCCCTCCCAAGTATTCTTTTTTTTAATATTTTTTAATTATAGCTTTTCATATACTAAACATATGCATGGGTAATTTTTCAACATTTGAAGCAAAAACTTCTGTTTCAACTTTTCCACTCTTTCCCTCCAACTCCTCTCCTAGATGACAGGTACTCATAAACATGTTAAATATGTCAAAGTATATGTTAAATACAATATATGTATACATATTTATAATTATCTTGCTGCACAAGAAAGATCGGATTTAGAAAGAAGATAAAAATAACCTGAGAAGAAAAACTAAAATGCAAGCAAACAATAACAGAAATTTATATCTCTCCAAGCCTCTCTGTATTCATCCTGCTGATCATTTCTTATAGAACAGTAATATTGCTTTACATTCATATATCACAATTTATTCAGCCATTCTGCCAATTGATGAGCATCCATTCAATTTCCAGTTTCTAGCCACTACGAAAAGGACTAACACAAACATTTTTGCACATATAGGTCCCTTTCCCTTTTTCAATATCTCTTTGGGATATAAGCCTAGTAGTAACACTGCTGGGTCAAAGGGTATACACAGTTTGATAACTTTTTGAGAAAAAAAATAGTTCCAGATTGCTCTCCAGAATGCATGGAGTTCACAACTCCACCAACAATGCATCAGTGTCCCAGTTTTCCCACATCCTCTCCAACAATCATCATTATCTTTTCCTGTCATCTTAGCCAATCTGACAGGTGTGTAGTAGTATCTCAGAGTTGTCTTAATTTGCATTTTTCTGATCAATAATGATTTGGAGCACCTTTTTATATGACTAGAAATAGTTTCAATTTCTTCATCTGAAAATTGTCTGTTCATATCCTTTGACCAGTTATCAATTGGAGAATGGCTTAATTTCTTATAAATGAGGGCAAATTCTCTATATATTTTGGAGATGAGGCCTTTATCAGAACCTTTAGCTGTAAAAATATTTTCCCAGTTTATTGGTTCCTTCCTAATGCTATCTACATTAGTTTGTGCAAAAGCTTTTAAATTTAATATAATCAAAATTTTTTATTTTGTGATCAATAATGACTTCTAGTTCTTCTTTGGTCACAAATTTCTTCCTCCTCCACAGATCTGAAAGGTAACATATCCTATGTTCTTCTAATTTACTTATTTATAATCTCATTCTTAATGCTTAGATCATGAACCCATTTTGATCTTTTCTTGGTGTACAGTATTAAGTGTGGGTCAAAGACTAGTTTCTGCCAAACTAATTTTCTTTTTTTTATTAATAGTTTTTATTTACCAGATATATGCATAGGTAATTTTACAACATTGACAATTGCCAAACCTTTTGTTCTAATTTTCCCCTCCTTCCCCCCCCCAAGATGGCAGTTTTACCAATACATGTTAAATATCTTAGAGTATAAATTAAATACAATATATGAATACATGTCCAAACAGTTGTTTTGCTGTACAAGAAGAATCGGACTTTGAAATAGCATACAATTAGCTTGTGAAGGAAATCCAAAATGCAGGCAGACAAAAATAGAGGGATTGGGAATTCTATGTAGTGGTTCATAGTCATCTCCCAGAGTTCTTTTTGCTGGGTGTGACTGGTTCAGTTCATTACTGCTCTATTGGAACTGATTTGGTTCATGTCATTATTGAAGAGGGCCACATCCATCAGAATTGATCATCATATAGTATTGTTGTTGAAGTATACAACGATCTCCTGGTCCTGCTCATTTCACTCAGCATCAGTTCATGTAAGTCTCTCCAAGCCTCTCTGTATTCATCCTGCAGGTCATTTCTTACAGAACAATAATATTCCATAACATTCATATACCACAATTTATTCAGCCATTCTCCAATTGATGGGCATCCACGTAGTTTCCAGTTTCTGGCCACCACAAAGAGGGCTACCACAAACATTCTTGTACATACAGTTCCCTTTTCCTTCTTTAAGATCTCTTTGGGATACAAACCCAGTAGCAACACTGCTGGATCAAAGGATATGCTGTCAAACTAATTTTCAGTTTTCCCAGCAGTTTTTGTCAAATAATGAATTCTTATCCCCAAAGTTGGGATCTTTGGATTTGTTAAACACTAGATTGCTATAGTTATTGACTATTTATTACATATACAAAAGTCTTAAATTATCAAAGAGATTACAGCAACTTATCATGAGGATAATACACTATGACCAAGTAGGATTTATACCAGGAATGCAAGGCTGGTTCAATATTAGGAAAACTATTAGCATAATTGAGTATATCAATAATTAAACTAAAAGAAATCATATGATTATATCAAAAGATTCAAGAAAAGCAATTGACAAAATCCACCCATTCCTATTAAAAACTCTAGAGAGGAATAAATGGAATTTTCTTTAAAAAGATCAGTAGCATCTATCTAAAACCATCAGCAAGCATTATATGTAATGAGAATAAACTAGAATATCAGGGGTGAAACATTACTATTCAATATTGTATTTAAAATGTTAGCTTTAGCAATAAGAGAAGAAAAAGTAATTAAAGGAATTAGAATAGGTAATAAGGAAACAAAATTATCACTCTTTAAAGATGATAAAATGTATATTTACAGAATCCTAGAGAATCAACTAAAAAACTACTAGAAACAATTATAACTTTAGCAAATTTGCAGAATATAAAAAACCATATAAATAATCATCATTTCTATATGTTAGCAACAAAGTTCAGCAGCAAGAAGTTCAAGAAGAAATTCCATTTAAAATTATTGTAGATAATTTAAAATACTTGGGAGTCTACCTGCCAAGACAAAGATAGAAACTATATGAGCACAGTTGCAAAACACTTTCCACACAAATAAAGTTAGACCTAAACAGTTTGAAGACTATCAAGTGCTCATGGTAACGCTGAGCTAATATAATAAAAATGGCAATTCTACCCAAATTAATCTGCTTATTCAGTGCCTTACCAGTCAAACTGCCAAGAAATTACTTTACAGAGGTAGAAAAATAATAACAAAATTAATTTGGAAGAACAAAAGGTCAAGAATTTCAAGGGAAGTAATGAAAAAATTGTAAACAAAAGTGGCCTAGCTGTACCAGATCTAAAACTATATTATAAAGCCATTTGGTACTGACTAAGAAAGAGTAGTTCATCAGTAGAATGAATAGGTTAGGTTAACAAGATAAATAATCAGTGACTACAGTAATCTAGTATATGATAAACCCAAAGACCTTAGCTTCTGGGACAAGAACTCACTATTTGAGAAAAATTGTTCTGAAAATTAGAAAATAGTATAGCAGAAACTAGATATTGACCAACACCTTACACTTTATTCCAAAATGAGGTCAAAATGGGTTCATGGCTTAGATATAAAGGGTGACACTAGAAGCAAATTAGGGGAACAGAGAATAGTCTTATCTCAGATCTATAGAAAAGGAAGACTAAGAACTAGAGAACATTATGAAATGCAAAATAGGTCATTTTGATTATATTTAATTAAAAAGTTTTCGTACAAACAAAACCAATCAGACAAGATTATAAGGAAGGCAGAAAACTGGGAAGAAAATTTTATATCCAAAGATTCTGATAAAGGCCTCATTTCTAAAATATATAGATAATTGACTCAAATTTATAAGATTACAAGCCATTCTCCAATTGATAAATGATCAAAGGATATAAACAGATAATTTTAAGACAAATAAATTAAAACAATTTTAATAATATTAAAAATTCTCTAAGTCACTATTGATTAGAAAAATGCAAATTAAGACAACTTTGAAGTACCAATACATACTTCTCATATTGGCTAAAATGAAAGAAGATAATGATAAATGATAGAGGGCATGTGGAAAAACTGGGACACTAATGCATTGTTAATGGAATTGTGAACTGATCCAACCATTCTGGAGAACAATTTGGAGCAATCTGGAGAGTGATAGGTCTAATGGGCTATCAAACTGTGCATAGTCTTTGATCCAGTAGTGTCTCTATTGGATCTGTATCCCAAAGATATCATAAAAAGCAATAGGACCCATTGTGCAAAAATGTTTGTAGCAGCCCTTTTTGTAGTGGCAAGGAACTGAAAACTGAATGAATGCCCATCAGTTGGAGAACGGATGAATAAGTTATGGTATGTGAATGTTATGGAATATTACTGTTCTACTAGAAAAAATCAGCAGGATGATTTCAGAGAGGCCTGGAGAGACTTACATGAACTGATTCTAAGTGAAGTGAGTAGAACTGAGAGAACATTGTATATAGCAACAAGATTATGTGATGATCAACTCTAATGGACATGGCTCTTTTCAACAATGAGGTGTTTCAGGCCAATTTCAACAGACTTGTGATGCAGAGAGCCACCTGTATCCAGACTATGGGGACTTAATGTGGATTACAACATAGTATTTTTACCTTTTTGTTGTTATTGTTTATTTGCTTGCTATTTTTCTTTCTCATTTTTTTTCCTTTTTGACTTGATTTTTCTTGTGTGCCATGATAATTGTGAAAATATGTATAGAAGAATTTCACATATTTAACATATGTTGGATTCATTGCTGTCTAAGAAAAGGTATGGAAAAAAAGGAAGAAAAACTTGGAAAATGAAGTTTTGCAAGGGTGAATGTTGAAAACTACCTTTGCATGTATTTTGAAAGTAACAATCGGGACTTCCGGCCAAGATGGCGGCGTGGAGGCAGACAGCTGCTTGAGCTCCTCGTTTTCTCTCAGAACTTACTTCATGACAAGCCTCTTAATGCTTGACCCAGAAAGAAATCCACAAATTATCACCAAGAGAAGACATCCTTGAAAGTCGCCAGAAAAGGTCTGTGTTTGCTCGGGGGAGGGTCAATCAGACTGGGCGCAGACTGAGGGCAGACAGCCAGAGCAAGACAGGCAGCTCACACAGCTCAGACCAGAGGGGGAGGGGTGTGATCTCTGCCTTTTCTGTGAAAGGGCTTTTGCCCCAGTGTGGATGCTCCATCTTGGCAGCAAGCCAGGAGTGGTGGAGAGGGTGTAAACACCGGAGGTGAAGATTAAAACCCCAGAAAGCCAGTGTCTCTCAGAGCCCGGCTACCCCCAACCCCCACCTGGACTGACTCGGTGCGTTCTCAGAGCCTCAAGAGCGCAGACTCAGTACAGTCATTGCTGTTCTGTTAGTGGCTCTCTGATGCCCTACCCCCAGTCTGTAGAGGAAGCCCATTAATACCATCCAGCCCCATCCCCCGCAAAACAGACCAATTGTTTCTCTTGTCAGTTTGTTTTCTTTGATTCCTACTCCGACAAAATGAACAAAAAATTCAAAAGGGCTCTAACCATTGACAGCTTCTGTGTGGAGAGGGAGCAGACTTCAAATGCTGAGGAGACTAGGAACAGACTGTCCCCAGATGTATCCCCTGGGAGGGATATAAGCTGCTCCTCAATACAAAAGAACCTCATAGAGGAAATCAAAAAGGCTCTCACCAGAGAGCTGGAAGAGAAATGGGAAAAGGAAAGGGAAGCTTGGCAAGAGAGCCTGGAGAAGTCATCCCATGCATTCAAAGACAGAGTGGATAAAGAAATCAAATCATTGAGAAACAAGATTAGTGAGCTGGAAAAGGTAAACAACTCCAAGGAAAACAGGATTAGTGAGCTGGAAAAGGTAAACAACTCCAAGGAAAACAGGATTAGAGAGCTGGAAAAAGAAATCAGCTCTCTAAAAAATAAAATGGATAAAATGGAAAAAAATTCCATAGAAGATAAAAACTCAATTGGACAATTACAAAGAGATATAAAAAAAGTGAGTGAAGAAAATACATCATTGAAAATTCGACTGGAACAAGTAGAAATGAATGACTCAAGGAGAAACCAAGAGGGAGTCAAGCAAAACCAGAGAAATGAAACAATTGAAAAGACTGTCAAGTACCTTACCAGAAAGACAACAGACCTGGAAAACAGATCCAGGAGAGACAATTTGAGAATAATCGGACTCCCTGAAAAATGGGAGGAAAAAAAGAGCTTGGACACCATTTTCGAGGAAATTATCAAAGAGAACTGCCCAGACGTTTTGGAAACAGAGGGTAAAATAGACATTGAAAAAATTCATCGATCACCTACTGAAAGGGACCCTAAAATCAAAACGCCAAGAAATATAGTGGCCAAGTTCAAGAACCATCAGACAAAGGAAAAGATATTGGAAGCTGCTAGAAAAAAACAATTCAGATATGGAGGATCCACAATAAGGATAACCCAGGATCTAGCAGCGTCCACATTAAAAGAATGCAGGGCCTGGAACATGATATTCCAAAAGGCTAAGGAACTTGGTATGCAGCCAAGAATAACTTACCCAGCAAGAATGAGCATCGTTTTCCAGGGAAGAAGATGGACATTTAACGAAATAAATGAATTCCATCTATTTTTGATGAAAAAATCAGACCTACATAAAAGGTTTGATCTTCAAATACAGAACTCAAGAGATTTCTAAAAAAGGTAAAAAGAAATCTTGAGAACTATACTTCTGTCCAAAAAATATGTAAAGAACATATGTACAATTTGTCTTAGAAACTAGAGGTGGAAAGGATATTATATCATAAAAAAGTATAAAGTGGTGGTACTACATCTCATGAAGAGGCAAAGGTAACCTATTATATCTGAGAGAAAGAAAGGAGGGAGATGAACATAGCGTGTATCAATAGACATATTCGATTTATGGTGAAACTTCTTCCACTTCATTGAAAAGTGAAAGGGAATGAGTAAGCTAAGGGGAAGGGAATACAGTAATTTCGAGGAAAAGGGGTAAAATAAGGGGAGGATCTTTAAGGTGGGGGAGGGATCCTAAAAAGGGAGGGCTGTGAAAACCAAGTGGTGTTCACCAGTTTAATACTGGATAGGAGGGTAAGAGGGAAGGAAAGGGGAAAAGCATAAGCAGGGGTTAATAGGATGGCAAGCAATATAGAATTAGTCCTTCTAACCATAAATGTGAATGGGGCAAACTGCCTCATAAAGAGGAAGCAGTTAGCAGACTGGATTAAAAGTCAAAATCCTACTATATGTTGTTTACAGGAAACACACCTGAAACAGGATGAGACATTCAAACTAAAAGTAAAAGGGTGGAGCAGAATCTATTATGCTTCAGGCAAAACCAAAAAAGCAGGAGTAGCCATCCTCATCTCAGATCAAGCAAAAACAAAAATTGATCTAATTAAAAGAGATAAGGAAGGGCATTATATCCTGCTAAAGGGAAGCATCAATAGTGAAGCAGTATCAATATTAAACATGTATGCACCAAGTGGTGCAGCATCTAAATTCTTAAAAGAGAAATTAAGAGAGCTGCAAGAGGAAATAGATAGCAAAACTATAATAGTGGGAGATCTCAACCTTGCACTCTCAGAATTAGATAAATCAAACCACAAAATAAATAAGAAAGAAGTCAAAGAGGTAAATAGAATACTAGAAAAGTTTGATATGATAGATCTTTGGCAAAAGCTAAATGGAGACAGAAAGGAATATACTTTCTTCTCAGCAGTTCATGGAACCTATACAAAAATTGATCATATACTAGGGCATAAAAACCTCAAAATCAAATGCAGTAAGGCAGAAATAGTAAATTCATCCTTTTCAGACCATAATGCAATCAAAATTACATTTAATAAAAAGCCAGGGGAAAAGAGACCAAAAAATAATTGGAAACTAAATAATCTTATACTAAAGAATGATTGGGTAAAACAGCAAATCATAGACATAATTAATAACTTCACCCAAGAAAATGACAATAATGAGACATCATACCAAAATGTCTGGGATACAGCCAAAGCAGTAATAAGGGGAAGTTTTATATCTCTACAGGCCTACTTGCATAAAATAGAGAAAGAGAGGGCCAACGAATTGGGCTTACAACTAAAATTGCTAGAAAAGGAACAAATTAAAAACCCCCAGACAAACACAAAACTTGAAATTCAAAAAATAAAAGGTGAGATTAATAAAATTGAAAGTAAAAAAACTATTGAATTAATTAATAAAACTAAGAGTTGGTTTTATGAAAAAACCAACAAAATAGACAAACCCTTAGTAAACCTGATTAAAAAAAGGAAAGAGAAAAAGCAAATTGATAGTCTTGAAAATGAAAAGGGTGAACTCACCACTAATGAAGAGGAAATTAGAACAATAGTTAGGAGCTACTTTGCTCAACTTTATGCCGATAAATTCGATAACTTAAATGAAATGGAAGAATACCTTCAAAAATATAGCTTGCCCAGATTAACAGAAGAAGAAGTAAGTAGTCTAAATAGTCCCATCTCAGAAAAAGAAATAGACCGAGCTATTAACCAACTTCCTAAGAAAAAGTCCCCAGGACCAGATGGATTTACAGGTGAATTCTACCAAACATTTAAAGAACAACTAACTCCAATGCTATGTAAACTATTTGAAAAAATAGGGATTGAAGGAGTCCTACCAAATTCCTTCTATGACACAGACATGGTACTGATACCTAAACCAGGTAGCTCGAAAACTGAGAAAGAAAACTATAGACCAATTTCCTTAATGAATATTGATGCTAAAATCTTAAATAAGATATTAGCAAATAGACTTCAGAAAATCATCCCCAGGATAATACACTATGACTAAGTGGGATTTATACCAGGAAAGCAGGGCTGGTTTAATATTAGGAAAACTATTAGTATAATTGACCATATTAATAATCAAATTAATAAAAACCATATGATCATCTCAATAGATGCAGAAAAGGCATTTGATAAAATCCAACATCCATTCCTACTAAAAACGCTTGAGAGTATAGGAATAAACGGACTATTCCTTAAAATAATAAGGAGCATATATTTAAAACCTTCAGTAAACATCATATGTAATGGTGATAAACTAGAACCTTTCCCTGTAAGATCAGGAGTGAAACAAGGTTGCCCACTATCACCATTACTATTCAATATAGTACTAGAAACTCTAGCCTTGGCAATAAGAGCCGAGAAAGAGATCCAAGGAATTAGAGTAGGAAATGAAGAAATCAAATTGTCACTTTTCGCAGATGACATGATGGTATACTTAGAGAACCCCAAAGACTCTGCTAAAAAGCTATTAGAAATAATTCAGAATTTTAGCAAAGTCGCAGGATACAAAATAAATCCACATAAATCCTCAGCATTTTTATACATTACCAACACAATCCAACAGCAAGAGATACAAAGAGAAATTCCATTCAAAATAACAGTCGATAGTATAAAATATTTGGGAATATATCTACCAAAGGAGAGTCAGGAATTATATGAGCAAAATTACAAAACACTTGCCACAAAAATAAAGTCAGATTTAAATAATTGGAAAGACATTCAGTGTTCATGGATAGGCCGAGCGGATATAATAAAGATGACAATACTCCCCAAACTAATCTATTTATTTAGTGCTATACCAATCAGACTCCCAAGAAACTATTTTAATGACCTAGAAAAAATAACAACAAAATTCATATGGAAGAATAAAAGGTCGAGAATTGCAAGGGAACTAATGAAAAAAAAGTCAGAGGAAGGTGGTCTAAGTGTACCTGATTTAAAGCTATATTATAAAGCAACAGTCACCAAAACCTTTTGGTATTGGCTAAGAAATAGACTAGTTGATCAGTGGCATAGGTTAGGTTCACAGGGCAAGATAGTGAATAAAAATAGCAATCTAATCTTTGACAAACCCAAAGATCCCCAATTTTGGGATAAGAATTCATTATTTGACAAAAACTGCTGGGAAAACTGGAAATTAGTATGGCAGAAACTAGGCATGGACCCACATTTAACACCACATACTAAGATTAGATCAAAATGGGTCCAAGATTTAGGCATAAAGAACGAAATCATAAATAAATTGGAGGAACATGGGATGGTTTACCTCTCAGACTTGTGGAGGAGGAAGGAGTTTGTGTCCAAGGGAGAACTAGAGACCATTATTGATCACAAAATAGAACATTTTGATTACACCAAATTAAAAAGTTTCTGCACAAACAAAACTAATGCAAACAAGATTAGAAGGGAAGTAACAAATTGGGAAAACATTTTTACAGGTAAAGGTTCTGATAAAGGCCTCATCTCCAAAATATACAGAGAATTGACTTTAATTTATAAGAAATCATGCCATTCTCCAATTGAAAAATGGTCAAAGGATATGAACAGACAATTTTCAGATGATGAAATTGAAACTATTTCCACTCATATGAAAGTGTTCCAAATCACTACTGATCAGAGAAATGAAAATTAAGACAACTCTGAGATACCACTACACACCTGTCAGATTGGCTAAAATGACAGGAACAAATAACGATGAATGTTGGAGGGGCTGTGGGAAAACTGGGACACTGATGCATTGTTGGTGGAGTTGTGAAAGAATCCAACCATTCTGGAGAGCAATCTGGAATTATGCCCAAAAAGTTATCAAAATGTGCATACCCTTTGACCCAGCCATACTACTACTGGGCTTATACCCCAAGGAACTACTAAAGAAGGGAAAGGGACCTGTATGTGCCAAAATGTTTGTGGCAGCCCTTTTCATAGTGGCTAGAAGCTGGAAGATGAATGGATGTCCATCAATTGGAGAATGGTTGGGTAAACTATGGTATATGAATGTTATGGAATATTATTTTTCTATAAGAAATGACCAACAGGAGAAATACAGAGAGGCTTGGAGAGACTTACATCAACTGATGCTGAGTGAAACGAGCAGAACCAGAAGATCATTATACACTTCAACAATGATACTGTACGAGGATGTATGCTGATGGAAGTGGATTTCTTCATAGAGAAGAGCTAATCCAATTCCAATTGATTAATGATGGACAGAACCAGCTACATCCAGAAAAGGAACACTGGGAAATGAATGTAAACTGTTATTTTTACCTTCTGAATCCAATTCTTCCTGTGCAACAAAAAATTCGGTTCTACACACATATATTGTATCTAGAATATACTGTAATATATTTAACATATATAAGACTGCTTGCCATCTGGGGGAGGGGGTTGGGGGAGGAAGGGAAAAAATCTGAATAGAAGTAAGTGCAAGGGATAATGTTGTAAAAAATTACCCATGCATATGTACTGTCAAAAAAATGTTATAATTATAAAATAAAATTAAAAAAAAAAAAAAGAAAAGAAAGTAACAATCTATTATTAAAAAACAAACTATAGGCTAATGGAATTGAATATTCACAAATTTATAAAAGCTATGATTAGAGACATACTGAGGATTTGTAAAGTTAAAGCAATGATCACTAAGGACCTAAATTATTTCATCATGTACATGCCAGGCCAGAATAACCTTATTAGTTGGTTTTTGTTTGTTTGTTTTGTTTTACTTTTGGATAGGGTTATAGACACATAAGGGGAATGGCATGAACATCATTTATATAGATTTCAAAAAATCCAGTGACCATCATTCCTACTATTCTTGAAGACAAAATGGAGATATGTAGGTTATATGACAATAAAACGGTTTATTGAGCCATTGAAGCCAAACAGTAATCACTAAATTTGAAAAGACATCTGTAGTAAAACATTCCAGTCATCTCTTTTTGGCTTTAAGCCTTTGAACATCTTATGACCTGAGAAGAAAAATAATTCACATACTTATCAAATAATTAAATAAAATAGAGCTGTGTAGAATAATTAACCATTCAGATGAGTTATCTAGTATCTCAGGTGCATTTGGAGACATCCCACCCAGAATGTGGGAGTTTATATTTCCAGGGTACTTTGTTCTGGTAAGAAATATTGTGTTCCATTTTGAGCATTATATGGACAAAAACATATTGATAGAAGGAAAAATATCCTAAAGGAGATGACCTAAATGATGAGAGTCTTTGAGGTAATTTCATATAAGAATTAGTTACAGGAATTACAGATTTTTAGCCAGTATACAGAAAGCTTGAAGAGAACCTACCTATGAATGGTTTTCAGGGGCTACAAAGCATAATAGTTTGGGGCCTAAAAAGCAGAATTGTAGATTGAATTTTCAGAAAGGAAAAATAAGGATCAATACAAGGAAAAATTTGCAAACAGAGCTATGCAACAGTTCAATTGGTTGCCAAGGGAGGTAGCATGTAGCTCCTCCCCCCAAAACCATCCTTGTTCCACCATCAAAAATCTAGAATCAGAAATTTTATAGCTGGGAGGAGGCAGAGCCAAGATGGTAGAGTAAAGTTAGGAACTCACCAAATCTCTTCCTCAATCCACTCCAAATTCCTTTAAATAATGACTCTATAAGCATCAAAACACCCCAAAAGATGGAATAGAACATTTTCTATCTGAAGACAACTTAGAAGGTCAGTAGAAATGTCTGTGACATCAGAGTGGAAGTCCAACACACAGTCCTGGTGCAAGCCTAGCCCCACACTAGTAAAGCAGATATAATTTGGGGAATCTCTGGATCAATGTCAGTACTAGCAATTTATAGACCTCTCAGCCCAGAGACACCAAAGAGGACTTGGAAGGTCAGCAGAAAAGGTCTGTGGAGCCAGGGTGGGAACCCAGTGTGTAATCCCAGCGCAGTCCTGGGCCTAGTATCAGCAAAGCAAGACTCTGTTGCTTTGGCACATTAAATCTTAGCACTGGAGTGGCACAGGGACATGCCTAACAGTTCCAAGGCAGAAAAGAGTACCTGTGGTCAGACACCTAAAAGGATTTCTGAAAACAGCGATACAAAATCACTAAATCTTGGGACAGGGCACCCTCCATCCTGGAAACAGAACCCTACTTTAACAACGAGTTAAAGCCAAGTAAAAGGCGAGGAAAAAGAGCAGACCACAGAAAAAATTTCTGACCATAGAAAGTTACTATGGTGACAAGGAAGATCAAAATACACATGCAAAAGATGATAATGAAGTCAAAGGTCCTACATCCTAAGCCTATGAGAAAAATAAGAATTGAGTTATGAAAGAGCTCAGAAGGGATTTTAAAAATCAAGAGAGATAGAGGAAAAAATTAGAAAAAGAATTGAAAATGATGCAAAAGGAAATACAAAAAGCTAATGAGAAGAATGTCTTAAAAGGCAAAATTGGCTAAATGTTAAAGAAGGTACAAAAGTTTCATTGAATAGAATTGAGCAAATGGAAATTAATGACTTCATGAGAAATCAATAAAGAGAAATTAATAAAGCAAAACCAAAAAAAGAAAAAATAAACAGAAATTCTACAAGCTCTTCTCAGGTGATTTGTATATAGGTTTAGATTTAATTTTCTCATGATATGAATCTGTGAATCTCTAGTCTCTTGATCAGCTTGATAAAAGAGGTACACACACAAAAAAAATGAAGAAAATAATACCTTAACAACAGACTAGATAGTAGAGGAAATACAAAAATCAAAGAAGAAAATTCCTTTAAAAATAGAATTGGCCAAATGGGTAAAAAAAAAAAAAATCCACTGAAGAAAACAATTCCTTAAAAAGTAGAATTGGAGAAATGGAAAATGAGGTACCAAAATTCATTAAAGAAAACAACTTAAAAGTTAGAATTGAGCAAATAGAAGCTAAAAGCTGCAAAAGAAATCAAGAAACAATAAAATAAAATCAAAAGAATGAAAAAATAGAAGACAATGTGAAATATCTCATTGGAAAAACAATCAAACTGGAAAGTAGATCCAGGAGGAGTGATAATTTAAATTTTATTTAATTATCTGAAAGCCATGATCAAAAAAAAAAAAAAAAAAAAAAAGGACCTAGACACCATCTTTTAAGAAATTGTCAAGGGAAACTGCCCTAATTTCTATAATCAAAAGGCAAAAAAGAAATTGAAAGAATTCATTGATCTTTTCTTGAAAAAATATCCCAAAATGAAAACTCCCAGGAATGTTATAGCCAAATTCCAAAGCTTCCAAATAATGCACATTGCCAGAGAGAAGCAATATAAGTATTGTGGAGCCATAGTAGAGATAACACAAGATAGCAACTTCTACATTAAAGGATGAAAGGGCTTGGAATATGATATTTTGAAATAAAGAAGCTAGGATTTCAACCAAGAATCACCTACCCAGCAAAATTGAATATAATTCTTCAGGGGATTATTTTCAAGCATTCCTGATGAAAAGACCAGTGCTGAGTAGAAAATAAACTTTCAAGTACAAGACTAAAAAAATCATAAGAAGATAATCAAAAAAATAGAAACTCTAAGAAACTTAATGAGGTTGGACAATTTGCATTCCTAAATTTAAAAAATTATACTTGTAGCTCATAAGCATTTTGTCATTATTACAGTTAGGAGACTATACATAAATGTATATATACATGTATGAATATGTAATTGTCATCCATAAAAGAGACAAGAAAAAGTCTTTACAATGCAGGGGAAGGGGACAAGTAAAGGTGAATGAGTGAATCTTACTCTCATCTGAATTTTCTCAAAGAGGGAATAACATACCTACTCAATTGGGTATAGATATCTATCTTACCCTATAGGATCGAAGTGCAGGGGCATGGGAGGAGACAGAAAGTAGAGCATATCGGGGGAGAGAGTAATCAGAAGTAAAATATTTCTAAGGAAGAACAGGATAAAAGGAGAGAGAAAAGAATCAACAAGGAGCAAGTAAGTTCAATTAGCAAAAGCAATTGTGGGGGGAAATTGGTATAATTTCTCTGATAAAAGCATCATTTCTCAAACATAAAGAACTGGATCCTATTTATAATATTGAGTCATTCCCTAATTGATAAATGATCAAAAGATAAGAACAGTTTCCAGGTGAAGTAATCATAGTTATATCTATAGTTTTATGAAAAAAAAATGCTCCGACTCATTATTAATTGGAGAGATGCAAATTGAAATTATTCTGAAGTACTACCACATACCTATTAAGTTGGTTTATAGGAGAGAAAAGGAAAATGACAAATGTTGGAGGGGAAATGGGGGGAAACAGCCATTAATGCATTGTTGGTGGAGTTGTAAAGTGATTAACCCATTCTGTAGAGCAATTTGTAATTATGTATGAAAGTCTATAATAACCACACATACCCTTTAACATTAGGTCTTCTAGGTCTATATCTCAAAAGAGATAAAAAACAAAATGCAAAACAGAAAAAAATACCCATAAATTCAGAAAATATTTATAGCAATTCTTAAATTAAGGGAATACCCATCATTTGGGGAATGACTGAATAAGTGTTGTATGTGATTATGATGAAATATTGTGTTATGAGAAATGGTAAGCAGGATGCTCTCAGAAAAACCTGGAAAGATTTCCATGAACTGATACTAATAAACTGTGTACAAAATAACAGTAATATTGTAAGATGATCAGCTATGAATTATATAACTATTCTCAGAGATACAATGATTCAAGACAACTCTGAAGGACTTTTGATGAAAAATGCTAAACATATTTAGAGAATATTGTTGGTGTCTGAATGAAAATTGAAACATACTTTTTAAAAAACTTTTATTTTCTTTAAGGATTTTATTTTTGTTTCTGTGGGGGGGTTTTGGTCTATGTCTTCTTTTGCAACAAAATAATTATGGAAATGTTTTGCATGAGTTTATATATATATAACCTACATTGAATTGCTTGCATTTTCAATATTGGGAGATAGGATAAGGAGGGATAAAGAGAAAAAATATGGAACTCAAAGTTCTAAAAATAAATGTTAAAAATTGTTTTTATATGTAACCGAGGAAAAATAAAATAGTAAATCTTTTTTAAAAATAGCTGGGGAAAATAATATCAATGTAGTTTAAAGGCAAATAAGGCATTGTGATATCTTTCAGACCACAGAGCAAACACATGCCAATTACATATACTTTTAGAAACAATTCTACCTTTTATAAATTACATCAATATTTCTAGGGTTTGGTGTTTAGAAATCTAAATTAACAGTTAGAATTAAAAGTCTTTCCTATACCATAGTAGAAATAAACATTTCCAACCAGGACAACATATGCTGTGCAAGAGAAAGATCAAGAAAGTTTTGCTCACCAAGGGATGATATCCTGATGTTGGGGAACTCATGAAATTGTTTTCTTTTTTCATATCCATACTGCAAGCAAAAAACAACAATATATTCTTGAATATCTTCCAACAGGAAGGTAATAGGGAAGTATTCTGGCTATTTCAAATTCACATATTTCAAGGAGGAAAAGGATGTAAATACTATTTTTTTTTAAAAAGTACATGGGCATTATGACGAGAGATGGAGGTGAGTTTCTATTTTGGTAAATTATTGTTTTCAGTAGGAAGAGAGGGAGTTTGTATGATTAATTCCAGGAGGAAGAGAAAAGTGCCTTGAAGAGGACTTCAATTTTCTGTAAAAGGAGGTGGTGCTTGGGGGTGCTGGGAGGAAAAGATGAATGGGATCATTACCCAGTATACATCACAAAGTTGGGAAAAGAAAGCAATAGCCAAAAATGGAGAGTGTACTTTATGATGACAAATATTTTCAAGCCCCCAAATGAGGCACTCATGGCCATCATTTCCAGTTTCTGAGAATATGAGTCTATATTTAACATTCAACCATTTGGGAATTCTTTTGGAGGGGAAGGAAGTTTGCTTTTATATAACTCATAGATTTCATTTGTGGGGAAAAGTCATGATCTGAGGATCATACAATGGTACAATAGGAAAGAACTTTAGAGATTATGTAGTTGAACTTCTTCATTATAAAGGTGGTGAAATTGAGGAAATGAAAGGGAAAGTAGATTAATTAAAACTTCAAAGCTAATAAGTTATGAAGGTGATGTGATACTGTGGAAAGAATACAGGAATTAATGTTTAGTAATATTTAATGTTTAACTCCTAGTTACCCATTTGTAATTAATTACTTTGTAAAAATAGGGGATTGGATTAGGTATCCTCTGAGGGTCCCTACAGTTCTAAATCTGTGAGTCTTTGACAAATATTGTTGTTGCTCAATTGTTTCAATTATGTCTGATTCTTCGCAATCCCATTTGAAGTTTTACTGAAGTGATTTGTCATTTCCTTCTCCAGCTCATTTTACAGATGAGGAAACTGAGGTGAGCAGGGGCAAGTAATTTGCCCAGGATCACACACCAATAAGTATCTGAGGCAAAATTTGAACTCAGGTCTTATCAATGCTAGATCCAATTCTTTATCCATTGCAACACCAGCTGCCTTGAAATTGGAGAAATTTATTCACTGGGAGTTTACTAACCAATGAAAACATATCTAGTCTTAGGAGAAAAAAAAAAGGCTCTCACACTTAGAAGAATCTCAGAGTTAGAAAGTTAACTTTGAGATCTTTTAGCCCACATTTTAATATATAAATATATATATGCATATATATATTATACATATATATAGGACTGCTTTTTTGCAACTACTCTATCAGATGACCTAAATTGAATATATTCTGATTGAATATTTTCAGCAATAAAGAGCTCATTAATTTTCAAAGCAATCTATTCCATTTTTAGATATCTCTAATTCTTAAAAAGTTCTTCCTTATAATGAGCTAAAATTTGCCTGCCTGCACATTCCACTATTGATCCTGATTCTCCTTTATAAAACTACATAAAATAATCTAATTTTTCTATTTAATGAAAGTATTTTAATAAAACAATTGTTACTTATTTGTTTTTAACCAGATCTATGATTTCATCAAAGGAGAGAGCTCTCACTGCACATTGGTATTTTATCTGCTATTTTTAAGGAATTGTCTATGTTCTATCTAACTTTTTTCAATTCAAGGTTAACATTATTAATTTATTTTATTATTTCTCATCATTTCCAAGCCCCTTACAATTTCTAGAATTCTTCTGTAGATGGATTGTTAGTTATCAAGATCCTTCATAAAAAATAGTATACTCAAGCTAAATGTTTCAAAAATAATAGTAATAAAAATAATAGTAATCTCTAGTTGTTATAGATTAGAAGTGAATTTTTGAGTTTTTATGTTTGTATTTTTTTGGGGGGAAAGAGAGTGTTTTTAGCAAGTATATGACACTGCTGTGATATTAAACTTTTCATATTAATTGCTATAAAAACCAGTTCTTTCTATCCTATATTTGGATAATTAATTTTTGAATCCAAATGCAGGACTTGATATTTATGACTTCTGAATTACAGTTTGTAAGATGAGTTTGTTTTTTTTTTTTTCCTAGCCTTTCAAAATTTTTTCAAACCCTCTATGCTTATAAAGTTGGGAGTCATTAGAGTCAATCAATCGAATTACTCATCTAACTTAAAATAACCTGCAAGATGGTATATCCCACTTATCTGAACTAGATGAGACTACCTTTATGAATCAAACAACCAAGGGCTCTACACTGAATACTAAACTGTCCTTGCTTGTTTAGAAGTGTTTAAAACCAGCATGACATTTACAGGAAGTCTGTCTTGATTGGTTGAAGGATATGGCCATGCTTTGTGGGGCATATATCAAAGTGGAAAGATAGATTGGAATAAGGGAATTTTACTATCTGCTGGAATAAGGGAAAGCCATTCTGGCCAAGCTCCTATGATGAAATCCCTTGGTGGAGAACAGAAACCTTGATCCAGGCTTTGGTCTCAGTCACCTCTATTCCCTCCTTTAGCACAGCAGGACTTTGTGAACTTTGAAGGATTTTGAAATTTCTCATCCTGGTTCTAGGAACATTCCCTAGTGTTTACATTTGGGAGCCAAGGACAAATTAGACACAATGAAGAAAACTATTTTAATGCTTTAGGAACTTAGAAAGAACTTAATGAATATACTATATTGAAGAGAAAATTATTCCACTCAACCAGGAACTGTAAACTACTCTTTGCTGCATGTGTTCTATTAAAATTAAAGCCCATTTTCCTCTGGATTCTATAGATGGGACTATAGGTGGGAAACTGTCATGTATTTTAGGGAGATGTTTTATAGCCACCCATTGTTATATCAACTTAGTAAATATTTCTTTTTAAATCAATGATTAATATGTTGCTAATCACATCAGTAGAGGAGGGTGAGTAATAGCATTAGGAAACCATTCCCAGATTCTCAAGATTCCCTTGAGAGGACCTTGAGAGGAGATAACTACCTTCTGGGAACCTAACCTTCCAGTTTCACTGTGAGTTGGGAAAGTAACATGCTATAAACAGTAGGAGTGGTTGGAGAAGGGGATTGTTCCTATTGTTTTCCTATGTTGACAGGACCATGACAGAAATTTCAGACCCAAAAAAAAAAACACTGGGAGATAGGAAAAACTTTTCCTTGAGCTTTTTTGCCCTCCCAAATAAAGTTCGTTTGATGAAAAATCAAAAGGGCTTTCAATGTACCTTCCAGGGCCTCACACACTTAAATTAAAAAGTTTTCCATTAAGGTACCTAAAAGCTTAAAGTTGATTTTTTTTTCCCCTTCTTTTTGTTATTTCTAACTTTCAATGAAAGAAAAAACTAATCAGGAATAATTCATTATGCTTCTCATATTAACACAATTAATAGAAATAATTTGTGATGTAAGGCTGATGAACATGAGTATCTAGAGAGGACACACTCCAGACCTGAAATTTCTTGACCACAATAAGATAGATGGACTTGGAAACTGTGTTCTGAAGGTGTAGCCACCCACAGAAAAGACAGAGAGAATTGCCAAGAGGCTAATATAAGTTAGAGCAAATCTTTCATGCCAAATTTCACTTGATTTTTACCTTTAAAAACATTTTAATGCTATACACTTTAAAACAGAGGACTAATTGAGGTTTTGCTTGTTTGCTTTTTTGTTTTTGATAAGAGAGAAGTGCTGCTAAAGAAAAGTTAATATTTTTAAAGAATATTTTTACTTGAGGTATTTTCCAGCTTTGTCTCCACAACTGCATGTCTTCATAAAGTGAGAGTTTCTACCTATGTAATAGAATTTACCTAGCTGAATATGGTAATAAATCATAATGTAGTATATGACTATAATGTTCTCAAAAGTTCTCAGGCTAATCCAAATCACCTATAATATTATAAAGAAAATTGCACTTAGAGTATCCAACATGTTTTTAATCAATATTTATTAATAATAGAATCAGAGGTTTAAATATTCAAAGAAACCTAAATATCTTCATCTTATAATGAGAGCATCCCTCCTTAGCCATCATCATGAATATCAATACTCAGTTTTCTTTGAGTTATTTGGAGAGGAAATGTCTTACTATTTCACCTTTCATGACCAGGCTGCAGACAGAATAATAGTTCATCTAAAATAAATCATGTTGACTTGAATAAGTCTATTGTTAATAAGTCAGAACCTCTTAATTCAAAACTACCTTGGTCCTTGAAAAAAAAGGGAGCACCACTGCATTTTGACTTCAAAGTTTAGAATGTAATAAAAGATACCAGATTACTTTCATCCTTTAAAGAAAGGAACTGAAGAAGAGGCATGAAAAATTTCACATGGGACCTGATCTTACCAGAAGTGAGAATGGCAAGGAGAAAAAAATTAAAGAAAACTTTGTTGGGATTTTGATCTCTTCTTTTCTCTTTTTTCTTCCTAGATAGTACAAGAGAGTATGTAGTTGATTCTATTGATTCTTCTCTTGTTTGGTGAGCAAAGTAACAAATCTTTTCAACTCTTCCTTGGTGGCTACATAGCAGAGGATGCTGGATGTGAGAAAGATATTGGTTGGTAAGCCATTTCCATCTTATTTTCAGTAATACTTGTGTATTTCATATATGTAGGTTTATATTTTATATAATTCATTTAAGTAGATCTATTTTACCAAGCTAGAAATTCCCCCACCCTCCAAAAAAAGCTTAATATGTTTATTAATACTGATTAAAAATATTCTTCTTTTGTAAATTAGATGCTGTATATTGGGGCTTATTCTAGGAACCCATTTGCCCATTGCCAAATAGATCTGTGGGTGAAGAATTCTTTGGTGATGGCAGGCCATGAAAGAAAGAAAAAAAGTATCTTAATTAGAAAAACAATTAATATTTATATTTCTCACTAACTGCACACTTGCACTCTCCATCAAACCCAAGAAATTAGTCTACCTTGGAAGATCTCTTCAGCCCTGAAATTAACATCTCTGAAGTATTCTCTATCCCTGAAGCTCCTTCCTCTGATTAGATGGCTTCTCCCATAATGTCCATTGAAGGAGAGTACCCTGGCTAAACATCTTTTCATTTCTTACCAGAATATGGAGCAGAGTACTACTTCATGTACCTGTGCCAAATACCCCCACCGTAGGGGCAAATGCTTCTTTTGATATATTGTCTTTCCCGGTTAAAATATTGGTTGTGTTGCAAAAAAAAAAAAAAGGATTGGTAAGACAGTGATTTGTGGTTCATATGGTATGTCTATATGACATATAATATGAACTTTATTCTTAAATACTTCATCATTTCAGGCTAACATAAAAAGCAATCATAGAATGCTTTGCTTCAGCAGCACATAAACTAAAAGCAATCATAGAAAAATTAAATATAAACTTGCATGATACTGATTTTTGTATCATGGGCATCCTTAAGTTTATAAGGGCTTTGAGCTGGGATTCTTAGATGTCATCTAATTTAAACTCTTTTTATAGATGAGTAAAATAATATCTAAGTAAACAAAATGTTTTACATAAGTAAGAAATAGGATATATGAATATGAACTCATATCTCCTAGCTATAAATCATGTGTTCTTCCCATGTAATCACAATTGCCTCCCATGAATTCTTTTAAAAGCAAATTCTTTAAGAATAGAGCTTAATGAATGAATGAAGAAATGCAGAATGTTAGCAACCATATTTTTAAAATGTCCCAAAACACCAATAATTAGAAAAACACAAATTAAAAAAGGTTCCATCTCATATCCATCATATTAGCAAAAGAGGAAAACAATAGTTGTTAGAGGGGTAATGGGCATACTAATATATTGTTTGTGGAATGGCAAAATGGAATAACCATTCTAAGGAAAAAAATACCCCCAAAATTACTAAACAATACATAGCCTTAGACACAAATATTAAGCTTAGATCTCAAAGAGATCAAGGATTTTTTTTTAAAAAAGAGGAGTTGTATATGCAAGAATGGTTGTTTATTAATGTCTCATTTTTTTGTGGTTGCAAAATAATGCTTACAAAACAAGTACATAGTCAGAATGACGAGAAATTATGGGAAGTTAATGAAATGCAATATTAATCTGTCTTAACAGATGACAGATATTATTGATTCAGATAAACATAGGAAGACATATACAAACTGATGCAGCATAAAATAAACAGAATGGGGATTCAATTTAAATGACAACAATGTATGTGAAACAAACAAAATAAAAAACAAAAAAAAATTTGATTGAAATAGCAAACAGTAATGACAACAAAACACTTATGCTAAAATATATTTCCCACATTTCGACCAAGGATAGTAGACTTGAGATGGAGAAAGAGATATGTATGCTCAGATATGGCCAAGGTGTTGATTTATTTTGTTAGTTTGAACATATTTATTACAAGAGAGAATTTCTGCCATGAACATGGTAAGTAGGTAGTAAGTCAGTAGATAGTGATAGGTATATGAGGGAAAAGCATAAACAATACTTTTTAACACAAAGGAAAAGTGAAAAATTAGAGAAGAGGGCATAAGCAAATGACAGCCTTGTAACTACCTTATTAAATTTAATATTGTTATTTGAAAACAAATTATATGTAACAGAAGTTTAGAACAAATTATACAAACAGAGGTTCTTTTTGCAAATCTCTTGTATGTTTTGTAAATTGAAATATATAAGTTTGTGGACAATTATTGTATTCACAATAAAAAAGCATTGTTTAAACTTAAGAATATGAGGAAGAAAGTGTTAATAATTCAGATTAAATATGCAAATATGTGCCAGATGTTAAGCATTTACCAGCATATCATAATATACATTTATATGTGCTATTTTGTATTTATAAATCTAATCTCTCACTTATATACATATATGCATGCATACATAAGCATAATGATTCATGATCATCTGCATATAGAAGATGACTGAATTCATACGAGCTACTGAAATCAATCAGGGAGAAAGCATAGAGAGACCAAAATATCTTTTTAAAATTACTTAGGATAGAACTTTAGTAAATTACAAATGGACAGTGATCTTTTCTGAGGGTTGGAAAACTATAATAAGAAAACCATGGGAGAATAGTGCCAGAACACTAAGGGAGAATTCGGAAGCCCTTGATACTATTGACCAGGGAGAAGGGAATGAATAGCCAATAGAATCAAGAATTATAGAGAAGTCAAGTATAAGAAGACTTAGAAAAGGCCATTGAGTTGAGAAGTTAAGAAATTTTAATAATCTTGAAGAATTTTACTTCAAATTAAAGCTCATCTATAAAGAATGAGAAATGAATAAGATGTGAGGAAAAGAATGTAGATCACTCTTTTTAGGAGTTTGTGAAAGAAAAAAAGATATAGAAAGAGATATTTAGAAGATAGAAGTTTACTTTGACAAAAGTGAATAATCCTTTGGGAAGCCTTAAAAATATCTTCCTCCCAATTAACCCCCAATAAACCATTCCTTCTTTCTCTCTTGACCCAATTATTTGTATTAATCAGCTGAACACTTTCTTCTTGAAAACACACACACACACTTTTGATGTATCATTCTGAACTATATTCATGAATTAGGGTAGATCAGGGACTTGTCCAATCCCATAAAAGAACACAGAGTATTAAGCCTGCCCTTTCTAACACATAAGAGATATTCACAGTCCAAGATAAGATTGCCACCAGTTTCTTCTAGTCTTTAGATAGAATATCTTAACAGTGAATCAGATGCCAAAATCTGGAAATTTCTGACTGGCAAAAGACCCCAGGAGACCGAATTCAGAGCTATCATGTATTCTTTGTTTACTAAAATTATGATACTGATTGACCAGAATAGTCGTTTGTTTGTTTTTTAAAAGGAAGTTGATTCCCAACAGAATACATCTGATAACCTATTAAAAACACCAGCAGACTTGATGACTTCAGTATTGGGAAATTCCTACTGACTAAGGTGGGCAGAGATTATTCATTTTTATATTTGTATCTGAGGACCTTCCAAGTGCCTATCACATAATAAAGGTTTGATAATACTTATTTGTGACTGACTGACTGATTCTTGTCATCATTCCTTCCTCTATATCTTGAAATTCTGGGTGTGTGTTACAGTTTACCAAAATACTACTTTATAGTATGAGAATACAACCATCATATCTGCTAGTACTTTTACTATCTCACATTTACATAATGAAGACTGGGATGTTTCCATGTTGTTCCATCCCCATCTCCACCAAGAAGTGACTTATGAAGGTAAAGTGGATCTAAAATCATGTGTTATTATATAGATACACTCATTTCTGTATGGAAAAATATATTAATAGCTATAGATACACAAATATAGCTATAAAACTTTTAGGAAAGGGCAGTGTTTAAGTAAGCATATTAAATATCAATTAGAGATGGTTTGCTAGGTTTCTGAACAAATGAGGAATATTCTCTTGGTTGCAAGACACTTATCCTGATTGATAGGCAATTGATGAAAACTCATTATCTAGCTGGATGAAGACCATGCTTCAAAACTCATCCAGATATCTATCAGGACACTAAATGCTATACAGAAGGGACATCTTGCCAGCTACCTTGCCACAGGACTCTTGCCCGGCTCTTACTCTTCGGAACAATAATCAGATTAATGGTACCATTGTTGCCTTAAAAAGTATGATAATCTATGATCCTGTGATTTCCTAGACCAAAATTCTCTTTCCTGGCCAAGACTCCTTTAAATGCATTTGGTCTGTCATTATAATACAAACGCCCTGAAGGCAGAGATTATTCATTTTTATGTTTGTATCTGAGGACCTTTCAAGTGCCTATCACATAATAAATGTTTGATAATACTTATTTTTGACTGACTGACTGATTCTTCTCATCATTCCTTCCTCTTTATCTTGGAATTCTGGATGTGTTTTACCTTTTACCAAGATTTAGCTTGCCTTTCTTCCTGAAGCCTTTCCTGATCTCCCAGCCCCCAAACTTCTTCATATTCATTTTGTACATATTCTTAGTGTATCCATAAGTATATATTTGGCTCCCCCATTAGAATGTCAGACACTTGAGAGTTAGCACTGGTTCCCCTTTGTCTTTGTATCTCCATGTACCTAACACACATAATAAGTGTTTAATAAATACTTGTTAATTGGGTCTCAGTCACCTCACCTATAAAATGTTGAGTTCTGAGATTTTTTTTTTAACATGTATACTCTTCTGATTCACCAAAACAAATGTCAGAGAGAAACAGAAGAGTCCTATGGGATGAGCTGGTAGGCAGAGGGACGAGTGCCTGGGACGGTACCAGCAGAGGGCAGCAAAAGGCAATTACTACTAGTCTTAAAATGGAATTGCCGAACAACTACACAGCTGGAGAAAAATGCATTCAATATGTAGAAATCCAGAGGCAGAGATCTGTGATAAGAGGCTGCTAATTGGAGGACTTCAGTTCTGTTTTCCAATAAAGCAAACTTCTTTTTGTTATATTTGGAGCTTCATCATTGGAGGGTAGGAAATATCTAATCCTATTTTCAAACTCAGTATTCCCCATTTTTAATTCTGTTACATTTTAAAACATTTCCCTTAGAACTTAGAAAACTTAGAGAGTTCTGTCTCTCTCCTTCTCTCCCTTCCTCTGTCCTTCCCTCTCTTCCTCTCTCCCTCTCTCATAACATAAAACTGTTATGCCATATGAAGGAGATAGAAATAGTTAGCCTGGGGGGAAGAGAAGATTAAAGGAAATAAGTTGTCTTTGTATATTTGAAAAGCTAGCACATGGCTGGGGGGCAAGTAGGAAACACAATGGACATAGTACTGGGTAAAAGTCAGAAAGACCTGAGTCCAGACCCAGCTTCAAACACTCACTAGCTGTATGACCTTGAAAAAGCCAATCTACTTTGTCCAAGTTTTCTCATTTATAAAATGAGCTGGAGAAGGAAATGACAAATCACTCCAGTATCTTTATTAAGAAAAGTTCAAATGTGGTCACAAAGACACAAGGGAAAGACCTGAACAAAACCTGTAACAAAGAGAAGAGATGGATTTGTTCTTGCATGACCCAGAGGGCAGACTAGAAGTAAAGACTAGGGGAAAACTAGGCTTGGGCTCAGGAAAAATCTGTAGAATGGGCTGCCATAGAAGTTAGTGATATTCTTACTGGAGAATGTCAAGCAAAGACCAGAGAATATGTTCCCTAGGGAAAAAAAAAAAAAAAAAAAAAAAAAAAAACCAGCAGAGATGAAACCAATCAACCAAAATAAATTGAGGGCTTTGTGTTGTTATTCATCCTTTATCTCCAAGGGGATCTCAAAGATATCAGGAGAGTAACATTTGATTTCAAACAGAATGGGATTTAAGTGAGGGAGGCCTGAATAAAATCATCAAAAATCAAGACATAGGTCAGGACAATGAACATGGCCCTGGATGTAGTGGGAGACTTGCCTTTTTTAAGCTAAAGTCTTTCCTAGGTTTCACTTTGTCTGAGGAAATACCCATTCAATGATTAAAGGGTAGGTAAGAATTGAGACAAAGATGACCTAGTTTAATTTCCCAACAGAATCTGTCTGAGGGGGAAGATTCTCAACTTTCTGGCTGGAACAGAAATAATTGCTATTCACACTCACTCTCGGTCATCAAAACCCAGACAATGAACAAGTGAGGTTTGGGCTGGAATCTATTATTGGGTCAATCAATGAGAGCTAAAGAGATTTCCTTTTAAAGGCATGAAAAAATCCCAGTAGATTTTTCCCTTTTCAATCCCAGTAGACTTTATCAAAGCCTGTTTTACCAGAGCAATATTTCAAAAACTCATAAAGGAAAACTATATGAAACAAAAAAATTAATTGTCCTACTTTAAGAAACAAACAAACCAAAAAACAAACCAAAACAAAACAATAATAGAACAAATAAATAGGAAAAAAAATCTAACCCCCCCAAACTTCAAGATATGTTGCCAAATTTAAGCAAATTCATATTCCTTTGGAAAGAGCACCCACAAATAATGGTTTGACTCCCCACATGACTAAGGAGAAGAAGAGGAGGAGGAAAAAGAAGGAAATATTAGCATTTCCCAACTGGAACTGGTCAGTTGGGTCCCTGGTGGAGCAACTACTTCTCCTCACAAATTGTTCTTTGAAAAGGACCAAAGACATGAGTGTTCAATGTCTTGACTTTCAGTAAATTGGATTTAAGTGAAGCAGGGCTGTTCACAGTTATCAGCCTCATTCTCTCCTCCACAATCACTGGCATCCAGTAGCAAGACATAGGTCAGGACAACTGAAAAGATGGCCCTGACTAAGGTGGTAGATTGGTTATAGCAGATTGTGAAGTGTAAGGTCAATGTAGCAAATAAGTCAGAGAATGACTAACAGATAATTCCTGTTCTCTAAGTCATATTTTCCATTTTTTCACATTTATTTTGCATGAACTTTTAGCTTTATGTTGTTTTCATCCATTAGTCCTTTTCCCTGACTTTCCTATAGACAATCATTGAAAACAGCAGCAATGACAGCAAAAATGGTGAATACTTTTTTGGATACATCTATAAAGACATTGAACTGAATATGAAGAGAATCCAGGCCAATAGAGTTAGAGGAAAAAATGACAAGTTCTAATAGATATGAATGACTCTAATGAGAATAGTTTTCTGAGGAAAATGTTCCTATAACAAAGAATGACCATACCATTTTGCTTATTAACTAACATTTACTTTAAATCATTCAAATAATTATTGTAATTTTATCTTTTTTTAGGGGAAAAAGCAAACCTAAAAATGGGGGGGGGAGTGCAAAGGGGCTGCATAATGCCATCTAATTAAACCACTGTCATCTATTTGAATTCATTCTCAGCAGTAAGTCTCAGGGTAGTTATTTAATAGGGAAATGAGTTTCCAAAGCTTGAGTCTGTCCTACAGTCAGATTTGATCACTATCAACAACATGCTTATCTGCATTCACAATTGTTAGGATTACTAAGTGAGAACTCAGGTTGTCTGGATGGTGACAAGGTGAGAATTCAGGTTTTCTGGACAATTACAAGGTGAGAACTCAGGTTGACTTGATAGAGGGGGCAAGCTCATTGGCTGGGGTGGTTCTTCCCAGAAGCCCTTGCATTATCCCACGCCCATTCTCTGGGAGGATAAAAAGAGACAGCATTGGGCGCAAAGGGCAGATCGGCCTGAAGAAGGATAAGAGTTGGAGGAGATTCAGAGCCAGGATTCAAGAGAAAGACTCTGAATTGCATCAGGCTTGACGGGGCTCTCTGCAGGAAGGGAAGTCACTTCTAAGGACAAGAGTTAACAGCAACTGCCTGGAGACAACGGTTCACTACAGGAAGAAGAATCTGTCGGAGAGATTTGAGTAGACACAGCAGATCTCTTCCCAGAGAGCGATCTGGCAGCTTCTGGAGACGACAGCTCGCTACAATTGGCGTCCACACGTGGGGCAAGGACTTTTGCTTATCCTGACAAGAGGAGCTAGACCAGACCTTCGCAATTTGGCACCCAATAGGAACAGACACGGTCCTGATTCCAGTGAAAAAGCCTCCCATCCAGATCTCAGTCTCTCTGACCCAGAACCGTGAGTAACGAGGAAACTTTGTTAAAGATTAAGTGAGTGTGCTAATAGATAAATAAGGAACTTGTTAAGGGCTAAACCAGCAATCTCTTATAGCTGAAATGGGGCAGATGTTAGCTATATTCAATCCCTGGACCTCAGCCGACTCATCCCCAGCCCCAGAAGCAACCTCAGCTCCACCCCCATTCAGGAGTGGTACTATAGAGAGTATAATCAAGATAATTGAGGAGCAGAGTTTACTTGTAACCTGGGTACAGATTGCTAAACTCTTGGCTGCATTAAGACGCACATCCCCTTGGTTCTTAGAGGAAGAAAAGATAGATGTAGATAAATGGAAGCTAGTGGGATATGAAATGAAAGAATTTCAAGCAAAAAATGGGCCTCGTTCAATTTCTGCAGAAGTATTTTATATCTACAACATAGTTCAATTAGCCTTAAACTATCAAGCAAGTTGTAGGAGAAGGAAAAGTTCTAAAAATGAACAGAGGAGGAAGTGTGAGGAAAAAAGGAAAGATCAAGATCTTTCCCTAGAGCAAGAGGATTTAAATGAGGAATTATGGTATGATTCTCTTGAAGAAGCTTCAACCCTGCCTAGAGAACAGATTATTGACAGGCCCACATCAACCCCACCTTCAGAGATGGAGGAAGAAAGAGGGGAAGAGGCAGAAACACAAACAGAATTGCCTGTGAAGAAGCCTAAGCCTATGACAAGATTAGAAAAAGCATTGGTTAAAGCTAAGAGAGAAGGACAGGATATAAGTGATTTTATACATGCATATCCTGTGATTGAAAATACTGATTCTGTAGGTAAAAAAAGGAGAAGATATGCACCTTTAGATTTGAATAAAATTAAGGATTTGAAAAAAGGTTGTACCCTTTATGGGGCTACATCAGCTTATGTCAAAATGTTACTAGATGGTTTGTCTTATGAAGTCCTAACCCCGAATGATTGGAAATCCATAGCAAGGACATGTCTGGAACCTGGAGAAAATTTATTATGGCTTGCGGAATTTCATGAATTATGTAAAATTCAAGTCAGATACAATTTGGAAATAGGAGTTAACACACAATTCACTTTTGAGCACTTAGCTGGTGAAGGTCAATATGGAGAGAATTCGGAACAGATTAATTATACCATGACAATATATGAACAAATTGCTAAGGCTGCAATAAAAGCTTGGGGTGTCCTTCCTGGACAGAAAGATCGTGGAGAGGCTTTCACTAAAATACAGCAAGGTCCCAATGAACCTTTTGCAGATTTTGTGGGACGTTTGCAAACTGCTGTCAAAAGAACTATTGGAGAAAATTCAGCTACAGAAATAATGACCAGACATCTGGCTAAGGAAAATGCCAACGAGATTTGCAAAAGAATTATATGGGGATTAGACAAAGATGCTCCTTTAGAGGAGATCATAAGACGCTGTGCTACAGTGGAAACAAATGCTTTTTACACCCGGACAATGATGAATGTGGAAAGACAGGGTCCCTCCTGGCAAGGGCCTTCTAGAGAAACTCGGCGATGTTTTCAATGTGGAAAAATTGGACATCTAAGAGCTCAGTGTAGGTATGGAGATACAGTGAGAAGACAGGGTGAAAGAAGACCTAAAACCCCATGTCCAAAATGCAACAGAGGACTCCATTGGGCATCAGAGTGTAGAATAATTCAGGGAAATGGGATGAGGGGCCCAGATCCAGGGCCCCAGGCAAAAAAGACTTGGGGCATGATGGCAGCTGATGTTACACCCAAAGAACCTTTAGAAGGCCAGGACTCTGATTTAATCATTCAGCAGAGAAGCAATCACATGGCAGAAAGGGATTACCTGATAAGTGAGCCAAAAGGCAATCAGATTGCAAAAATGGATTACACTTGGGGAGAATACAGGCCTTTTAAACCAACAGGACTGTATCCAGTGCAAACAATTCCAATGTAATTGTCAGATGATGAGAAGAGATTTAGAAAGTGGTAAATAGAAGGAAATTAGATAGGTTAACTGCCTGGGGGAGAGGGTTTGCTTGTATTTCTTCAGCAGGAGAAGGAATCAGATGGGTGCCAACGAGTCATATTCGCCTTGTCCACCAGAGAGAGACAGAAAAAGAGAAAGACCTCAAAATAAAGGAGAAGATCTAAGAAACATCTGACACTGAAAGAGCATGGATAATAAGAAGACTGTTAAAGAACTTTAAAAACCAGCAGGAATCATTGGACTTCCTCACACAAGATGAGACTAATGGACAATGGACTTATGGACATTTATAAATTTTCAATTTATGATTATGTTATATACTTCTAGCATGTGTTACGTTACTATGTTACTATGTGCTTATGTAATTTATGTAATTATCTGTAATACTTCCCATATTGATGGATTTATGTTTCAAGGTCATGACTGTCCTATGTTCTAAATCAAAAGAAAGGGGGAGATGTTAGGATTACTAAGTGAGAACTCAGGTTGTCTGGATGGTGACAAGGTGAGAATTCAGGTTTTCTGGACAATTACAAGGTGAGAACTCAGGTTGACTTGATAGAGGGGGCAAGCTCATTGGCTGGGGTGGTTCTTCCCAGAAGCCCTTGCATTATCCCACGCCCATTCTCTGGGAGGATAAAAAGAGACAGCATTGGGCGCAAAGGGCAGATCGGCCTGAAGAAGGATAAGAGTTGGAGGAGATTCAGAGCCAGGATTCAAGAGAAAGACTCTGAATTGCATCAGGCTTGACGGGGCTCTCTGCAGGAAGGGAAGTCACTTCTAAGGACAAGAGTTAACAGCAACTGCCTGGAGACAACGGTTCACTACAGGAAGAAGAATCTGTCAGAGAGATTTGAGTAGACACAGCAGATCTCTTCCCAGAGAGCGATCTGGCAGCTTCTGGAGACGACAGCTCGCTACACACAATATCTTTTTTTTGAGGAAAACAGGACTCAACTTTTAATATAAAGAAAGCAGACCAAAATACTGTCCCCTACAAATAAATATATTTTCTCACTCTGGATGTTGGTGAGAAATTCAGTATGTTTAGAATGCTCTCACCATCACTTTCCTTCTCTTCCCTTCCCTTTTCTCCTTTGCAAAAGGTAATGTAGTATAATGGCCTCAGAGTCAAGAAAGCCATTTGTTTGACCCCCTACCATTGAACTACAATAAGCATAATTTAGTTGAGACAAATTTCTATTCCTCATTTTTCTTATATGCAAAGTGGAGACAATTATTACAAATTTCCCATTTGTAAAATGGAAATAATATTCATCTCACAGGGTTATTGTAAATGCAATAGGAGATAATACACTCAAAATGTTTTGCTTACTGAAAAACTCTATATTAAAACCAGCTGATTTTTCCTCCTTGTTCTTCCTTTCCTTGCTATACTCAAATTGTATTTATTCTTGAAAAGTACAACTTAAATGCCAACTTCACCATGAAGCCTTCCATGATCGCTCTAGTTCTTTTTTCTCCTTTATAACCAGATGAATTTGATTCCCATGTTCAGACACTGCTGACAGATTCTTCTGTGGTTCTCTTTTTCCTCTATTTCAGACCGAATTATTTCCATATTTTCCCTCCAGAAACAACTCCCTAAAATTTGAAATCTCAAATTTTGAATTACTCAAAATGACCCTGAGGTCATTTCAGCTCCACTTAAGCAGTGAAATTCATTTAAAAATTCATGAACATTTGATTGCCTTTACATCAAGGTATCATTTTGCCATTAAGCATTCATAGCATTCTGTCTTTTTTAGGAATCATGTATTTAGCTTACTAATCAATAGACATTGATTCCTACCATATTCCATTTAGGAAATGCTTATTGAATGAATATATGGAAGGCATCTTGTGTATGTTGAAAACAGCTCCATGTAGTTTTAACTTTGTACCCCTGTATTGATCTCTATTCTAAGCTGCTATTGTTCCTAGGAGAAAGTGAACTGATTTCACATGGATGGCTGAGAAGCTGTTCCTCTTATCCTCCTTTTATGGAAAACTAAGGCTCATAGCATTATGGAAGGAGAGCTAGAAGGGACAATAGAGTCACCTTTTCCACTCTCTTTATTTTAAAGATAATAGCCCAGAATGCAGCTATGACTTTGGCATCTTGATGGCTCTAAGCGCTTCACAGTGCCTGGTCAGCTGCCTTAATCACAATTGGAACAAATTGTTCTCATCTGCCAGTTCCACTGGGGAAAGTCCTCACATCCTTGGAGTAGACATCCTTTAACTCACCAATAGGTTTAAGGCCTATTGGTTACCCTCAACCTGATTTAACCCATATTCCCAGAATAGAAAAAATAGTAAGTGACAGAATTGGGATGTCTCTTGCTGTCACTTATCGATTTATTTTTACCTGGTTTAGCTAGCAGTCCATCCTGTGATGTCCTTTTAGTGTTTGAATATATGTGCATGAATGCATGTAAATGTGTTTGTACATATCTTAACTAGATACATTTATTTAAATACATGTGCTCTCTTAAGCATATATGTACGTATGGGTATATAAATGGTACATATATATTCATATATCTATGAATGTGGACATATATATGCTTGTCTACAAATATGTATGCATACATAAAGGCACCAGTTATCCACTTCCCTGAAAATTGAAAGGAAGAGAGTTCCATGGAGTCTTCTTTGATTCTTACAACTATTCTTCCCTCCATCCAGGTGTGGTATATATTTACAGCATACTGTGAGTTGAAACAGAGGAAAAATCTAGATTTTAATATGGTGTACCCCCTCCTTTCCAGCTTCATCTTACATTAATCATGATATATTCCACAGATTTTCAATCCAACTGTGCTGTGCCCTGAATATATCCTCTGTCTTTCTTTTTTCCTTGCCTTTGTATAGTCTGTTACTCACATTTAGAATATTTCCATGGCCTCCCACCCCACCTTCTACCCTGCCCTTTATCCACTCTGAAATCCCTACTAATCTTTCAAAGCCCAAAGCAAACCTTAACTCTTCCAAAAATTGTGATCATTCTTTACATTCCACTTTGTCCCTTTTTTAAGCATGCTGTATTAAAGTCACATATAAATAAAATGTAAGCTCCTTGAGAGCAAGGACTATTTTTTGGATTTCTTTCTGTATACCTAGTGATTTGCAGGGTACTAGTCACATAATATGTACTTTATAAAAGCTTGTGGAATTGAACTGAATTGTTTACATGTTATAATTTCCATGGTGACAAGATTGTGTATTCTTTAGACTTTGTGTCTATTCCCTTCTTTCCCTTCTACACACACCTAGCAGCACACTGTGAATAAGTATGTATTGAGTGAAATTACATTGAGTTTCTACTTATGCCCTAGGCCATACAGTCCCTTTGAAGCTGGCTTTGTTTTGATTTTTTGCTAGGAATGGGGAGATTTATCTTTGGGTGGTAAAGTAGTCATGTCCCAGTGCATCCATGAGGTCTTATAGCCAACTTTTATAATCCTACATGGGCAATTCTTAAGAGACCTTATTAAATTACCTATTTGAAGATGAGAGCTGACAGGATTTCTTTTCATTTTCCTCTTCACTAAGTAGATGCTCACTCTCAGAAGAAAATGTCTTGTTGAATCAAGACAAATGTATGCCTTGTTTGTTTTTTTGAGGATGATTAAAAATCTTGTCAGTGATGCATGTGAATAGAAATATATAGGCTCATACAAGTTAAATTCTATAAGCCTGTGTTTTATTGACTCAGTCTCATATCTGTGCCACATTTATTTGCTTTTTTCCCCCTTTAATTTAAGGTTCTTTTTTACAAAGGAAAATAAAATATTAAACATATTACATTTAGTTAACTCTAAACCTATTAGAACAGATATTTTATTTACATAGCGATCTGGTGTATTTGCATAGCTATAGCACAAATTATTCCTTTGGCCTGTATTCGTTAGTAAAGTATTGTATCCACTTAAACAATGAAGCTACAGATGTACCATATTTTAGAAGTAGAGGATTATAGATTTAAAATTGACAGGAGCTGAACACATCAACTGTCAATCAATTCTAGCTGTTAACTTATCAGGAAACACAAATGGGAGCTTAGTCAAGAAGGGTTAACTGTTGTCACTCCATTTGGTCTGAATTTACTTGACTCAGTTCTTCATTTTTAATGAAAACTGTGGGCACCTTGACTGCCAATCAATTGATTCTATCTTTTTCCATCTTTTTTTTTTCCATTTGCAAAATGGAAAATGTGTGGAAACAAGGTGACAGGCTGGATGTCTTCTCAAAGTCTCCTTCATCCTTGTGATTCTCTATGAATCCTAATAGGAATCTATGCTTGATGGGTCAATGCAGATTACCTTGCTATGGCCCAACAAACAAGCACACAAATAATAAAGACTGTTCTAATGGTTAAACCAAAAGTGACTAAAAATATAACTATTTGAAAGCAAATTCATGATTTTTTTGTGGCTGAACTTGCTTGTGGTTTAATTTCTTATATTCAAATATATTATTTTGACAGTGCTTCTGACCTTGTTCAACTAGTAGATTATTTTATTGAATAACAAACATTTTATCTTTTGCATTCAATGTCCTAGTGTAATGAAGTGTAACATATTATTATGATGAAGCCAAGACCATGAAGCACAATGGCATACTTCCCTGTTTTTGAAAAAAAAAAAAAAAAGGCTTCAGTGCAATTATTTGATTTCAAATTGATTTTCTATTTCTTTAAACATGTTCATTTGAATGTCTAACTAAAAATAGTAAAAATGTTTCAGAGCAGTTCTAGTAAAAATGATATCAATACTTAGTCTCTGCTAAAAAAAAAAAAAAAAATCACAGTAATTGTATGTAGAAAAGATGTGCTAACAGGGACATTTCTCAGTTACTCATTATCTCCACAAATCTCTGCATCATTAATCAATAAATAAAGAAGTAATTATTGAGTACCTACTATGTAGCCAGTATTATGCGAGTCATTTGGGGAGATATAAAACATAGCCAATTCAAGAAGCATATATTACAAATTAACTATATTGGATAGAGTGCCAGGAGCCTGGAGTCAAGCAAGAAGACTTATCTTCCTGAGGGACAGAGGGACAGAGGGAGAGAGAGAGGGAGAGAGAGAGGAGAGAGGAGAGAGAAGAGAGGAGAGAGGAGAGAGGAGAGAGGGAGAGAGGAACAGAGGGGAGAGGGACACAGGGAGAGAGAGAGGGAGAGAGAGAGGAGAGAGGAGAGAGGAGAGAGGAAAAAGGAGAGAGGAGAGAGGAAAGAGAAGAGAGGAGAGAGGAGAGAGAGGAACAGAGGGGAAAGGGAGAAAGGGAGAGAGAAGAAGAAGAAGAAGGAAGAAGAAGAAGAAGAAGAAGAAGAAGAAGAAGAAGAAGAAGAAGAAGAAGAAGAAGAAGAAGAAGAAGAAGAAGAAGAAGAAGAAGAAGAAGAAGAAGAAGAAGAAGAAGAAGAAGAAGAAGAAGAAGAAGAAGAAGAAGAAGAAGAAGAAGAAGAAGAAAAAGAAGAAGAAGAAGAAGAAGAAGAAGAAGAAGAAGAAGAAGAAGAAGAAGAAGAAGAAGAAGAAGAAGAAGAAGAAGAAGAAGAAGAAGAAGAAGAAGAAGAAGGAAGAAGATAGGGAGAAAGGAAAGGAAGAAAGGGTAAGAATGGGAGGAGAGAGCTTTGCTCATCTTTGTAATTTAGTTAGGATCAAGACAAGCCTACCAGAAATAATTAGAGCGAAAACAAAGACTAAATTAAACTCAGTCTATTATACTTTGCTTACTTATGGTAGCATAAACTCTGGAGCTATTCTCTATACTACTAATTGTACTGACAGGTCAGAGATGCAGAAAGTGTTGACTGTATGTACCCCTCACAGATCTAAGATTAACTCCAAGGAGTTTGAGGATGGTTTTGTTAGTATCACAGCTTACAAACCCTCACCCAAAGATGATTATCAGTTGATAACAATGAGTGAACAAAATTAGTGTTTAGAAAGAACTATTTTTTGAGGTGATGATGAGGACCAACAATCCATGCTGAGGTATAGGTCAAGAAAGTGGGAGTCATCTGGAATGAATTCACAGACTCAAACCATCTCCAAATCAAGAGACATAGCTCTATCATAAAGTTATAAGGCAGACAAAGTTCCTAATGAACTTTCAATTAACAAAGGGAGATATAAAACCTTTTATAGGAAAGGACAGAACAGAAGTGTGCTAACTCTGCTAATTGTGTACATCAGTATATCAACTGGTGTTCACAGCCATTCTATTTATATAAGATTGCCTCAGGAGGTGATATCTAAATTTTACCATCCTGTTTAGGATGAATAGTTCCTCAACAAGGAATACATTTACTAATAATCTATAAACTTGTTTAATGATTGACCCTTTGCACCAGGACAAATTTTAAAATATAAAACATGTTAAACAAAATCGCATGTGTGCAAGTCTTGCTAAACTTTTAAAAATAAGGTATCTAGCCTTAAGCTAAAATTAGTAGAATTTGCTGTTAGAGATAAAATCTCTTGGGACTGTAACTGATATTCTTTTGAGTTTTGAATTTGATTGCCTGATCATTAATTCAATAACCCATCATTGGAAAAAAATGCCATGTTACTCAGAAGTATGCCTTCCTGAACTGTCATAGGTGGATGTCTTATCTGGGCAAGAGCTGGGAGGACAACCTTAGAATCTGCTCAAGGTCAGATCCTTCTGACTCAGTTTCCCAGTTCTGTTTCTTTGTTTCCCACCTGATTATTCCTGAGTCTGGCTATGAGGTGAAATTATTACTGCATGATCCATCATCAAACAGTCTAAGGATGCTTTATCTTGTCATGTATGTGCTCTCAGGTGTAAGCCTGAAAGACATGTTTTGATGCTATCATTATTATGTGCCTGATTTTTCTTCTTATAGCAAATTTCTATAATCAGAGCAAATGGTCAGTAGAAGCCATGAGTCTAATACAAGTATGCCAAGGGAGACAATGGTTTTCTAAGATCTTAAAGATGCTTTCTTTAGCAAACCATTGCATAAAGATTCACAATTGCTTTTTGTCTTTGAAAGGGCAAATCCAGGGGAACATAACCACACAAATTAACATGGACAGTGATGTCCATGACATGGAGGTAGCTCAGGGCTTCCATGATAGTCCCCATATATTTGGATAGGCACTGGCTATTCCAGATGTAGATGATATCTTGAGAGATATCTCAAGAGTTATCCCAAAATATCTCAGAGAAGCTTCTCTGGCTGTAGTCATGCAGCCCCCTAATTTCCAGGCATACACCCCCATCCAAGGCTATGAAGTTTCTTTGCCTCTCAATCTGTTAAGTATTTGCACCATTTTGCTTACAGAGAAGAAGCAATCTTAGCACTCCCTGAACCTTCCTCAAAGAAACAGCTGTGTACTTTCCTGGTCATGGCTGGATTTTATACCTAACTTTAATTATTGAATAAGCCCCTCTCTGGTTCTATTCAAGACCCTGACACAATTCCCCTCAAATGGGGGCCCTAGTTTTTAACACCTTGAAAGCTAAACTATTCTCATAGCCCTACCTAAAGCCTTTTACGCTGTATATTGATGGTAGGTGGGGGCCAAGTCTTAGAGGTCTCCATTTAGTCTCTGGAATTGTATTCCAGACCATTTGCTTATTTCTCAAAGAAACTTGGTGTTTTCGGTGTGACCCTATTGCTTTAGAGCTAGCTGCCACAGCCCTTCTAATTGAGGAAGCCTTAATCATTTTGCCCTCATAGAACTTTAGAATTGGGGAAAGGAATGAGAGTGAACATATATGCTACTCCAAACATGCCTTTCATGTTTTGCATGCTCATGGGGCTATATGGGAAATTTAAAAAAGGACTTTTGCCAACAAAATAAATAAACAAACAAACAAACAAATAAATAAATAAATAAATAAAATAGATTTCCTATTAAGTGTGCAGGGAAAATTCTACAATTATTACATGCTGTCTATGGACTTATAAAGGTTTCTGTCATGTTTCATAAAGGACACTAGAAGGAGGATTCACTTCAGGCCAAAGGGAACAAGCTTGCAGATTCAGCTGCATGTGCTGCTTCCTGTTTGCCCTTGACCATGACATTTTTGGTCCCCAACTTCCTGACTCCTACACTCTCTCATAGCTCCCAGGAACAAGCCCTTGCTAAAGAAAGGGGGTATACCTTCTCTTCTAGATGGTTTCAAACATCTTCAGACCAACTTCTAATCCCAGAGACCAGCCAGTGAATACTTCTTGATGGCCTATCCCAAGCTACTCACTTGGGAAAAAATGCTCTCCAATCTCTTGTGAAACCTATTTTCACTGATTATAAGCTAGGAGAAATAATTAAACAGATCTGTTAGGTCTGCCCATTTGTGCTCAAGCAAATTCTGAAAGGGCTTGTAAACCCCTTCTCTCCTAAAACCCATCCAGAGGAGGAGTACACATGTCCCCTCTCAGGGGCTTCAAACTGCTTTTGGTTTTTGTTGACACCTTTACTAATTGGGTAAAAGTCTTCTCCTGTAAGACTAAAAAGGTGCAGAAGTTTTTACTAAAGGAGATCAAACCCATTTAAGATTAACTACTATCTGCACTCTGCTTGTCATTCTCTCTATCCAATGCTTAATGCTTTTTAAACATTATGGTGCTTGCACCCTAGAGCATCTGAGCACTTCTTCCACTGTGTTTAATTTCACACTATTTTATCCATTACCCCTACTTCTTTGAGGAGACAAAAGCAGGATTTGGGGGGAAATGTTCTTTGGTATTTATTCTAGGAAGGATTTGAGACATTCATGATAGTCTAATCTATCTCCCCAAGTCTTCCCCTGCATGGGATTCCTGGTTACTATCCCTAGTAATCCCCATACTAACTCTACTTATAATTATCCTTTTTTTTTTTTTTTGCTCATATTTTGTCCTTGCATTTTTAACCTGCTTGTGAGATATGTTACCTCCAGACTCTAAGCTTTGAGCTGCCAACTATTTGTTCAACTTGAATACTATTGGCTAATTGATTCTGAAACCCAGTATCCTGCAGAAGGTTACTATAGCCATCTTCAAGTAGCATACTTCCCCTCTTCAGTCTGGACCCCACTAGTCAGAGATAGCTCTAAACCCCTTATCATCATGAAGCAGCTCCAGAAGATGAAATCTCCATCCCTTTGAAACAAATGAAGGAGTATAGCTTGTAGGGGAAACACTAATAAGGAGGTCTCCCCCTGTATCTTAGAGTGCTATTATTCTAACAATCTATCCATTAATGATTGTAAAAGTCTTCTGGTCTAGGAATATAATAATATTTTTTCCCTTAGACTTTGGGTGAGATATATTAGTGATCCTGAGACTCTCTAACCTTAGAGTGCTATTGTTCTGATAATCTGTCAATGATTCTAAAGTCTTTGGGCCACTCCTCAGTTCTACAGCTAGGCCATAAAATTAGCATATCAATGAGATGAAGAATTGGATAAATTTGTCTCCTTTCTCTTGGTCCTTTGCTAAATTCTTTTGGAATTTAGCCCACTTCAATTGGTCATACAATTACAATAAACTTTGCCTTTTAACTTGGAGATGGATTCAAGCCTGTAAATCTTTTGAGACACCCTGCAACACTGGTCTGTACCCCCCAACCTTTTGGGGTCCCTCAACACTATGACTAGAAAGCTCTTCCTTTTCCTTTTTTCCCTTTCATCTCATGGAATTTCCCACTTCATTCAAGGCTCAATACAAAAGTCACTTCTAGCAGGATGATTTTCTGATAATTATGCCAAATTTGTGATTATTTTATATGGTGGTAATAGTCAAATCTTGGAAGACTTCTCATCCTTCTGTTTTTCCTGCTTATATTACCCAAAAATGGTAGAGGTAATGATAAGAGAGCATACATGAGATGCCCAACATTCTTATGACTGAGAGACCTAATATGTCCTAGTCTGCTACTGCTTTTCACAAAGCTACTGGGATGCCTTAAAGGTGGAGAAGGGGGAAAAGAAAACAAAAACATTAAAACTTACTGTCAGTGTTCTTGATGCATTGAATCATAGGACTTAGATTTAAAATTCAAAGACTAGATTATATGTATATTATATTTTATATATGTGTGTGTGTGTGCATACTGCATATGTGGACTATATTTAGTCTAACTCCATTTCACAGATGAAGAACCTGAGAACATCAGAGGTTAAGTAAATAGATTAAGTTCTGAGGAAGAATTCAATTTCCTGAGTAATTTGTGAGGTATTTTTTACAGAAAAATTACAGAAAATACAATATTCTAAATGATCTCCAGTAGGCTTAAATACTTTATGTATATATAACTTTTTTCCTTCATATTTCATAAAGCAATTTATACTCATTTATCATATCTTTATTCATAGTATTCATTTTTATTTCTATGTAATTCTTATCTCTGTTAGTGGGCTTAGTGGCTTCATAGATAAGGATTGTGTCTTATTAAATCTTTGACTCTCCTCCAGTGCCTTATGTAGTGCTTAATATATTGTAGGCACTAATACATGCTTGACTTTTCCCCTTTGAGTATATGGGGAAGGTTATGGGGACAAAATGTTGCTTGACCTGTCAGGTAAAGCCTCTAACAATTTTGCCAAACAGTTCTACTTTGTAGCAAGGGATGACAAAAATAACTAGGGGGAGGAGGAGGCTTTGTCAGGAAATAAAGAACAAATAGAATCAATAACTAAAACATTGGTAAGGGAAGAAAAGATAGTGAGAGAAAGAGAGAGAGAAGGAGTCAGAGACAAAGAGACAGAGAGACAGACAGAGGAGAGGAGGAATGAAGAAGGAAGGAGGGAAAAAGGGAGAGAGAGATTTGCTGAAAAGAATTGACAGGCTGAATTTAAAATGTCTCAGAGAAGCCCTGTGGAGCAATTAAAGAGCAATGACTGTAGTCACAAGCACTAGGTTCCAATTCTCACTGTCACTTACTGTTTTAGGCAAGACTTTCCATCTCTGGATCTGTGTCTGCAGAATGAAGAAGTTTGCATCAGCTTAAGGGTTCTTAACTTTTGTATGTTCTTAACTTTTTGGAACTCCAATGAAATATGTGAACCTATACTCAGAATAATGTTTTTAAGTGAATAGAATAAAATGAAAAAGGAAACCAATTATATTGAATACAGTTGTCAGAATAGTGAACAAACATAGATGTTCATATACCCTAGGTTAAAAACCCCTGAGTAAATGAACTCTAAGGCTCCTTCTCACTCTCAATCTATGATCCTACCCTCTTGAATAAGTTCCTCATCCCAAATATTCAGCCTGTTGGACTGGATTCATTGTGTTTCACTGTTAAGTATTCACATTATTACAATCTGAAGACTAAAAGAGGACCTAATGGAAATTGATGGTCCTAGTTAAGAAGCTTGTTAAGTAATTGGAGAGAAAACAATAGGGCTGAGAAAAGCCCTCTGAGTTTATAGAGCACAGATTACCATAATCCACTCAGAATAATAATTGTCATTTATGTAAGGTTTTAACATTTGTAAAGTACTTTATATACATTATAAACAAACCTCACAGCAGGTGTATAAAAATAAGTAGCTAAGATAAGCATTATTTTTCCCATTCTATAGGTTCATATTTCTTGAGAATTACCCTGTAGGATTTGCATAAAATCATAAACCAATTTGTAAACCAGGCATCCATTTTGTCATTATTCACTGAGAAAACCATTCAGGCCATGCTCCAGACAGGGTAACACTTCAGGATAGGAATGACAGTAAAGAAGAAAAATTCCAGGCTCAGCCCCTGCCTTGATCTTCTCCATCTTGGTCTCAGTCTGTTTCTTCACTCCTTTGACTAAAGGAAGACCTTGTGAACTACAGATGGCCAGAATATTTGAACTTTTTCATTGGTGTCCTTGGAATAGTATCAATAGATGACAGCATCTGCTTTGGAAGTCAAATACAAATTGGACACATTGATGAAAAGCAGCTTTGGGATTTTACAAACAACTCAGCAATAAAGTTATACTATATCTAAGGGAAACTCAGCAAGTATGTCATTAAATGGTAGAAGAGAAAAACTTCCAGTAACCAGGAACTAAAAATTATTTCTTTGCCACATATGGTCTCAAAAGTTTAAGCTTACTTTTCCCAGGACCCACATGTGCAAAACCGAATGTGGCAGCTCTTTTTGTAGTGACAAGGAATTGGAAAATGAGTGGATGCCCATCAGTTGGAGAATGGCTGAATAAATTATAATATATAAATGCAATGGAATATTATTGTTCTATAAGTAATAAGCAGCAGGATGATTTCAAAAAGGCTTGGAGAGACTTACAGGAACTGATGCTAAATGAAATGAGTAGAACCAAGAGAAGATTGTATACAGAGACAAGATTATATGATGATCAGTTCTGAAGGAAGTAATTTTTCTACAGTGAGATGATTCAGGCCGGTTCTGTTGAGATTCAGAAGGAACACTGAAAAGCTTGAGGTCACAGACCAGTGTCACGAGATATCCCAAAAGAATCTGCCACTTGAACCCATCTCCAAATCAAGGGGCATAGTTTATTGTAATTATAATGCCAATTGAAGCATGCTAAGTTCCAAAAGGATTTAGCTAAGGACCAAAAAAAAAGGGGAAAAATTTATTCATTCATGATATGCCATTCATTCATGATATGTTAATTTTATGGCCTAGAGGTAGAACTGAAGAGTGGTCTCAGGAAATTGGTTATCACTGATCTGCTGATTAGGACTCTCCTAAGGCCAGAAGACTTTTAGAGTCTACAGACAAAATGTCATAATAATAGCACTCTAAAGTTAGAGAGTCCCAGGATCACTAATTTATCTTCCCTAGGCCAGAATTCTTTTACAATCATTGATGGGCAGATTGTTGGAACACTAGCACTCTAAGGTCAGTGGACCTCCTTACTGCTGTTTCCCCTAGAAGCTATACTCTTCAATAGCTTGTGTCAAGACCAAGATATGAAATAGAATGCTGGTCAGTAAAACATCAAATAGGCAAATTTAGCTGGAATGGAGTGTGAGGAATGGGTGATTATCTTGGGGAAATGGATTAGAACCATAATGTAAAAGGAATTTGATGCCTAGCAGAACAGTTTGGATTTTATCCTAGAGATTATGATTCTAAATAGAACCTCAAAATTTTGTGACGTAGTAGTATTGCAATCAAATGAGGCATAAATATTGTTTACTGAAATTTATTTTAAAAATTAATAAAACTTAACTATTCTTTAAGACTTGCTTCCTTTAGATCTAAAATCCCAGACAGCTTTGCATTAAACATAGTTTGAAAGTCATTTCAATCCCCTTGATGTATGTTCAGACATGACTGGAGAAAATGTTCCTTCTACTTATTGATCTGCCTAAATCTGATTATGAAAGTTCAGAAGGTCCAGACATATCTCAGAAACATTTCTGTATTCCCCATGGTAGTCTTTACCTCTTTTAGTCTCTCCATTTAGTAGCCATCTAAAAAGAAATAACCTTAACAAGCCTAACGTGTAGTCTGTGTCAGTGATCATAGTAACATTGAATTATAGAGCAGGAAGAGACTTTCAAGGGTCATCTAATCATTATAATGATCAGCTATTAACCCATGTCCCTCTCCCCGATAGATAAAGCTGTATCAAAATCATATAGATCTCTGTGTAAAGAGAAAGAAATACTACAATGGTCTTAAATTATCTGTTCATATTGCAAGTTCCACTATAAAATACCAAGTTTCAACAGGTTTAAAAAATAATTTATACACAGACTCATTTCCCCACACCTGTGATGGAAAAAAATGGAAAAAGAAGAAATACAAATGGTCAATGTTGTTATAAAAGAATGCTCCAAATGACTAAAATGATTAACATACATTAACATAACTCTAAGGTTTCACCTCACACCCATAAAATTGGCAGAGATGATAAAAAAATTGAGTTAAAGTAGGAGGGTCTATGAGAGGGACAGGCACAAAAATACACCATGAATAGATAAATCCATTGATCCAAAAGTTTTGGAAAACAATCTGTTAATATGTTTTTAAAAAGTAATTACATTGTTTATAAGAAATCCTTCTATTTGATTTACCTCCCCCCCAAAGGAGATGATTTTGTTTAAATGTTCTTTGTTAGAGGTAGAGAGAAGTATTGAAGGGTAAAAATAAAAAGCAAAAATAAAACTTAATAGGTGAATAAATACAATGTTAAATTATTTTAAAATAATAGCCTCATATTTATGTGGATGCATGTACACACATATATATCGCACACAATAAATGCTATCTAAATGTTAATACTACCTACACTAATATTTACAGAGCATTCTCTGTGTGCTAGGTACTATGCTAAGAATTTTATAATCTCATTTGATTTTCAAAATAGCCCTGGAAAATAAATGTTATTATTATCTCCTTTTCACAGACAAGAAAATGAGGTATGCAGAGTTTAATTGACTTTCCCACTTATACAGCTAGTAAGGGTCTAATATCACATTTGAACTCAGGTGGTCTTATCCTCTGTGTGTGTGTGTGTGTGTATACATATGTATATATGTAAATGCATATGTATGTATGTATATGTGTGTGTGTGTGTACATACATATACATTCATGCTTTAAGGTTTATGGGATTTTTTTTTTTTCTTTTTCAGCATTTGGGGTTAAGTGACTTGCCCAGAGTCACACAGATAGGAAATGTTAAGTGTCTGAGACTAGATTGAACTCAGATTCTTCTGATTCCAGGGCCTATGCTCTATCCACTGTGCCATCTTGTTACACCAATCCTTTAAGATTTATAAAACAGTTTACTATCTATGGTACTTCATTCAGTCCTCACAACAATCCTGTGAGATAGGTGCTCCTATTATTCCCATTTCATAAATAAAGAATCAGGCTGCACAGATTGCCCCAAATTTTTTTCTTTATTTTTAATGCACAGTCAACATTTAATATTAATTACATGTTTTGGCCCAACTTTGATCATTAATTCACTAAATTAGTTGAGTGGGAAATGAGGGTTGGGCTTTTCCTGACAGCCATACCATAAAAGCACAGAATTTTGACACAAGTAAGATGAGTGTAAAATCACTCTAGAAATTTAACCTTTATTGAGACCCCCCAAGGATCCAGGTCTTTTCCCATTGTTTTCATCTCAAAATTACTTGAGATCATTTCCCACTCTGTTTTTCCCACAGTTTCTGATGAAGAAAAGCTCTTTGCTTTGCCAAGGTCAACTCCTCTACATTTATACTAGATCCCATTCCCTACCATTTTCTTCTGAATATTGTAATTTCAATCATTCTCCCTATCTCTCCCTTTTCTTCTCCTTCTCCCTCTCCCTTTCCCTTTCCTTCTCCCTTTTCCTTTCTCTCTCCTTCTTCTTTTCCCTCTCCTTTTCCCTTTTTCACTCCCTCTCCCTCTCTGTGATCCAATCAAATTGTATTTCTCCCTGTTTCTCACTTTCAACACGCTACTTCTCATGTCTGTGCCTATGTGTTCACCATCTACCATCACTGAAATAAACTCCCTTCTAACTTCCTGCTCACAAAGTCACTCTCTTCTTTTAATATGCACCATCTGTGTGAAAACTTACCTAAACCCCTTCTTGGGCGTCAATACTTTTCCTCTTTCCCAAATGACATTGTATTGAATACATATATGTATTTGCATTTATTCACTTAATATTTATGCCCTGTTTATCTTTAAAGTTTTATAGATGTGTTTTGTTTTTATATAGTTATAATAAATCAATCAATAAATAGTTATTAAGTGCTTACTATATATGCCAGGCTAAGTGTTAAGTACTGAAGATACAAATACAAAGAATTAAAATATTCTCACTTGGGAGAAGCTTCCACCCTAATAAAGGAGATAGCAAATATAGAAATACACATAGTATGTATATATTTATGCGTATATGTATATGTATGTATATATATATATATATATATATATATATATATATATATATATATATACACACATTTGTGCAATACTTATTGATTGATTATACCTAGACAAATCTTTATATGTAAATATTTATTTCTAAAAGTCTGGGGCTATAAACAAATAAACCACTGCTTTGGCGCAAACTTTCCTCAAAATTAACATAGAACATTTCCAGGAAAATATAAACTTCATAAAACCAGGAACTGTATTTTTAGTCTTAGTATCTTTAATGCCTAAAAATTCGTACTGCCTACAAACTGTAAGTAATACATGACATAAACTAGGCATTTAAGAAATATAATTCAAATAGAATTGAATTAAATTCCTTTTTATTTATTTCAATTATAGTATGTAAAAGCATTGATGTACGTCTGCAATTGGCACTATTGAATTGTTCAAGTAAATGGGACTTCAAAGTCCAAAGTACATGCCCCAATATTAACATATTTTCTATTTCCCATCTGTTGTTGAAGTGAATCCTCTGGTTGGAAATATGGACACCAGAAAAAACATCATTTTGAGTTTCAGCCAAAAATGAAAACAAAAACCAATTTTATAATGTGGTCCTTTTTTTTTTTTCTTTCTCTTTTTCCATGAAAGAGATACAGGCTGTGAAGGAGGATATATCCAGCTGGGATCCATGTGAAATAGAGCCTCGCTTTCTAATATTAAACTCAATAGGCATGTACTCTCACTTTATAAGAAATAAATAGACATCAAAGATTTACATACAAATTTGAGTTTTTAAAAAATACCTCTTTCAAACCTTCCACAACGATTGCTACATACTAGAGTTTAAATTTAGATAATAGACTTTTTCCTTTGATTTTTGGAAAGCACTTCCCACTGAGGCAAAAAAAGAGCCACAAATTTTGATGCTGTTATAAGAAATTAACCAAATCATGACCCCTGAATGAACCTTGTCTTTAAAAATAGCATTTATCAAAATTCGCTCCATAATAAATATCAAAATAAAAGTTTCACTCATTATATCTTTTAAGGCTTAGAGAATTTCATTGGTGGAGGCTGAGAGAGAAGAAATGCCTAATAAAAAATGATTTTTCCCTCTGGTGGGATATTAAAATCAACTGCCATCATTATAAAATGCAATGAAATGAAAGGGAGTGGGGGATAAAGCAAATTTCTATCATTCATCCTAAGTCTTTATTAATTTTATCTTTGAAAAATACCCACAAATCTCTTACTAGGAGATTATAAGCCATGAGCAATATATGTGTCGGTAACTTTAGAATTTTATCCTTTTGGAAATTTTTTTTTCCAAACTAAAAATACAAAATCAGAGAGAGAGAGAGAGAAACAGAGAGAAATAGAGACAGAGAGAGACACAAAGAGGGAGACAGAGACAGAGAGACAGAGAAAGAGAGAGTCAGAGATAGAGATGGAGAGAGAGACAGAGGGAGAGAGACAAAGAGAGACAGAGAGAGAAAAATCATGTTATCAAGTCTTGGTCATAAAGTAAAAAAATCTGACTAGTTTAGGTAGCTGTGTAGCTCCCCAATTACTCTGTTTTCAAAGAATATAGAGAATTCAAAGAGCTAACTAAAGACCAATTAAAAGACAAGTATTTTAATTCTCTTTATTACAGTTTTTGTGTAAAGATAGATCATTGGTCACAACTTGTCCTCATAAGGCTTTATAAGCAGAGGAAAGTTGTTTAATGCTAACAACATTTTGGTGATATGTCTACAATGTCAAAATACATAGGCAATTTATGCAAAATCCTTAAGGACCAAAAAAGAGTTCAATTATTTATTTCATATCAAGTAATCAATTTTCTTTGAGTGTTATAGGATCATAACATTTTAGAGTGAGATTTTTTTTTACCCTTTGTTTTGTTTTATTTTTCATTTAAACTACTTATTTCATGATGAGATTATATTACAGAAGTAATTGTAGTTTGGGATGAATCCTGTAAGATATGTAAATATTTTACTAAATCAGGAAATTGCCTAGGATTGCCTATAGCAATTGCATCAAGAAGTAATTTTTTTTTTAAGATTTCACTTTAGCTTTCAGTTTAAATAAGATTTTCTTCTGTGATTATGACATTAAATTGGCCCATGCAAATACTCTGTTAATGGGTATGTGGGCAGTTAATGGGAGATTTATGGTTGAATTACTCACTGACTAATTTAGAGATATGAAATGACTAAGTGATTGAGCTTCAAATATTTTTTTCCTTTTTCTTTTTCTCTTCTGATTCACGTGGATCATTTAAGACAAATAGGAAAGACTCAATGTGACCATTTGACAAACTTTCATTTCCAGAAGAGAGTCTATGCAAGCAGAGTAAGGGGAATTTTGGATGGGACAAGCAAGTGGTCATTGGCTACCTCTAAGAGAACAGCTTCAGGCTAAATGTGGGCAGAAGTGAAATTGGTTGGGGTAATAAGAAGACAACACTTGCAGTAAAAGGGAGGAGACAGAATTACAACACTAACTGGGTTAAAAAGAAGAGTCAAAAGAAGCCTTTTTTAATGACTAAAAAAGATTTGAACATGGTTTTAAGTAAATGGAATAGTGATTGATGGTTACATTCAAAGTTAGAGGAAAGAAGGGATCATTAGTGTAGCACAATCTGAAAAAAGTCCTAAAGAAGGCAGAAAGAATTCAGATAAAGGAATTAACTTTCTTGAGGAGTAGAGATATCAATTCTTCCATAACCAGGGGAAAGGAACAAATTGGATTGAGAAGTATTGGGCAATAAAGTAAAGAGAGTTAAGGTAATGAACATTGCATGGACATAATCTTCTCCATTGAGTAGTAGACTAGTTTGAATGCTTCAAATGAAAGGTTAATAACAGGATTCAGGAAGAAAGGGAGAAGAAAAAATTAGGAACAACTACTATGGAAAATGAAACAGGAAAATGATAAGGATAAAATTGAAAGATTATGATACAGCAGCAAAGGCCTACATAGAGATGTTTCTCTATCTACTGTAAACTTTCATTGGGTGAATTAAGTAAATTCAGTTATAGTACTTCTTCCAGCAATGCCCAGTAAATCCTGAGCAAGAGTGGTAAAATACAATGGTGATAATTAAAAAGGAAGAGAAATTTGTTGGTTGCCAATAGCAAAAATATCATGAAGGCATGGGATTATAATGTAAATAAGGTCATGATTGGGCAGGGTGGTAAGGAAATTAGAGGAAGAAATGTAATGGGAGAATTTGCATAGGTCAAAATGCTATAGGGTTTCTTCAATTTAAGAGAATACAGGAAGAAATTATACTTGGAGAATAGGTATCAAAGTCTGAGATTTTGAAGGGAATGTACTTTTGGAAGAGAGAAAGGTTTAAGGCGTGAACATAATACTACTGGAGGGTAGAAGAAATTGTACTTTTGAATGAGGAATTTTATGATCAGTGGTTTAACTACTGGTGAAATATTTTTATGCACCACCTTCTAGCCCACATTTTGCTATATTATCTTGAAGGATATCATTGGAGATTTGTCAAAATTTATAAAAATAAAGCTAAGAAAATAATTTAAGTAAACTTAAAACAAAATATAAATGGGAATAATTGTTCAAAATCAAAATATATTCTCTCTATAGCATTCTTATAATCAATCAATTGTAGATTTTTTTTTAAAAATGTAGTAACTTAGGAGAATCTGTTCTCAAAGATCCCATCTTGTCTCAGTTTCTGTTTTTGTTTTTAAACATTTTTCATATAAGTTCTCAATATAGGAAGCACTTTGGTTTGCTGTCATCCATGGTGGGAGTGTTATCATGTTCCTTAGCATCAATTTCTCATATTTAAAAAAAAATAGTAATATTATGTGTAGAATAAGAAATTATGAAAAAAGCCAGTTGCTTTTCTAATTATTTGAAAATGATGATAATAAATAATTTATAAAGGACTTGAAGATTTTCAGAGTAATTTGCAATACATCATCTCATTTGAGTCACAAAAATCCTGTGACACAAATTTACAAGTATTATTAGCCACATTTTATAGATAAGGAAACAGTAGTATTGAGTGACTTATCCATCAAAACATAGATACTATCAAAATCTAAACTTGAACCCAACTCATTCTAAATGTTGAATAGAATTCTTTTCACTACACTACATGATCAAGTACCAAAAATAATTCCTTTCAGAACTCAAAAATCAGTAGGGTTAATTTTAAAACACTTCTACTGAGTTTAAAATAAGTTCGAAAGCAATTAAGTATTGATGTACCTTGATAATATTGTTATATTACAGCATGTTTTAATTTCACAAATATGTTTGTATCTAATATATCATGGCAGGAAATCATGTTCTGCAAATAATTTCATGTGCTCATAATAACTATATCTATGCATCTGGAAACATGGAGAAATAATAAAAATAATACTGAAACCAAATAATAATAATAATGGTGACAAATCATAACATCTGGATAATATTTGATAATTCTCAGAGGGTATCATTTGTTACTGAGAAAAAAAAAGCATATCAAAACATAAAAGTTGAATTTAAAAATCATGTAAAGAAACCATATTCTCTCCAGATTTAATCTTTGGGTAATGGAGAAAGATACCACCTAATATGCAGATTCTAGCAAGAATCAATTTAGCTTTGTTCAGGATCACTTCTGATTAAAGGACACCTCTTGAAACATGGTGCCCAGGCTAATTTCCCAATTCCTTTTGACAAGCATACAAATACACTGACTGGTATGAAAGTTCTTAAAGCTTTTGTGTCATAGACCTTTTGGGCATTCAGGTGATAGCAATGGACCTTTCTCAAGTGTTGCAGTTTCTTCAAGGTTATCCAGTCTACTTTTTCTCATACTTTTCAATTCTTGACTCAACATATTTTCCATTTAATCTGTTTTGAATATACAAACTAATGGGCAAAAAATAATAATAATAACCTAGTAGGCAAGCTCCATAGAGCTTCCATCCATCTACATGGTTTAATCTAGGATGGTCAGGTCAAACTTTTTTAAGTAGCTATAGATCTCATCCAAAGGTACAGCTAAATGCAACAATAAATAGAACATTGGCCCAGAATCAAGAAGACCTGAATTCAAATCCAACTTTAAATATTATTAGATATGTGATCCTGGGCATTACAGTTAACATTTTTTAGTTTCTTCAACTGCAAAATGAAGACAATAATTGTACCTCCTTATTGGGTTGTTGTGAAAATTGAATGAAATAATATTTATAAATTGTTTACCATAATACCTGGCACCTAGAAAGCTCTTGATAAATATGTAATCCTTTCCCTTCCTCTTCAGGTATCCAACACAATATAATGTTCACAATGGATCATCTGGAAACCCTCTTTAACTTGGTTTCACCTCCATCATATTAAAACACATTTTTAATAGGTATGTGTCTGATTTTAATTATGAATGTAAGGTTTATAATCCAAAGGGCATTGTATTTGGTTTTTTCTATTGTCATGTCTTTTAAGAAATTTGGAATGGTTTTAAATTATAGGATGTTGATATCTCATTTGAAAAGAGTCTGTAAGATGATTTTTTTTCATATAAAATCAATGTGGACTTTTTCATGACCCACAAATAAGTATAATGAGATTTTATATTCTCCACAAAAATGTGAAGAATATAATTTTGCATTAAAAAACAAAACAAAACACTACCAGTTCTAAGATAAGATAAGATTTGGCAAATTTTATCATTAAAAAGAAGTCTATAGGTGTTTCTGATAAAAAAAATTTTCTTTAGATGGTAAAGTTCACATATAGTCCAGTAGTTTTTAATAAAGATGAAGAGTTTTGAATAATATATCAATAATGAGATATATTATATTTCAGTAAAAGATGGCTTGATATGGGAGTTACCCTGAATTAATTACCTATATACAATTGGAACTATAACTTATAAAGGATCATAATTAGCATAAAACCAGAAAAAAGAATAATATTTTTTAAAGTTCAATTCAATTGAAATAATTTAAGTCTGACTCATTTAAGAATTTCTTCATGATAAAATAAGTCAACAAGTCAGGGCATCAATCAGGGCATTATGTGAGTAGGTATAATAAAGGCTTTTAAGATTACATGTGGCTGTTCTTGAGCGCGCTACCGGTTATTAAACTATAGATTCAAGAGATCGTGGCCAGAGACCTTTGAAGGCCTCAGAGGAGGCGAGCCGGGTAGAGTTCACATTGCAAAGGACAGTGGTCAAAGGTACTCTGGTGGGTCTAGGAAAGACTAGTAATTGTAACTGCCAGGAGAGCACGTTACAAATAAAAATAAGTCATTGATAGTAGAAATGATACTGATATTGCATGTCATAATTTGATATAGAAGTTTAACTGATGTAAATCAACAACCTTATAGGAATACTATAGAGTCTAAAAATCTAGTTAGCAAATAATTGGCTTAATTTTCAAGAAGAAAAGAAACATGGATTAAAATAGAAAATTATTTATAAAATGTTGTAAAAATACTATTGTAATTACATAACAGAGCAGAGTTGAGAAGAGAAGGGGCAAACTAGTTAAAAGAATGTTTGGTAAGATAGCCAAGAAAGCAAAAACATCCCAAGTATCTTTAAGAATAAAAATAGAAGCACACACACACACACACACACACACACACACACACACACACACACACACAAAACAAACAAACAAAAAAAAAAACAGAAGAAAATTGGGATTCTTTTGCAAAGAATTTCACAATTTTCATTATGAAGGGTCATACTTCACTTAGCCTCAGATATTCTTATAAAGTAATAAATAACACTAAAGAGAACAAAGATGGGAATAACAACTAGATGGTTTAAGTATACTTTAAGTATACTTAAAGTAGATTTGTTTTAGGAATGCACAATTGTGAGGGCATGAGGAAGTGCTTAAAGCAAGAGAAGGTATCAGAGATGAACACAAAATTTTTTTGTCTCCAATAGCATTATTTCTTTTTTTTTTTTAATGTATTTATTCATTTAAAACAAATATAAAAAAAAAACACTGCCATGTGCACACCAAAACACAGAAGAAGATTCCAAATAAGAAACAAACAATAAATTTCCATTTCAATAAAGGTTATATGATGAACACTAAACCTTGTGTTCAAAACTATTCATCTTTTCTTTATTTCCTTGTAGGTTTTCTTTTTTCCTCTGCTGTGTACTCTTTAGTTTTTTTTTTCTTTTTTCCTCTTTCCTCCCCATCACCTTCCCCAAGAAGTCTACAATTAATTGTAGATATATTCCTATATACATCTATTTATCTACAAATATACACACACACACTATATATACACATTGTATAAATACATTTGCATAGATATCTATAATCCTGTATATATATATATATATATATATATATATATATATATATATATATATATATATATATATTCATATACATCCACATAAGACTGTGCTACTTTTGTTTGTCCTTTGACTAAAAGTGTATAATCCTTCATAAGACCAAGTGTTTTTATATTTTTCTAAATCCACTTATTTATTTTCTCCAGCATGGCAATATTCCAACTTAGTGCTATCCAGTTATTTTAAATAATATAAAACAATATTGATTAATATGGCTGATATATAGAGTAGCTTCCATCCTTTTCTCTTTTGATTAAATGTATTTTAGCTTTAACTTTGTCTGAGACCAACAATTATTATCCTTGCATTTTTCACTAATAAATTTTACACTTGATCACTAGTATTACCTTATTTATTATTCTTGCTGATTCCTCTACTTTATTTCTACTTGCCATCTTGCCTTTTGTGATTATAATTGTGGCTCTATTGTATTTGAATTGTGTTTTCTTATTGCTCATAATAATTCCTCCTTGGGGGCAGCTAGGTGGCGCAGTGGATAGAGCACCAGCCTTGAAGTCAGGAGGACCCGAGTTCAAATCTGGTCTCAGACACTTAACACTTCCTAGCTGTGTGACCCTGGGCAAGTCACTTAACCCCAGCCTCAAAAAAAAAAAAAAAAAAAAAAAAATTCCTCCTTGATCTAGGAGTTTCAGAATTTGGCTATAATGTTCTTATGGATTTTCCCTTTCCGATCACCCTTAGGTGATGAATAGTGAATTTTTTTTTCTATTGTCATTTTCTCCTCTTGTTCTAACACATCAGGACAATTTTCCTTGATTAATTTAATTATTCTTATATTATATCAAGATTCTTTTATCATAGCTTTTAGGCAGTCCAATTATTTTTATATTTTTCCTTTGTGATATGTTCTCTGGATCAGTTGTTTTCCTTATGAAATGTCTCACATTCTCTACCACTTTTTAATTCTTCCTATTTTATTTTGTTATTTCTTGGTCTCTTATAACTTCATTGGCTTTCCTTTGCCCAATTCTAATTTTCAAGAAGTCATTATTCTTCCTTATCTGGATTTTCTTTTCTAGTTGGTTGGATTCTTGGATTTGTTTTTGTTTTTGTTTTTCAGTTTTTCCTCAATCTCTTGTCATTTGATTTTAAAAGTCTTTTTTTTAGTTCTATGAATTTTTTGGGATCAGGTGACCATTTAACATTACTCTTCAGGGTAGGAAGGGCTTTTTTTACATTTCAGCATCTTCCCTTGAAGATGAAACCCAGTGTTCCTTATTTCCACAATATTTTCTGTGGTTAGGTTCTTTCTTCTTTGTTTGCTCATTTTTTTAAATCTGTAGCAAATTGTTGATGTAATCACCTCTGTTCCTGAGTTTGAGGGATAGTGTCTCTGACTTCAGGTCTTCCTTCAGTTCTTCCTTCTAGCCTGGACCTGAAACCAAAAACTCTATCCTACTCTACGTGCCTATAGCCAGCAGTGTCCCTGCCTTGTACACCACATCTCAGCAGCAAAGCTAGGCCTGGCATTCCTTATCAGCAGTGATTCCCTCAATCTTCCCCAACTTAGAAACTAGCCTCCTCACATTGTCTGAGAGATGAAAATTCTTGTGGCTGGGTCCTGGACTACCTCCCAACCCAGCTAATCTCAGGACTCAACCCCTGATGTTTCAATGGAGCTAGCCTGGAGGTGTTTATACTTCACAAGAATCAAATCTCCATCCTGTTATATTTTTTGGGGGTCTTTTCTGCTGTTCTATGCCACTTCTTATTTGTTTTTACTATGTTCACCATGAGGTGCAATTTTGTCTTATTTGTAGGGGAAACCTGGAGAGCTTGGAATTATCTGACCTATTCTTCCATCTTCCCAGAATTCTGTCTAACATTCTTAGTAAAATAATATCAAAGTGAATGGACATTATTATTTTTATTATATTATTTATATTATGGGAAAAACTATTAACGTATCTCTGTCACAAAGACTTTTTAAAAATGATTTTGATAATATTAAAGAAAAGTTTTTTTATTTTCATTTTTGCATTTTAATATAAATGCTCTATTTTGTTGAAATATTTTCTGCATCTATTCACAGAAACATTTTACTATTGGTATAATTCTGATCATTTTCCTAATGAATACAACTGTGTACATATATTTGTGTGTTTTTGTCCTGAATAGATATTAACTCCTTCATATTTGATGAGTCTTTCAAAATTAGGAAAACTATTAGAATTATGTTATTAATAAATAACTATATACAAATATATGTGAACATAGATACATGCATATAAATATACATATATATGTGTGTGTGTGTGTGTGTGTGTGTGTGGAGAATGACAGATACATATCTAGGTATTACAAACATACACACACACACACACACTAGTTGTTTTCAGTCTTTTCTGACTCTTTGTGGCCTTGTTTGGGATTTTCCTGGCAGAAATACTAGAGAGGTTTACTATTTACTTCCCTAGTTCATTTTATAGATGAAGCCCTGAAGTAAAAAGGGTTAAGTGATTTGCCCAGAGACAACCAGTTAGTCTCTGTGACCATATTTGAACTCAGGAAGATGAATCTTTCTAATCTTGAGGTATAGCATTCTATTTAGTGTTCTACCTAGCTATCCCATATATGTGTGTGTATATATTTGTGTGTATGCACACACATGTATGTGTCTATATATTGTATATATGTAAAAACACACACCCAAAATAAGGAACTAAACAATCAGACAGATATTAAACATTCATGACAGAGATATGCGAAGCAAATTATAAAAGAAAGAATAAAGATAGGTTAACAACAAAATGTGTAAAGAAATAAGATATCAAGAATGATTCATGATTAAAGGGAATCATTAAAATTAAATATGTATTGTTGTCAAGAAGTGTAAATGATATCAGAGAAAGCAATGTACATACATACATACATACATACTTATCTATACAAAATATATGCAGAGTAATTTGGTGAGTGAATAAGTAGTAGCTAAGGGATATTATAGATTTATAATATGATATTTGATCGGAGTTTTGAAGGGCAAAAAGGATTCTAAGATGCAGAGGGAAGAAGAAGTATATTGCTAGGATGAGATATAAAGTCACAGGCACAAAAGATATGCAAAAAAAAAAAAAAGCAGAGTTTGGCTGAATTGTAGGAAACATGAAAGGGGGAAAATATGCAATAAGGTTGGACAGTTGGTTGGGACTATTTGGGGAAGAATTTTAAAAGCCAAACAGATGAATTTTTATTTGATCTTAGAGGAAATGTAAAAATGTTAGAATTTATTGAATGAGGATTGCTATGATCAATCATATTTTATGCTACAAAGTCACATTTATTAAAACTTTGTAGTGTTAGAAAAAATTTAAAGTTTATTAGTTGTATACTTAGTATGGTTGGTTAAGAAAAAGTTAAAAACAAACGTGAAAAAAAAAAAAAATGGTGCTTAGTTAACCAAAGGGAAAGAGAAAGATGCTTTATTTGATTAGAATGAAAGGGAAATTTTGAAATTATTTTTGGCATAAAATAGGTGTAAAACAGCATCTTATATTATAAACTTTCTATTCTAAATGAATAACCTTTGGGTTTGCTAAAAACATCTGAATCCACAATCCCCAGTGTAGCAGTCATTCAACCTCAATTTTTATAAACCATCTCCATTTTTATAAACATCTCCAGTGTAGCAGTCATTCAACTTCAATTTTCATAAACCATCAATTTTTATAAACCATTGGTTTATAAACCAATTTTTATAAACCATATTATATATGCTTTCTTAAAATGGAAATTTATTGTTACATATTTTGAATAATCCCTGATATTCCGCTAGGGACAGACAAGTATTTATTCTTTTTTCTGTTTTTCTTTTTCTACTTTTCTTTTTTCTTATTTTGTATTCCTTTTAAATAACTAATTACATTTTTAAAAGTAAAAAAACCAAAATAAAAAGAAACACATAAATAGTAATAAAAAATAGAAAAAACCCAAAAATATAAATTATAAATTTCAAATTATATGTTTCTCTAATTCCCTGGCTCTTTCTGAAATGATCTGCATAACACTCTGTTACAGAAAATATCAAAAGTGTTTTTGCATCCAACTTTCCACTGGGATTTCAAAGTCTTTTCCCTGTAAGTTGACTCAGTTTTGGAAAAGCATACCAGTTAATATTATCAATCTCTTTTTTATTTATTTTTGTGTGTGTGTTTCTGAACTTGTCAAAACCCAATAATTATGAACAATTCCATTGGCAAAAAAATATGTAAAATATTATTGTACACAAAATCATGAATCTTCAGTGTGAACAGTTAGAACTTTTAAAATATTCATACTGTCAACTCAAAGCTTCTCTACTTGTTTATGTTTCTCTTCGAAATTTATTCTCTTTTATTAGGTGCACTTTTAAAATATATCATTGATTTTCTTATCATTAGAATTTTTTCTCTTTTCCCCTCTAGTTCTCCTTCTTAAAAATATAACCCTCCCTTATAATAATTAAGTTTAAGAAAAATAAATCTATATATTAGCTATGTTAGAAATTATATGTTTCATTTTTTACTGCTAATTGACAAGAGGTGGTCATAATCATTCTTCTGGAGTGATACTTTGTTGTTACATTGATAAGAATTGTTAGATCTTTCAATTTTTGTTTCCATAATATTGTTGCCATTGCAAATATTTTTCTCCAGTTCTATTCCCTTCACTCTACCTCAGTTCTTACAAATTCGCTTTTCCACCCCCACCTCCAAATTTATCCTTTTGGTTATTTCATAGAGTGAAATAATATTACATCACATTCATATTCATAATTTGCTTATTTATTCCCCTAAATGTTAGACCTCCCTGATTTTCTAGTTCTTTGCCCTGACAAAAAGTAGCTATTATGAACACCTCTATACACATGATATCATGCATTATTGATTAGCAGACTCAGGAGTATGCTGATAAGGATTTAATAATAGATTGTGAGGGGGAGGAGATGCACACATGACACACTTTTAAATTTAACATACAATATTAGAATATCTCTTAACATTTTCTTGTCTACAAAATCAACAAAACAATAAATAAAGTTATGATTTGTAGTATTTGCTGATTTCTGAAGTGTAAATGCTCCTACTAAAAATTTCACAATCAGTTTGTGAGCTGGCTCAAGCTAGCTCCACAGCAGCAAAAATCTGCATAACTCAAAATGTGGAAAACTGTTTCCAAAACAGTTAAAATGAATGGCAGTGCAGATTATAGATTGTCCCATGTTCACAGGTATACTTCAAGAAAGATTTTTAGCCTTGAAAGTTACCTATATAAGACAATTCTATCATTTTGTAATTCAAAATTAAATACTGGAAATTAGTCCCATCATATTAAAGAAATGCTATAATAAATTCCCCTGGGTAAATTATATAAATTAGGAAGTCACAAAATTTTAAAAATTTAGAAGAGAACAGAAGGTTAAAGTATTCATAATTATGCATAGAAGAAAGAATGAATCATAAATCTAGAGCTTTAAGGGACTTCAAAAGCCATCTAGTTTTACAGAACATTCTTCATTTTACATTTTACATTAATAAGGACGTTAACTGACTTTCCAAAAGTCACAAAGGAGTGAGCATCAGAGGCAAGATTTGAGAAAAATTCTTCTATTTTCATGAATTTAAGGAGATTGAAAAATAGAAAAGATAATAAATAATATCAAATTAAGGATTTTATTAGAATAAAATCTAGAATTGCATTAGCAGTTAAAGATTTTTTAAAAGCTATGTCTTTAGAAAAATAAGTGCATCAAAAAATTTTAAAAAAGGAAAATATTGTATTAAGTGTAAAGGCTCATATATAAATGGATTTGTGCAAATTTATATGAGCTAATAGGTATTGACTAATAGATGCATACTTAAAGGCTATGAAGTGGATAGAGGTGCTGAATCTGGAGTCATTAAGATTTATTTTAATGAGTTCAAGTCCAGCCTTAGACACTTATTAAGATTTGGACATAATTGAAAAATAACAAGATTAAAAAAAAACTCAACTATTAACAACCACTTGAAAAATTAATCAAAATTTCTAATTATAGGGATATGGAGCCAAGATGTCAGAGTAAAGTTGGGGAATTGCCCTGCTCTCCCTCAAAACTTCTCCAAATTCCTCTAAATAATGAGTCTAAACAAGTTTTAGAGCATCAGAACCCACAAAAAGATGGAGTGGAATATTTTTCCAGTCAAAGGCAATTTAGAAAATCAGCAAAAAAGTTCTATGGCACCAGGGTGAGAGTACAGCATACAGGCCCAATACAGACTGCACCAATGTAGCTCCAGCCCCAATCAGGAAGGAGCAAAGCAGTGATCAGCTATGGGACCTCTAAATTAGTGACAGTACTAAAAGTTTCCAGACCTCCCCACCCAATAACAACAAAAACAACTTGGAAGGTCAGCAGGAAAGATTTGTCAATAGAGGAAGCCTTGGGAAACCAGTAAGCCAGGAGTGGTATGGGTATCTCTGGTCGTAGTAGAAGCAGCTTCCAGAGTTCAGTTCACAGGAGTTCTCTACGAAAACTGAAAAAGGATTCTGTGGTTTTCAGACAGTAGAACTTACATCTAGAGTAGAATGTGGACACTCCTCACATTCCAGGGCAGAAAAGAGTGCTTGGGGTCAGGTGTGTAGAAAGATCTCTGAAAATAGTTGCACAAAACTCCTGATGCACCCTCCATCCTGGAAAAAGTGCTCTATTTTAACTAAGAGATAAAAGTCAAGTAATAGGCTGAGGTGATGAACAAATAACAGAAAAAGCTTCTGACCATAAAAAGTTACTATGGTAAAAGGAAAATCAAAACATATTCAGAAAAAGATAACAAAATCAAAACTCCTATATTCTAAGCCTCCTGGGGGAAAAAAAAAAAAAAGAATTGGTTTCAGACCATGGAACAATTCAAAAGGAAGAGCTCTTGAAAATCAAGAAAAGAAGATAGAGAAAAAATTGGGAAGAGAATTGAGAATGGTGCACAAAGGAAATACAAAAAGCTAATGAAAAGAATGCCTTAAAAAGCAAAATTGGCCAAATGGAAAAGGAAGTATAAAAACTCACTGAGGAAAATAATTCCTTGAAAATTAGAATTGAATAAATGGAAGCTAATGACTTTATGAGAAATCAAGAAATAATAAAGTAACCCCACCCTCAAAAAAATGAAAAAAAAAAAAAACCAATGTGAAATATCTCATTGGATAAACAAATGACCTGAAAAATAGATATAGGAGAAATAATTTTAAAATTATTGTAATCCTGAAAACCATGATCAAAAAAAAAAAAAAAGATATCATATTTTAGACATCATCTTTCAGGAAATTATCAAAGAAAACTTTCTTGATATTCTAGAACCAGAGGGTAAAATAGAAATTGAAGGAATCTATCAATCAGAGATCCTAAGATGAAAACTCCCAGGAATATTATAGCCAAACTCTGGAACTCTTAGGTCAAGAAGAAAATTTTGCAAACATCCAGAAAGAAACAATTCATATACAGTGAAGCCACAGTCAAGATAACACAATATTTAGTAACTGCTACATTAAAGGTTCAGAAGGCTTGTAACATGATATTCCAGAGAACAATAGAGCTAAAATCATAACCAGGATCACATATCTAGCAAAAGTGAGTATAATCCTTCAGAAGAAAAGGTGAACATTGAATGAAACAGAGGATTTTCAAGTATTTGTGATGAAAAGACAAGAACTGAATAGAACATATGATTTTCAAACACAGGACTCAGGAGAAGTATAAGGAAGTAATCAGGAAAGAAATATAAGGAACTCAATAAGGGTTATCTGTTCAATTCCTACATGGGAGGATGATATTTGTAACTCAGAACTTTCTCATTACTATGGCAGTTAGAAGGAATATATATAAACAGAGGGCACAAGTGTGAATCAAATATAAAGGGACATCTAAAAAATTAAGGGATGAGAGAGGAATGTACTGGGAGAATGGGAAAGGGAGAGTTGGAGTGGCATAAATTATCTGTTATAAAAAGCAAGAAAAAGTTTTTACAGTGAAAGAGAAGGGGGGAAGGGAAGGCGAACGAGTGAACATTACTGTTTAAAATTGGTTCAAAGAGGATAAAACATACACACTCAATATGGATTCTCTGCAGGAAAATAGAAGGGGAAGGGTCTATAAGAAGAGAGGAAGGTGATAGAAGGGAGAGCATATTGGAGGAGGAAGTGGTTAATTGCAAAACTCTTGAGGAGGGACAGGGTGAAAGGAAAGAGAATAGAATAATCAGGGGGAAATGTAGTTAGCAATAGAATTATGTAAAGAATTTTGAAGCAAATTTCTCTGGTGAGAGCCTCCTTTCTCAGATATATATAGAAGTGAGTCAAAAATTTTTTTTAAATTCACAAATGATAAATGATCAAAAAAAATGAACTGTGTCTAAAGGGCTATAAAATTTTGCATATTTTTGATCTAACAATACCACTACTAACCATGAATCCCAAGAAATATTTTTAAAAGAGGGGAAAAGGACCCATAGGTACAAAAACATTTATAACAACTCTGGGCAAAGAACTGGAATTTGAGGGGATTCCCATCAACTGGGGAATGGCTAAATAAATTGTGGTGTGTGATTATCATGGAAATGATGAGCAAGATGCTCTCAGAAAAACCTAGAAAGTTCTTCATGAACTCAAGAAAAGTGAAATATACTGTATAGAAAATAATAATAATATTGTGAGATGATCAACTGTGGATGACTTTGCTATTATCAGCAATACAGTGATCCATGACTACTCTGAAAGACTTATGATGAAAAATGCTATCCATAGCCAAAAAGCTGATTGTATCTTTGTGCCTACAGATTGTAATATCATGTAATATCATTTTTTTCTTTTCTTTTTTTTTTCTTTAGTACTTATGTATTGTATTGTGTTGGTTTTGTTGGTTTTGTTTTTTGGAGGGGAAATCTATGTTTTCTTTCACAACATGACTTTTATGGAAATATTTTGCATACATTCACATGTGCTTTCTTAATGGTGGGTGGGGTTGGTAAGCAGGGAGAGAATCTGGAACTCTAAATTTTGAGGACAAATACCAAGAACTGTTTTACATGTAACTGAGTAAAATAAAAATATTAACTAAAAAGTCTCTAGTTATCAAAGAATATAACCTAATATCCTTCAAATTAGAAAAGTTGGGGAAATTCAATATTGGAATGGGAAGACAGGCAAATTAGTTCCCTATGAATGTAGTTATAAATTGAACAATTCTAAAAGACAATATAGAATTATGAAAGAGAAGTTATCACATTTTTTTATTTTCTTAAATAGGGGGTTGATGACAACAGGAAAAGACCCTTATGTACAAAAATAATCAGAAATAATATTTATGGAAATTCTGCCATAAAAGTTTACATTGATTGAATTATGATTAAACAAACTGTGTTATATGGTTGTAATAGAATACTAATACCTCATAAGGAATATGAATATGACAAATTTTTCACATAGAAAGCATATGATGTGAAACAAAATGAAGAAAGTATACACAAAAGAATAAACACATGAATAAAGTATAAAGCAAATAAAGACACACCAGAAGGAACAAAACTCAGATTAGACACAACAGACAGTATTGCTACTAAGTTATTCAAGTTAAAGACAGTTCCATTATGTCAGCAATCAAGAAACTATAAAAGTAGAAACTGACATTATTATCAGTCTTCATTGCTCTGATGTTTTTGCTTACTTGTTTTCAGGCAGAATGCTTTAGGAAAAAGGAGGTCTTGGTATTTATCTTACTGTTTTTGAAGTGTCTATCATGTCAAAAGAAAAAATATTTTAAATCAAACATCATAGTAATAGGAATTGCTGTTCTGCTGAGATGAGAATATTTCTAAAAGAGCATAAGAAGGGTACAAATGTATAGCTGTGTATGATTATTGCCTTGTGGACATTTTCACACCAGGAAATGCATCTAGATGAAGTAGTGGGGCTGTTCTCTTCCTTCTTCATTCCTATTGTTCTGTTGCTGATTATTTTCTTGTCAACATGGGGACCTCTTCTCTTTCCTTATTCCCTGGACTGACAAGGCAACAGCAGGACCTCACTTTCCTAATTCTCTATGTAAAATGTATTTTTGGTAACGATTGTTGCTATCTCCCTCTCCTTGAAGTTATTAAATTTTAAAGTTTCAAAATGACAATAATAGCTAACAATAATTTATATGTTGTTTACTGTGTACCAGGCACTGAACTCAGTGTTTTATAAATACTATTTTATTTTATCTTCACAACAGTCTGTGAAGTAAGTGTTATTATTATTTTTATTTCACAGATGAGGAAACCTAAACAAACAGAGCTTGAGTGTCTTGCCCTGGGTCGGCTACAAAATCCAACTTGGAATTCAGGTTTTCTTAATTCCAGGCCTCATGCTCTATCCTTTGTGCCACCTAGCTTTCCCAAATAAGATTTATTTAAGAAAGACAAAACAACTTTTAGAGAGGCTGGAAATATCATTTAACATGGGGTATGGAGAAATTTCTTCCTGCTGAGAAGAAATAGATGTGTGTGTATTTACTGTGAGTGTATATGCCTCTGTGTGTGCATAAACACACCTGTGGGCATATATATGTATGCATATATGGGTGTATATTAATATGTATGTATATACACACATATATATTTGTAAATATCTATGTTTTGTGGTTGTTCAATCATTCAAGTCATAATCAATTCTTTGTATTTCCTTGGAGTTTTCTTGACAAAGATACTGAAGTATTTTTCCATTTCCTCCTCCAGTTAATTTTACATATGAGACAACTAAGGGAAACAGAGATAAGCAACTTGCTCAGAATCAGAGCTAGTAAGAGGCTGGATTTGAAGTCCTTTATTCCTGACTCCAAGCTTTGTGTTTTATCCAATGCACCTACTAGATGCCAAATATGAATACAGATATCACTCATAGATCTGTGTATAAATGTGCATATTGACATACATAAAACATGCATACAGGCAGAAAAAAATAGATAGATAGATAGATGGTAGATAGCAGCTAGGTAATAAAATGCATTTTGAGCATCAGACCCAAAGTCAGAAAGACCTGAATTTAAATCTACCTTCAGAACTTTTTAGCTATATAATCCTGGGCAAGTTATTTAAGCTGTTTATTTGTTTCCTCATTTGTAAAATGAAAGTAATGATGGCACCTACCTCCTGGGGTTGCTGTAAGGTTAAAATGAGATGTTAATTATAAACCACTTAACACAGTGGCTGGACATAGGAAACACTATATAAATGTTAACTGATATAATTATTATTACGTACGTAATTTCATAATTTAGGGAAATTGTATTGAGAATCCTTTCAGCACTGCAGATCAGCAGCTGCTCTACATTTTGCAATGTTAAAGAGCTACCTTTGATACTAAGATAAGTGACTCTCCCAAAGTATCTCAGCCACTATTTGTCAAATAGTCAAACGTACACCCCCTTCCACAGGAAAGAGTTTGATTATGAAAGCAATGCACCCAAAAGTGATATGGATCTTTCCTCAGTAGAAGAGCAATCAAAAAGATGCTATCACCTTTCTGTATCCAAAGCACGTTGAAGTTAGTGTCAGGCCTGTGAGCTGTCTTCTCCTTTCAATATGATGAAATAAATAATTGCTTCATTAGACTGAAGCTTGGCGTTTACACTAATTCTGAGTTTCATGGAGAAACATGCTAATTTGTTTAATGAATCTCCTTCCAGCAGTTATCTCAGTTAATCAGAATAATATAAAACAACAGGCAGAAAATATAATAATTTTGTAATTTCCAAATAAGGTGGTGAACAAGCATATCCCAAAAGGGGAGGGGGAATTATTTTAAAAATATATCATAGATTTAGCCTGACAATATCAGATAAGCTTTAGCTAAATAGGTATCACAAAACTAACAGAAAACATGGAATGCCTAAGAATTCCACTTTTGCAAAATAAATGGAATTTTAAGGGAAACAAGATCTAACCAGATATTAAATAAAGCTAAGTTTACAATAGGAAAAGGTGATGAGTGAGCCCTCTGTGCAGGTACAACAAAGTTAAGAAAAGATTTATAACCTTGTGGGAAAAAAAAAAAAAAAAAGAGAGAGATTCCATTTCCAAAGTAGGTGATTTATCTATCCACATTAATGATTTCATTGACATAGGCAACTCCCAGAATGAAAACTCCCTCCACCTATGCATATAAGCAAATCATATGGATAGCTGCCTGGGACCAAGAAGTTTAGTGGTTTGTTTATTAATGGTTCTACTGAGGTGCCAGAGGTAACACTTAAACTGAGATCCTCCTGATTCCAAGGTTAACCTTGTTAAAACCCTGATTCCAGGCTGCATCACATACACACTACACACACAAAGTACACATATAAACATGTATACAATACAATGCATATATAATAAATATGTGTACATACTGTGTACATGCACATACATACATATATATACATACTTATACTTACACACATATGCTATTGATTACAAATCTCAAAAAAGAAAATGGGAGGGGTTATGGGACTTATGAATGGGAAAATGGACCAAAAGAGATAGCTAACTTGTGTTTGTGAGAAGTCGTAAACAATGTAGGGCATTTCTGTTGGATGCCACACAGTTAATACAAGATTCTAGTTTCTGTATTGATCTAATCCTCTTTCTCCTTTGGTGAGATAAACACCAAATGCTGAATAAAGATATGTCAGGATAGACATAGCTCTAATTGTTCTAGAAATAAAGGAAGAGAGAATAGAAGTGTATTTTTTTTTTTTTTGAGGGGAAGAGCAGAATGAAGGTAGTAAAAGGTAACCTTCTAGAATTAAAGAATCAAAATCAAATCAGACACAATATTTCTGAGGCCAGTTCTTTCCATTTAAGGACATTGATCTCATTCCAGAGGATCAGAAAACCCTAATAATTATTATATTCCCTCTTCATCCATTCCATCTATAATCTTTATCATATAAGTAGATGGAGCTTCCTAGATAAAATATTAAAGGGACTACTTGTCACTTTCTGTATATACAACTGAACTTCTTTGAGGGCGGAGACCATTTTGTTTTTGTTATTGCAGCCCCAACACATGGCAAATTTTCAAGAATGCCCAGCCCATAGGAAATGCTTATTAAAACATAAGCTTGTAATTTAGAATGTTAAAAGAGACCTATTCCAACTTTAATTTTAAAATGAAGAAAAATGAGACCCAGAGAGGTTAAGTTATTTGCCCAAAGTGACAAAGGTATTAAAACCAAGATTTTAGATTCAGATTTTCTCCCTCCAAAAGCAGTGCTTTTTCTAATCATTGATTCAAACTGCCTCTCCTGAATTGTGAAATATGTGCATGATACCATACATGCAGTATTTTTTAAATAATGATACTATTTTCTATCAGCCGCACACCTAATCAGGCTTATGGCTTTGTAATCATATGCATATACTTTCAAACTGCTATTGTGTTTACAAAGGAAGAATTCCATTAGAAAGTTGAAAATAACAATGTTGAAACTACAAGCAAAAAAGACTCATTTTCATGAACTACTTATGCACAAAGGTTTATCTTCTGTTCTAAGGGTTCATGATATCTACCATCTTATTTAACAACAGAAATAGTAAATTTGGTTCAATTTACTAAAATAATCGTAATCATGATCACATCTGCTATTCAAAACTGTCAAATACCTCCTGAGTGCACCACATAGATTTCCTTGACAGAGGCTTCCTCTTTTATGAGTTAATTAAACAATTTCACAGCATTATTTGTACATCTATTCTGCCTGGCACATTGTCGGTGTAGAACATTCAATTTAATAGCTCTATTCTTCAAACAGATGTTCATTTAAATTTTGTCAGGGTATTCAGGGAGGAACAATTAGTAGGCTTCTCTTAACCACCACTGTCACCTTCCTCTGGTTTCCTAAGCAGTGGCACCATTACTCTGAGTGGGGCTGAGATGTAATCAAGGATTTCAAAAAGACAAAAAATAAACACAAGTAAGCAAAAGACTCAGGTCAGTGAAAAGGATGTCCTGGCAAATTATCCCAACTGGAGATTACTCAAAGATATACTGGCATTCCAGCATGAAGTTAACAAGAACTTCTCTCAAAGAACCTAGAGCAAATGCAGGTTCAGTTCTCCTTGGATCTGTTTATTTTCATTTAAACTTTTGCTTTTGTCTCTGCCAGATTGGATTCATTACAACCTAGAGAAAAATGACAGGTTAAAGAGGAAGAAATGGAGGCAGGACCTTGTTTAAATAAATATTTAGTAAAATATAACTGATTCATTCATTCCTTAGGAAATACTTCCCTGGGAAAATGGCATGCAGATGGCTATTGAAGGGCTTATCTTAGTTAAACATTTCAAAGGAAAGAATAACCAGTCACATAGATTATATCCTTGAAAGAGAAGATCTCATTCTCTGCTAAACATAAATTAAGTATTCTAGGAGACAGGTTTTCCTTTATGCATCAAACTTGGTGAGTTCATCTCCTAGTCTCTTACTAGAATGTAAGCTCCATGAAGGCAGGAACCATATCTTAATTATATTTGTATCTATAGCAGCCTACTGTAAAATATAATATATTTGGAATTTGATGAATGTCGAATGAATGAATTTTTTAAAAAGAAAAATGCAGCCACGTTGTCGGAGATTAAATTGGCTTTACCACTGAATAAGGGTCTTTCATTATCATAAGTGATCCATGTAGTAAGTTTCTAATTGTGTTTTCCTGGGGCTTATGACCTTCCACAAACACACATATTCGACTGGAACACATAATCTATTGCCCTTCTGAAGCATGAAATTATATAAAGGAATATTTGCCCTTACTTTTTTTTTTTTTTTTTTATAGTTTTTATTTACCAGATATATGCATGGGTAATGTTACAGCATTGACAATTTCCAAACCTTTTGTTCTAATTTTCCCCTCCCCCCCCCAGATGGCAGGTTGACCAATACATGTTAAATATGTTAAAGTATAAATTAGATACAATATATGTATACATGTCCAAACAGTTATTTTGCTGTACAAAAATAATCAGACTTTGAAATAGTGTACAATTAACCTGTGAAGGAAATAAAAATGCAGGTGGACAAAAATAGAGGGATTAGGAATTCTATGCTGTTGCCCTTACTTTTAAACAAAGGTAAAAACCTAAAAGAGAGCACTGGCCTCTAGTCAAAAAACCTGTATTGGATACTTAACTACCTAAATGGTCTTAGCTTCTCTGTGGTTCACTTTCCTCATCTGTAAAATGAAAGGTATTGGTTTAAGATGACCTCTGAGGGTCCTTTCAGCACTGGATTTCTGAACTGTTATTCTAAGACATCTTTCATTTTTTACATATAATATAGGGGATAAATTAAAGATGAGATAGGTCATGATAGAAGTAGAAAGAATATAGGATAGATAGTTTAATTGAATACTTTCTCTACTTGTTTTTGGCATAAAGATGTTTCTCTTGGAACTAGGAGGATGCATCCATTTACTTTAAAGAATGAAAGTCTTGTCAATACAGAATATCACTAATGGGTCAGTAGTTCCCTCTTACCACTGGGGCAAAATATAGCCTTTTCTGTTTATCTTATATTTATAACTATAGAAAACTCCCCACTTTTCCTTATCTTTATTAAAATTGTTTCTCCTCCTCCTGAAGTCCTTCTAGATTTCTCCTTCCCCAAATTCAAATTCTTACTTTTATAATGGCAAAGGCTTTCATATCTTCATTATCTCCTTCTCTTTCTTCAACTAGAATCCTTATATTTTTCTATTCCCATTTTTTCCATTGATATAGAAATAGGATTACCAGTCAGTTTTTAATAAGCAGTTATTCGTTATGACTCTCTCTCTCTCTCTGTCTCTCTCTCTCTGTCTCTCTCTCTCTCTCTTTCTCTCTGTCTCTCTCTCTCTCTGTCTCTCTCTCTCTCTCTCTCTCTCTGTCTCTCTCTGTCTCTCTTTCTCTCTGTCTCTCTGTCTCTGTCTCTGTCTCTCTGTCTCTGTCTCTGTCTCTCTCTCTCTCTCTCTCTCTCTCTCTCTCTCTCTCTCTCTCTCTCTCTCTCTCTTTCTCTCTGTCTCCCTCTCTTTCTCTCTCTCTTTCTCTCTCTCTTTCCCTCTCTCTCTCTCTCTCTCTCTCTCTCTCTCTCTCTCTCTCTCTCTCTCTCTCTCTCTCTCTCTCTCTTTCTCTCTCTCTCTCTCTCTCTTTCTCTCTCTCTCTCTTTTTCTTTCTTTCTTTTTTTTTTTTGCTTTTGTACTAACTGTCCACAATTATACAGGAGAATTTTCTTCTAGGAATGTTATTAGGAGATAACAGAATTTATTAGAGGTTGTTACTTCTTATTACAGAGGTGTTAATGACTTGCCTAAAATCACTAAATTTGACCATATGTGGGAGAATTTGAACCCAGGTCTTTTTTTATTCTAAGATCAACTTCAAATACTATCTCACTATTAACTCTGCAAGAATACTTATTGCAAAACAATTGTCAATCTACATTATTAAAGAGGTTTCTTGACTTCAATGACTGAACAAGAAAATAAAAAGGTACCCCTGTTTGTGAAATTTAAATGAGATAATATATGCAAAATGCTTTGTAAATCTGAAGGTGCTACATGGTTATTACTATTAATAATAATAGCACTGTAATGATAAATAAAAACCTACTTATTAATACAGTCTGCTTCCTAAATGAGTCTATAAAACATGTCTATTATTTACTTTTTCTTGGAGTAAAAAAAGAATGAGGAAAAGCTAATAGGATAAACTATTCCCATAACTAAGAAAATGCTACTAATACAAAAGATGAATAACCATATCCATGATAAAAAAAAAAAAAAAGGTTTATTGGAAGTTTGACTATTTAGTCTTAAATTTTCTAATTTCATAAAATGTGCTTTCTATGTTTCATTTAATTAATGATAATAATAATAATAACAATAATAAATAAAACCTTTCAGCTTACAAATAGCATATTCTAAATTTATGATTTATGGTATAGAGATAGACATTCATAAGAAACATAACAATTTTCAAGAACTCAGTTCAAGATAAAAAGGAAAACATTCAGACATTGCTTTTCTAGTGGTACTGACCCTATCCCTAGAACTTTTCCTGTTCCTTCTTTCTTCTTTTCTAGGAGATACCATTGAAATGATAATGTAACTTAGGAAATGGCCTGATACTTCTAAAAATCACTTCAATAAATACAGCATTTTCCCCAAAAGTTAGTGGGTTAGATAAAATGTTTTATTAACATTAAACAAAGCCCTTTGTGAATGAAAGATTCTATAGTCAATGTCATTTGTGTCATCACTTCACAATGAAGATTTAGAAAAGGGCCTTGGAATAACAAAGGAGACCCTAAATATTTAGGCATAGAAAGACTCCATTTTTCCCTTTATAGACAAGAATTTTTTTTTTCCTCAGGAAAAGTCATATAAGAAATAAAACTTTCTCCTCTTTTCTTTTTTCTTTTATGTTCCTTCAAGATACCCATTTAATATTCTCTTTGGTTTTCTCAACATCCAAAATGGAGAATTGTGAAATACAATTCAATAGATTTATGATGGACAGAAAACTATTGAGACTGAATGTGGATGACTTAGTATTTTCACCTTTTTTGTTGTTGCTTACTTGTTTGTTTTTTGTTCTTTCTTATATTTTTCCCCTTTTGATCTGATTTTTCTTATGCAGCATGATAAATGTGGAAATATGTCTAAATGAATTGCACATAAAACTACATCGGATTGCTTGATGTCTAGGGGAAGGGGAAGAGGAGGAAGAAGGGAGAAATATTTGGAACACAAAGTTTTTCGAGAATGAATGTTGGAAACTATCTTTGTGTAAGAAACAAAATGATGAATGCAAGAAAGGTTTATTTTAAATTCTTGCAAGAATGGGTTCCTAGGTGAGTAGATACATCTTTGAACCTTCAAAGGCAACATTTTATTTCCTATCCTGAAGTACAAGTCCATCCCCCAATTCCCCATTAATTGGATGTTTCGGAAGTTACAGGACATGAATCTCCACCCCTCATTACATAACCAGCCTCTGCTCCCAAGGAGCTTACATTCTAGAAGGGAGAAGTTAACAGAGGAGGACTAAGGGTAAAGAATAAAAGATTCTTTTCAAATCTCAGGTCACAACCCTTGATTACAAAAGTCAGTCCTTGCCTCCAAGAAGTTTACCTTCTTTTGAGGGAAGATAAAAATCCACCCTTGATTATTACTTGATATCCTTATGGGTTTCAGTTTTCTAATATAAGTTTCATTTCGCCAATTTAATTTTCATAACTGTGGAAACCAAAATCCCCATCCATTCGTCATATTTGCATGTACTTTGAAAAATAAAATGCTATTATTATTTTTTATTTTATAGTTTTTGTTTACCAGATATATGCATGGGTAATTTTAAAGCATTGACAATTGCCAAATCTTTTGTTCTAATTTTTCCCCTCCTTCTCCCCCCCAGATGGCAGGTTGACCAATATATGTTAAATATGTTAAAGTATAAATTAAATACAATATATGTGTACATGTCCATACAGCTATTTTGCTGTACAAAAAGAATCACACTTTGAAATAGTGTACAATTAGCCTGTGAAGGAAATCCAAAATGCAGGCGGACAAAAATAGAGGGACTGGGAATTCTATGTAGTGGTTCATAGTGGTCTCCCATAGTTCTTTCGCTGGGTGTAGCTGGTTCAGTTCATTACTTCTCTATTGGAACTGATTTGGTTCATCTCGTTGTTGAAGAGGGCCATGTTCATCAGAATTGATCATCGTATAGTTTTGTTGTTGAAGTATATAATGATCTCTTGGTTCTGCTCAAAATGCTATTATTATTAAAAAATAAAAATAATCTGATTCCAGACACATTTCTCTAGGAATGTCTGCTTTTTATCTTTGGATAATTTAAGTAATTTATTTTCTAGTTAACTTCAAGTTATGATAACTTGCAGAGTACCATGTGTTCTGAGAAGTGGTTTATTCCTTCATCTTCTGAAATTCCTTGATTTCTAAAAGACATCCACATGGCATATATCATGACTTGTTTCCACTAAAAAGGTATGTCAATAAGAGGGGTCAAGAATTTATGTTCCCCATGTATTGGACTACCTGCCATCTAGAGGAAGGGGTGGGAAGGAGGGGAAAACTTGGAACAGAAGGTTTTGCAAAAAGTCAATATTGAAAAATTATCCATGCATATGTTTTGTAAATAAAAAGCTATAATAAAATAAATTTTATAAAAAGAAATAAATTCTTTTTTCCTTTAGATAAACAGATAGATAAATTCTTCTTTCCTTTAGATAAACAGATGGATAAAGCATCTAAAGCATATAATGACTATAATAGGCCAGGAATTTCAAATTTGTGCTGGGAAAACAAATGCAAGCAAAGTCCTCAGAATAGTCTTTCTAGTGAGACTAAGGTTTTTTCAAAACATGAAAATTAGGAAGACTTAGGTTCTTCTGCAGTTCTATCTATGTGTTATTACTCAGAAAATCAAATGAAAGAAAGTGTTGTTCATGCAAATCTACTCCATTGCTGCAAAAATAATTCAGACTCCATTCTTCCCTGAAAAAAGATCTAGCTATGATGTAATAAGGACTCTGTGTCTCCCTGGGAAAATTCCTAAAAATGATCCCCACCCACCTGAATCTCCCTTGGGAAAACTATCTGTTCCTATGCAAATCTCCCACTCCCAATTGATCTGATAATCACTTTGGTCTGGAAAACAATCATCACCCTTTATTGAACTGAAAATTATTTAATCTAATATAATAATGTTATAATATAATAATAATAATAATAATATTCTAATATAATGAAAAGCTGTACCCCAGACCTTTGCTAATTCTCTATCAGAATTTGGCCCATTGAGGAAGTTTTTTCTCAGTGTAAAGCCATCTTTGCTAAAAGCCTACCTTTGCTAATTCCTAGTCAGGAAAGCATTTGTTTCTCAGTGTAATAAACCCATTTTAATTTTTATTTATTTATTTACTTACTTTTTGCCAAAAACCTCACTGGAAGATTGGGACTGAGAATTCTTTTGCAAAAAATCTGCAACACTGGCCTGGGGATCTCATTTCTCACACCTCAACAGCTATATGTGACATAAATGACAATTTTTTAAAATATGATAAAAATCCATGGCAAAATCACATCTCAGTTACCTATTATTTGTGTGCTCCTGTACAAATTACTTAACCCTGTTGGGCTCTCAAATCTGTAAAGTCAATTTGGAATTTCTGACCACTATCCATCCAACTCTAAACCTATAATACAAAGGTTCTATGGATATATAAAGTTCTAAATTGGCAACTGCATTCCCAATCAAAAATCCTTTTTTCTTCTTCCCAAATATTTTCTTATTATAATGCAGATGATTTCTATAAACAGTTCTTTCCATTTCATGCACATCACTAGCAATGCCCCAAATTGCAGTATAAACCACATCAATAGATGCCTTTCTAGAAATATTTTCAAATTTCCTGATTTGTTTTGTTTTGTTTCTCCCCCATTCTTTTCAGCCTCATTTCTAGCAGGCAGCAGGCAGAAAACAGGCCGTGCTTTGCCTTGAGCACAAGAGTCTGAACAAAGAACTCCCAAGACCCTGGTCCTTCAATAGCTCATCAGCATACTCTGAAAACACTTGAGGGACAGGGACTTTTCAAAACCTGCTACTTCCTTTGTTTTAGAATGAAATGAAGGAACCAAATATAGCCAAGGGGTGGGAAATTAAAGGGGAGAACCCTATATAGAGATTGGAGAAAGGGAAAATCAAATCAAATAAAATATAACTCTTCACCAAGAGAAGCCTGCAAATATCCTGATACCCTTATCCTGATGCTACTCTCTAACTGGAAAGTCCATTTGTATGAGAAAAGAAAGGGATTTTGCCCAGTATTTGGACCACATATTCTTTGACATCACACTCTGAATCCAAAGGCAATTAACTTAATTTGGCCAACACTGGCTTCCATAGCAGAGCCCCACCTCTGTCCAGTTCATCTAGTTTCTGAATACTCTTAAAAACCAACATGACAGATAAATAATGCCTAATCAACACTTTTCTAATACCCTAGCAAATAACAAATCTGCTGTTGGGAAAAAATACTTTCACACTTCCTCTTCAAATTAGTTCAAAAGCACTCCTAATGAACTAAAAATCAATTATTGCAACATTAAAATGGAATTTATGTATGCTGTCACCAAAAGGTATAGTTGTTGCAGTGGTTAATAATGTAAAAGATTACTTAAGCTTGGTAGAGTTATTAATGAGGAACTAACTGGATTCTTAGAGAATCTAAGCAGTAGGAAAGCTATTTAACAGAAATAGTGACTAGAGTAGTATAGCTCAAAACCCCAGAAGGGGAAAAGAAAGGGGGGAGGGGGGAGAAGGGAAACAGAGAGAGAAAGAAATTTAAATTATTAGTGAAATGAAAGAAAATAATTACCAAGTGATTTTGTACCCAAAATATAGATGTCTTTTTAAATTGTATGCATATATGTACATTTATAGTTTTGGCTTGTTTGGAGGAAAGTTGTATATGTGTGTGTGTGTATATATACACATTTATGCATTATACTACCAAATAAAAAAAAATTATAAGATATGCATGGAAATCTTATTCTTTGGCTGAGGACACTTCTTTCTAAAGCTTTCCTCCTGTGTAGATGCCAAATGAAACATCTTAGACAGTTCTTAATTCAAAAAAATGTCAAAATTTTGATAGAGAGAAAAGTCCTTTTAGATTTGGTGCCTTAGGTCAAATATCCACAGCTCTGGTTTTGTAAGCTAATTAAAACTCACACGCATATACACACCTCTGTTCCACACTTCTGCCCCTGGAAGCAGACTTTAGAAAATTGGGTTTAACCTGGAGTATTATAAATATTCAAAGTTTATAATGGGCTTCTTGTATTAATCAGTAAAATTATTTTTTTAAAAATAAGAATTATATTTTGTCAATTTGTTTTGGCCTCATATGTTTAACTAAACAGCCTCTAAGTTCCTTTTAGCTCTATATCTACAATTCTATGATGTTGTGATCTTTTTATTTCAAACTAAGTATTGACACAATGGAAATTTTGACAGCTCAAAAGAATTATCCCACCACTTCTGGACATAGCTTGAGGGCAAATATGCTTGACAACACTGAAAGTAATCTTGTCAATAGCAACTATTTACATTTATTCCAAGTCAATGAAATATAAATGCCATCTTCTCCCCTATGCATGCATCTATTCATGTCATGCATATTTGTTTACTTAATGAGGTGTCTGGAGGCCTCTACTGGTGATTATGAAAATATCACAATGGAATATTAAAATCTTGAAATGTCCTTGAGTAAGCAAGCATTCTTTAAATGCCTGCAAGATCTAAGTTTCCAAAACGCTGTTTCTACAATATTTTGATTATTAGTCAGCTACTGCAAACCATGTCGCAGTGATTTTAATTGTCTCCTTATATCACCCTTCTTAAACACACTGGATCAAAGGATACCTTGAATTTTACTTCTCTGGGCAGATGCCATCTTTGCTGTCCATCACAGCTGCCCAAATTTATCACTTTGAAAATTATTTTTTCACCCTCTGTCAGCTTGTATCACATCTGAACTCTCCCTTCCCAGGGGACTGGGGCGGCCTTTTCCATCAAACCAGCTGTTTGTTTTTCTCAATAATGACAAAACAACCATGTTATAAATGAACGGTGACTACTTCAAATGGGGGAAAATCAGCTTCGGTTCCAAATATGCTTTGTTTCCAGTATCCCACAACTGCCAGAGAAATAAAATACAATCAGAAGCTGCTGGCAGGAGATGTGAGTGAAGGACAATAAATAAAAAATGTGGGACAGGCAGAGAAAGGAGAGATTATAAAATTATTTCACAATACACAAGAATAAAGGAAGCCCATAGAAATGGTCCCAGACAATACCAAGAATGTGCACTTTATCTTCCCACAAGTAACTTGCTCAAGTCTCAAAATTCACAACCTCAGCTTTTCTCTTTACAGGGGAGAGGGAAAAGAAGAGAATACTGGGAGGGGATGAGAATGAAGAAAGAAAGAAAGAAAGAAAGAAAGAAAGAAGAAAGAAAGAAAGAAAGAAAGAAAGAAAGAAAGAAAGAAAGAAAGAAAGAAAGAAAGAAAGAAAGAAAGAAAGAAAGAAAGAAAGAAAGAAAGAAAGAAAGAAAGAAAGAAAGAAAGAAAGAAAGAAAGAAAGAAAGAAAGAAAGAAAGAAAGAAAGAAAGAAAGAAAGAAAGAAAGATGTGGAGGATAAGAAGGAAAAATAGAGATTAAAAATTGGAAGAGATGAAGAGGAAAAAAGGAAGGAAAGAGGTAAGAAGAGAATAAAAGAAGGAAAGAGAAAATAAGAGATAAAAACAGGGACAAAAAGTATTGCGACAGGAAAAAGTGTCCTCACATAGTCTTTCTCCCTTGAAACACTGACATTACTTAGAACTTCAAAGATTTAGCTATTGCATGTGGTTATCTCTTGGGAAAATGACTATTGGATTTTATTGGCATTAACTAAGAATGTGAGGTTCTGGAAGCTAGGATCAAAAAAGAAAAATTCAAAGAGATGCTTAGTCTAATAAGTTATACCAAACAATTAAGTCATTAGCATGGAGGAAAAGGGGGTCAACTACATGAGGAAGATAAGCTGACATCTGGTTCCATTTTTTTCATTGTATTCTGCCAAGCCCACCCAGGATCTCTGATCATGAAGGAGGTGAGAAGTAATAAAATTGAAGCCCTCAAGACAGTTATGAAGTGGCCCTTGATTATTATTTTTTTTTAAACACGGAGGATCAAATACAATCTTCTTGAAGTAAAAGGAATGCAAGGTTCTATCCATCAAAGTCAGCTTAGCTGGAATCTTTGGGTACATGAAAGGGATTTGTTTAAATTACTGAGATGAGGTTGGGGTCAGTTCTTACTGTTTCCCAGAGCACTTCCCTATGTGCTAATTTTATTGTCTCTTTATAAATACCTTTAGATAGGATTTGATCCATTTGTGGACTAAGGTTACATATGGAAGTTTTATATTGCAATTAATTATGAGAGAATAAAGCTGAAATGTCATTTACCTTCCCAAAGTCAGGACCAATAGATTTGTTAATGTGTTAAAACAGTAATGATAGTGATCATTCATTTCCTCTTCATTTACATGTTAGTCATATAATAGTGCTATTATCATTTATTAACACTAATGATGTGACATACATGTTCATGTGCAGTCTTCACAATGTGTTAGATGTTATCATGAATTATAATGATGTGGAGTGGAGTGCCCAGAGAAACTTGCTGAAAGAGCACAATCAGGAGATGAGCTGGACAACTTCTCCAAAGATGTCCTGGATAAGTCAGAGAATGCCCAAGCAACAGGACATGTTTCCAAGAGTAGTAGCAAATGTTACTTCTCCTTCCTCTTACCACATTTCTTCATACATGTCTATAGGAAATTACTAAATTTCCAAATAAATGTGTGTGTGTTGGAGGGGGAGGGGATAAAAGATAGGGAGAAAGAGAGACAGAGAGAGAGAGGGAAGGAGAAAAGAAGAAAGTAAGAAAACAAAGATCTGGGAAGGAGCTCAAACCCTACTCAGCATTAAAGAGTTCATGGGATTAGATATAATTAGCCTATCTCAGACAGAAAGACCTGGATTCAAGGCCTGACTCTAACATGACAATTGTGTCATCCTGGGCAAGTTAACAAATTACTCAATGCTCTAAACCAAGTTGTTCTAACCTTCCTTGGTGCTGAAAGAGCCTTCACCTAGGAGTACCCTATACTTAGGCAGGGTGGCTAAAGTGCCCCTCCTGCAGGCCCAAAGATTTCTCTTTCTGAATTGAAAACTGTCCTCAGCCACTTACTAGCTTTATGACCCTGGACAAGTCACTTAATCCTATTTGCCTCAGTTTCCTCATTTAAAATGAGCTGGAGAAGGAAATGGCATACTATTCTACAATCTTTACCAAGAAAACCCCAAATGAGGTTACAAAAATTCAGGCAACAAAACTTGCAAAGCTGCAAGTCAAGTTTCCATCCCTTTTAATATTCAGGTTTTACATGAGTTTTACATTTTTCTTGAGGGTGTGGTTATATATTAATTATATATTTGGTTATTTTTCTCTTATGATAGTTTTCCTATGTCTATTTTTTATTTTTCCCTATTTCCTTCCCACCATATGTGTTCACACACACACACACTCTCACTCACTTTCTTTTCTAGGAATCTGGACCTTTAATTTCAGGAATATAAAGAACACCCAGAGTGAAAAGTTCTTTCAATGGTAAATTATCTCTAATTTTAGAAAGTTGCCTCAAGCACTGAGGGATTAAGTTATTTTCTAGGGAAGGGGTGGGGAGGCCATATTTCTGAGGCAGGACCTGAATCCAAATCACAAAGCATTTCCCCATCTGGAATTACTTTTTTCTTTCTTTGCTCTTATCTAACTCTAATTATCTTCCAAGGCCTAGCTGAAGCCTTACTTCCTCTATGAAAAACAAAACAAAACAAAAGCTCACCTTCAGAGAGTTTCTATCTCTTGCTGATTCTCCTTTTTCACCTGTTATTGAACTCACATTCCATGAAGCAAGTAGAGTTGTAAAGACAAAATCAGCAATGTTTTATCACTTATTTTTGCATTTAGTTTGTCTCTCATTATTTTATTTATATTAGCTACAGTTTTCTCTTCTACATAGCAGGAGTTAGGAGTGTAGCACTACCCCCTACAACCAGAAAATTTTACAAATTTTTTGGATCTCCCTTTGTGCCAGAGAAAAAGTCTGGTTTTAAAATATGAAATATGTTAATATTATACTAACTCTCTCTCTTTATATATACATTTTTTCTCTCATTTCTGAGTCTTTAAACTTTCTGTGTTATCTACAGCTTCTACAAAACTCCAAAAAAAAAAAAAAAAAAAAAATTCACATTTAATTTCTAATGCTACTCCACAATATATTGAAACCTTGATGTGCAAAAGATATCTACTTCTCCATAACTGATTTGCAAGTTCCTTAAAGGCAGAGACCCAAATAGAAAATAGAAATTTTATTGGCACTGGCAGGGAAAGGAAACCTTCTATCTGTATGACTGAGCAAATCTTCATGGGACCTCAGTATACTTATCTGTAAAATTAAGTAATTGGGCAGATGGCCACTAAGGTCTCTTCCAGTGCTAAATCTAATGACAACATAATTTTGATTACTTGAATACATACTCCAGAATTCCAGAGAGAATTTTTAATGATGTATTTTACTTCCCAGCTTAATTCCAACCTTCAAGGAAACAGTGAAGCAGTATTCCTAACCCTGTGACCACAATAATAAATAACAGTGACTGCTTAATTGTAATAAGAACTTTTTTTTTTTTTTTTTACTTGTCCCCTTCTTTTGTCTGACTGGACCTCTTCTTCCCAATCTTGTCCATGAGATCAAATAATCTAGTCACATCTGAATGTTGTGTCCATTGTAGCTTTCTTGCTGATAGAGATTCTGTTTAAAAAGGCTTATATGAACCTTAGCTCTTCTATAATTGGTTTTCTACAACAATAATTATGGATTTTTTTCTTGAGGATGTTGGCAATCTTCCTTCTCTCTTTGGCTCCTTCCCATTCCTCCCTCCCCCTCACTCCTTGTCATATGTATTCCCAACAAATTCCCTTAGGTGATCAAATGGAATTTAGAATTTTCTTCAGTTTAGGCCTACTGATCCTGAACTATCAATGCTGTGAACTTGTCCCCTGGCTCTTTAGATAAGAAAACCCTTTCTATGCAACCCCCAAAGATTTGTTTCTCTCAACCTTGGAAGTCTGAGACAGCCTTATAGTCACTTCCTTAACCCTCCTGAGGACCATCATCATTCACATTCTTGTATTTATCATCTTTTCTCTCCCTTTCCTTCTCTCTCCACTTATCTATAAGTGTGTCAATGTCTTCTATCTCCATCTCCTCATTCTCTCTCTCTGTCTCTCTCTCTTTCTGCCTCTCTCTCTCTTTCTACCTCTCTCTCTCTCTCTCTCTCTCTCTCTCTCTCTCTCTCTCTCTCTCTCTCTCTCTCTCTCTCTCTCTGCTTTTCTGCCCCCCCCCCAAAAAAAAAACAGAACTTGTACACCCACTTCTATAAAGAGGCTTTAGAGCTTGGGACTAGAAGGCCCTACATGACGTTCTTCCTAAATATCATGTCTCTAAACTCTTCCTACCATAGTTCATCTGAAAATAATTTTTCTTCTTTTTCTAATTTGAATCTCAGAACTCTCTTTCCAACTCATTGGCAGGACTGGAGACAAGTCAATAAACAACATTTACCTGACCCAGCTGCTTGCTCCAAATATTTCCCAATGTATCCTCCAAAATTCATTCTCAAATAGAATGTCTCTTCTTCATTCTGTTATACATTCATTCTCATAAGATGTCTTCTATTTGCTAGGATTCACAAGAAGAATTTACACATATATGTATGCAAGTATGTAAGTGCATATAATATACATATTATATATATATATATATATATAAAATACATATTTGTATTATATAATAAATTGTATCTCACAATTCCCTTCACCAATGGGAGGAAGGTTATAGGGAGCAAAGGGGTGTTACTGTATGGTAAATTGTTGTTGTTTTTTTAAATGATAGCTCTAGTTTCCCTAGGTTAATGAATCTAGTGAACTCTAGTTCCATAATTAGTACTGCAGTGAGATTTTAATGCTCTTTCCTTTATTTTATTACCCCTTGTGGCAGGGTTTATTAGATAATTAAACAAGAGCAAGAAAAAAATTTCAATAAAAAAATCCTCTTTTCAAGTGCTCTTAGATCTTTTACTAGAAACTTTTTCACATTCCTTCACCCTACCCCCATTTTTATTTCTTTTTACCCTAGATCTAAATCTCGTGTCTTATAACTGCTGTTATCAATGCCATGACTATTTACCATATTGACTGAACTTACATGAATGAAAGACTGGAGACTGGCAGATAAAACCAAATAAAACACTAAAAATTATATCCTTGTCATTTTTAAAAAAACAAATCAAGGTTGGAATGTGCTCCAAAAATTCATTTCATGACATAAAATTTATTAAAATTATTATGTCTTCCTGGTATCAGGAGCATTTCAGAATTCATTGGATCTTTGATGTTTTAACGGAGAGTAGAATAGAAACAGAATAGTCAGCCATTAAGAAATGGCACAGCTTCCAAAATGAAGTGATGAGATCAGAGTTGATCTGCATCTAAATGAGTAACATTCATGAGGGAAATGGCCTTGCAAGTGACATAAACATTTATATCCCTGTGATCTCAAGAGTGGGTAACCATGAACAAGATATCCATGGATTCTGGGAGAGAACTGAATATGTAATATTAAAACAAGAAGATTAATTTGCTGTTTACTAAGAGTGAGATTATATCTACTTCTGATTTGTAGAATCCCAACTTCAAAAGTCTATTGATCCAACACCCTTGCCTTAGGCAGAGTTTCACTTAAAATAGTAAGTAAATAGTTACTCTGCTTGGAATGATAATTAGAAAACAAAATTCCTGAGTTTCACCTAGTAACTAGTTCCAACCTGTTACAAATTCAATCTAGGAAAGTTCTCTTTCTAGCTAATTTAAAATCACTTGTGATCTAATTCCATTTCTTCTTGATCATTGAAGATGAAAGCTTGTCATTGACCTTAATAGCAATGATCCTTCAATTTGCTTGAGGGTTTTAAAAGATCATTTCTCATTATTCTGAAAGAGGTGAAAATACAAAAGATTTTTAAAATGGAAATTATTTCTATCAACTCACATGCTTAATTTCCCACTTCTCCAAAATATGAGAATAACTCACACCTATACTAAATTTGAGAAAAGAAAAGGAGGTTTTTATAAATGATGCTCTATAGCAGATAATCTTTTTACAGATACTTCACTGTTTGAAAAGTATAGGAAATACAAATTTATGCTATGTTTGTTGTTTTTGTTTAATTAGAACTAAAACTATTCAAGTCAGTAAAGATATGTAGCCTTAGACATTTTCCTCTGGAAAATTGTCTTCAAAGTAAACTTTTAAACCTTGAATGATTCCTTAATACGTCCTATAGCAGACCTAGTTTTGCTTAACCATCCTCTAACATCAAGTGATGCATATGTAAAACAACTCATATGCTCTCACCAAATATGTTCCTCAGGACCATGAACATCTACTCTGGTATTCAAATTGAAAAGGAATTCCCAGTAGGATTCTGGGAAGATGGTGGTCAGAAAATTCCAAGATCTTAAGATTTCCTCACAATAAAACACAATTGTTCCTCAGGTCAAATGTAGACTGGCAGAATAGGGGTCCTCCTGGGACAAACTGAGAAAGAAAGGTTCCAGAACTGAATGTTACATTTTGTGAAGTATGGAAACCTCCAAGTTGACAACTATCGGGGAGCTCTAGGGTTTGGCTGGAATGTCAGCCCAAACCACAGAAACTTTCACTTCTTGTTCAGCATGAGGAATCAGGGGTCTGAGTCCAGAAAGACTGAAGGAACCTCTGCTAATTAAGAACACCAGGTCCATCTGTGCTGTAGAGATGTGACCCCTGGGTGAGAAGAAACCAGCACATGTGTAAATGCAGAAGCAGTAGGACAGGGATAATGCTGGTGCAGGCACTTGCAGAAGGGTTGAGCTTTTGATTTGGGGTTCCAGGTCAGTGGGGAGAGCTGAAGTGAAGCCAGAGGAACTATCTTCCTCACTCCAGAATTAGAGGTGGTTACACTAATAAGTTCTCATTTTTAAAAAAAGGAGCAGGCAAAGGAGAAAAAACTCAACCACAAGAACTTACTTAAAAATAGGGAACATTAAATACTACCAACTAAAAAGTAATTTTTAGAAGAACTCAGAAACAAAATTTTAAAAATTAAATGAGACTGAGGAAAAACTAAAAAAAATTTAAATAAAATAAGAACCATTCAAGAAAAACAAAACGATTATGAAAAGACTAGAAAAAGAATTCCAGAGTCTAAAAGAAGAAAATATTGTTTTGAAAATTAGAATTAGACAAGAGGAAGGTAGTGCAGCTATAGGAGACCAAGAAATAACAAAACAAAATATAAAGAATGAAAAAATAGAAGAGAATGTTAAACAACAGATTTGGAAAAAAAAAATCAAGAAAAGAAAAATAGTAATTGTACTACCCAAAAGCTGTGACCAAAAAAACAAATTAAAAAAAAAATTGACACAATAATACAAAAATTATTTTTAAAAATATCCTTAAGTTATAAGATATGAGAGAATGTAAAAATTAAAAAAAAAAAATCCACTAATTACCTCAAATTGATCTACTAACTTTTGAAACCTCCAGATCAAAGGGAAAATTTTATAAGAAACAAACAAAATACAAACATACACACACACACACACACACACACACATACACACACACACACACACACACACACACACACACACACACACACAACCAAACCAATTCAAATATGCTGGAGCTACAATTAGAATTTTACACAATTTTTCAGCAGCTACAACAAAAGACTACCTGTCCTGAAATAATATATACTTTTAATCAAAAGAAATAGGTCTGAGGTCAAAAAAATCCAGACTAACTAAACTCACAGACTTTCATGATTTTATCTCAATTTGATGTGCCACAGTTCTCTTTTAATGTCCTGATTCAGTTTTCCTAATTGTTCTATTCAGTTACTCTGCCACAGGTTATAACCATTCCCTCTTAAATGTTTGATAGGATAAAGGTCATATCTTAGGCCTCAGGCTATAACCATTCCCTCTTAATGTTTGATAGGATAAAGGTCATATCTTAGGCCTCAGGCTATAATCATTCCCTCTTAATGTTTGATGGGATAAAGGTCTTTGTCCATTTTAGAACCCTCCCAAATAAGGAGTAAGGAAATATGATAAGGTAGCATATAGAAGGGTATGTCCCATAGGAGTGGGACAAAATAGGATAAGGTACATTACAGAAAGGTGTTTAAATTAATGGGAGTGTAAAAAAAATTATGTAGATTAATGGGAATGGGATAAAAGGGGAGGGAAAAAGTGATGGGAGAAGATAAGGGAATAATCATGGGTGGAGAGAGATTAATAAATAGCAAGGCAAGTCAAGGAGTAGAACTAAAATAAAAGAGCAGGAATAGGAAATAATAGATATAGACAAATACAATAATAAGGATAAGAAGTGGAATTTATTAGAAAAAAAAAATAGAGTTAGTAATCATTGATCTCAGACAGTCAAATTTAAAGATTTAATTAAGAGAGAAATTTACATGATATCAGCCATATAAAAATTATTTTAGATGCATGTCTATGTATAAATGCATATGAATATGTGTATGTATATATGCATGCATGTAGGTATATCTATGTATATCAATATTTGTATGCATGGGTGAATCTATATGTGTGTGAGTGTATATATATATATATATATATATATATGTATATATATACACTCACACATATTTATATATACACATTCTTTTCTTTTTTCGTTTTCTCTTTTTCTGTTGTTTTTTTCCCCTTATTTTATACTTAGTTTTAAATAAATAAATAAAGGGAGTAGCTAGATGGTGTAGTGGATAGACTACTGGCCCTAGAATCAGGAGGGCCTGAGTTAAAAATTTGATTTTAGAACTAGCTGTGGATCCTGGGCAAGTGACTTAACCCTAATAGGCTTGAGAATGAAGGGGAGGAGGAAGGAAGGAAAGAAAGAAGGAAGGAAGGAAGGAAGGAAGGAAGGAAGGAAGGAAGGAAGGAAGGAAGGAAGGAAGGAAGGAAGGAAGGAAGGAAGGAAGGAAGGAAGGAAGGAAGGAAGGAAGGAAGGAAGGAAGGAAGGAAGGAAGGAAGGAAGGAAGGAAGGAAGGAAGGAAGGAAGGAAGGAAGGAAGGAAATTAACTTTATAACATAAATATTCTTTTGATAATTCACATTATCATATATCAATATCAACTTGATAATTCATATCAAAATTAATTTTGATAATAGTTGTCAGTGATAAAATTCAACAAACTCCAAATAACCAAAACTGTTCATCACCCAAGGAATAGTCACATAATCTTCATTTTATTGCTAGAAGTAACATAAAAGAAAAGTATGAACAAAAACAAAAACAAAAAAATAAAAAAAAAAAAAAGGATGTGATTACATAGCAAAATAAAAGGAAAGAGATGCAAGTCAACTCAGTGCTTTAGTACCCAATTACAATCAAGAGATCTAGAAGAGGGCCCCAATATGTTGGGAAAAAACCTATTCTAGATGATTTATGAGAAGATGTGGACAAGAAGTACTCAAGAAGCAGATGTATTGCTAGAAAAAAAATATGTATTAGATCTTGGATCCAGTGAAGAATTCAAGAACTGCTTGAAGACTTTTATTGGATTATCCATTTTTTTATATAAGAAGGTGGTCCTGAGTTAACAAAGTTAAATAAATTCTGATAGTTTCTTATATTGCATACTCTATCATATGTTCTCAGTGATCCCTCCTCACAGTATCCTCAAGCATCAATAAAATACTTGCTTGTGACAACAAGATTTATAAAGAAATTTAGTAAAAGCAATCTTATTTTAAGTTCGTGGCTCATATAAATATTTAGGCTTCCCTTCTTCAAAGAAGCAGGATATATTTCAATGTTAGTAGTTACTTAATTGTATTCATTTTTATGGCCATCTTAAATCAAAATGTTGTAATCCATCCATACACTAATGTATTCTTGACCTCAGAGTTAATTACTAAGCATCCTGAACTTTAATTATTGTTAGCATGGTAGCAATATATAAAAAGATATTCTACTGCAATAAGAAACAGAAACAAATTTTCTGGGAATCAAGGTAGGTAAAAAAGCTGGTATGTGCAAAAAGTAATACTCCACATGGCAATTACCTTAAGGTGGCTATTTATTTTATTATAATGGAAAACTATTATGTGGCATCAGGTTAATTTGTCATAACTCAGGTGATTCCAGTTTTGTTGACAATATTGGATTCCAAACCATTGCTGGATTGGACAAGACTCTACACAGACCTGTGGTACCAAATAAAGTCAGGAAGATTCATCTTTTTTAGTTCAGCCTTAGGCACTGAACAGTTGTATGACTCTGAGCAAGTCACTTAACCTTATTTGCCTTAGTTTTCTAATCTGTAAAATGATCTAGGGAAGGAAATGGCAAATGTCTCCAATATTTTTCCCAAGAAAACTACAAAAAGGATTACTAAAAGCTAGACGTGACTGAAAAAGGCTAACACATAGACATTCTTCTCTCCATCAAGTCAGACTTATTTGCTGACCTAGGTCAGATTTTTGTAATGCAGTTTCTAGTCAGGGAGCCAATGTTTATTGGCCTTAATATCCACAATGAATATCTTCATGTTGACTCAGGAGGAGATTGATGGTCATAGAATGAAGTTTGTTCTTCAAGGGTCCTTTCCTGAAGTTTTTTGTTTGTTTAGTTCCGTTTCATTGTCACTAATAGTAGAGAATGTTTCAATTTTCTTCCTTTTCTGGATAAGAGTAGCCATCAATATTACTTTCTTGACTTTTAGAAGAGTTAACTTACATCCATACTTTCATAATCTTTTTCCAATTCACAACGAAGGTAATCAATCAAATTGCCCATGATTTACAGATAAAGTAGAATTATACATTATAAGAAAGAAAGAATAAGAAATCTTTACCTGAAATATATTTTTAATGTCCCATGAAAGTGTAGTATCTTTTTTTTCCCCTCTATCTTATTTATACTAGCAGATTGGGGTACTACAGGTTCAGCTATTACTCCTACTTAGCATTTTCCTTTTCATTTGCTCTCTTTGGGATACAGACCTAGTAATGATTTTGTGAAATCAGTTTTATAGTCTTTTAGGCATAGTTCCAAATTCTTTTATAGAATGATTGGATCAGTTCACTATCCCACTAAAAATTTATATTACTGTCTCCATATTCCTTTAACCCCCTCCACTATTGGTTATTTCTGATAGGTGTGAGGTGGTACCTAAAAGTTGTTTTAATTTACATTTCTCTAAGTAATAGTGATTTAGATCATTTTTCCACATGACTATAGGTAGTTCTGACTTCTTCTGAAAACTGCCTATTAATATCCTTTGGTCATTTATCAATTGGGGAATGGCTTCTTATTTTTATAAATTTGACTCCATTTACTCTCTGTTTTTGAAAAAAGAGAAATCATTATCGGATAAATTCACTGTAATTAATTAATTAAGTTAATTCAAATCAATTAATTAAAAGTAATATAAAATTACTTCATTGTCTATGGTGTCTTTTAGCAAAATATTTCTAAAATACACCCTTTTCCTGCTTTGACAATGCTACTCTTCTAGTATAACCCTTTATCACCCCAGGCCTGGACTACTGATATGGCCTATTAATGAGTCTGCCTCCCTCAAGTCTTTCCCTACTCTAAGTTATTCTCCATTTAGAGATTTTACTAAAGCACAGGTCCTATATAACCATAACCTACCTACTCTAACTCCAGTAGCTCCTTGTTGTCTCAAGGATAAAATATAAAATGCTCTGTTTGGCATTCCAAGTCCGTAATAACCTAGCTCCCTCTTATCTTTCCAGTCTTGTTACATCTTACTCCCTAACAAACTACACTGACCTCCTAGCTATTCCATAAATAAGGTATTCCATCTCTCACTCTGAACATTTTCTTCTTCTTTTTTTTTTTTTCAAAACATATGCTTGGTAGTTTTTCAACATTGACCCTTGCATAGCTTCATGTTTCAAATTTTCCCTTCCTTCCCCCTACCTCCTCCCCTAGATGGCAAATAATCCAATGTATGTTATACATGTTAAAATATATGTTAAATCCAATATATGTAAACGTATTTATACAATTCTCTTGCTGTCCAAGAAAAATCAAATCAAAAAAGAAAGAAAATGTGTAAGAAAACACAATGCAAGCAAACAACAATAAAAAGAGTGAGAATGTTATTTTGAGATCCATGCTCAGTTCCCACAGTCCTTTCTCTGGATATAGATGGCTCTCTTCACCACAAGATCATTGGAACTTGCCTCAATTATCTCATTGTTGGAAAGAGCCAAGTCCATCAGAATTGATCTTTGTATAATCTTGTTACAGTGTATAATGATCTTCTGGTTCTGCTCATTTCAGTCAGCATCTGTTCGTGTAAGTCTCTCCAGACCTCTCTGAAATCATCCTGCTGATTGTTTCTTATATAACAATAATATTTCATAACATTCATACACCATAATTTATTCAGCCATTCTCCAATTGATGGGCATCCCATTCAGTTTCCAGTTTCTTGCCACTATGAAAAGGGCTGTCTGGACATTTTCTTTGGCTAATTTTGATACCTATAATATTCTTCCTCCTCAACTTTGCTTATTAGCTTCCCTGACATCCTTTATATTCCAGGAAAAATACCAAGTTTTATAAGAAAACTTTCCCAACCTCTTTTACTATTAATGTGTTCTTTCTGTTACTTATTTACTATTTATCCTTTATTAAAGCATATTTATGTACATTTGTTTACTTGCTGACTGCTCCATTAGGGCAGGGACTATCTTTTGCCTTAAATAATAAATGTTTATTGATTGCTTGATTGATTGGTAAAAGATATAAACTCATGTTATTTATATATTTAAAACTTCATCAATAGTGATTACATACTATGATTACATATAGGGCTGGATTGATGTGAATAATAGTTATCCTTAAGTGATTTTATTATTCAAATACAAGTTATTGAAATTTATAATATGTAAAATTCAGTCATTGATTTCACCTATTGAAAACATTTAATGATTTTAAAAAAATAAATTTACCTGGTTATTAATGTAACAATAAAACATAAGAAATTTATTTCTAGCTTAGATTTATTACAAAGTAATAAATACTTAAATTAAATAAATTAAATAATTAAATAAATTAAATAAAATTTAATTTAAAATTTATAATGAAAATAGGAAACTATTTTTTAAAATTAAAGAATAAAAATATTTTGTAACATATTGCCCAATGAAAGTATTGATATTAGGCCAAAAATGTTATTATCTAAAATATTTTATTTTTTATTTTATTTTGCTGAGACAATTGGGGTTAAGTGACTTGCCCAGGGTCACACAGCTAGGAAGTGTTAAGTATCTGAGTCCAGATTTAAATTCAAGTCCCCTTGACTTCAGGGCTGGTACTCTATCCACTTGCCACCTAGCTGCCCCTATCTAAATTATTTTAGTATATAAAAGTAAATTTTCTCCTGTGTGCCATAATATGTGTGTGTGTGTGGGGGGGGGCTATTAATTATGCAATAAGAGACCAATCTCTTTAGTCTGTTGTTTTTTGCTTGTTTGTTTGTTTCTTCTTTTGCTTGTCTTTTTGAGACAATTAGGAGTTAATGTTATTTTTTAAAACAATAAAAACAATTAAATTGTAAAATAAAATAAAATATTTTAGTATAATATTTTAGTACCACACAGTAAACTGTTTTCTCTTTCTTTAAATCTTCATACATATCCTGATAGATGCAGAGAGTTTCTCCTATACCTAGGTCCTTTTGCATACTTACATTCTCACACAATCAACTAAATGTTCTTGAATGACCAATCTTTGCAACATTTTTCAATAGCTGGACTAAAATAACATGGAAAAATCAGTCTTTGAAACAGATTTAGTCATCCATGCTTTCTTATTAAACTGCCAAAGACCTGGAAACAGTGGTTGTAGCTTCCCAGAGCATGAGGATTTTAGATCAATAAACAAGAATTCATTTTAATTTAAAATCACCTCTATAACCTCCAAGTGAAAAGTGTTAAGCAATCCTTTGACACTTGAAACCTAGTTCTTAAAAATGAAAGTTCTGGAGGGGGGTTGCTTTCTAGAATAAGCATGTTCCAACTATATTGAAAAATGTACTGATCAGTATATCATCCTTCTTCAGTTATTATTTAGTTGCCACATCCTCATCTGTAATAATTGCCCCTTGGACAGAGTTCCAGGTTGTTCTACAGAATGGATCTGTACTCCATCAACAATTTACATTAATATATCTATTTTCCCTCACCCCCCCCCCTACCATTTGTTATTTCTGATAAGTGCAAAGGGGTATCTGAGAATCAATTTAAATTGTCTTTATCTAATTAATAGTTATTTAGATAATTTCATATGACTAGATAGCTTTGATTTCTTCTTTTGAAAACTGGCTACTCATATTCTTTGAACATTTATTAATTGGGGAGTGATTTTTATTTTTATAAATTTGACTCAGTTTATATTTTTTAAATGAAATAATTATCAGATAAATTTGCTGTAATTTTTTATGTTACTTCATTGTCTGTGGTAACTTTTAGCAAAATACAGTTTTCTGATTATTTCTTTCCATTAAATTTAATTTTGCTTTTGCTTTGTCTGAGATCATGATTGTCACCCTTACATTCTTTACTTTTAGCTGAAACATAATAAACTTTGCTTCAGCTCTTCATCTCAACTCTATATGTATTTTTGCCCCAAGGGTATGTCTTGTTCACAACATATTGTTGAATTCTGTTTTTAAATTCATTCTGCTATCTACTTCCATTTTATGGGTTAGTTCATCCCATTCACATTCACTTACTATGCATTTCCCTCCATAACATTTTTCTCTGTTTATCCTTCCCTCTTTTTATCCTATCCCTTCTCCAGAATATATCTTCCTTTCTCAATTAGCCCAACCTTATTAATACCTCCCCATCTCTCTTATTCCCTTTCCTTCCATTTTCCCATTTGAGCAAGATAGATTTCTATACCCAACAGAGTGATATAGTTTTCCTGCTCTGACCCAATTCTGTTAAGAGTAAGGTTCAAGCATTGCCTACCACACTCTCATTTTCCCCTCTTTTAGTAAAATTCTTCATATTCATGCCTCCTTTACATGAAAAAAATCTTTCTCATTCTATCTTTCCTTTCCCCTTTCTCCCAGTATATCCCTCTTTTTCATTTTATGTTCTTTTCTATTTTTTTCCTTTTCTTTTCTTTTGGAAAATGGAATCATCTCAACATAATTGACTCATGCTCATGGCCTCCTTTTAACTTATCAAATAATGATAAAGTCCTTGGAAATTAAATGTATCATTTTCCACATATCATTTCCATAAATGGTTTAACTCCATTAAGTCCTTTATTATTATTTTTTCATGTTTACCATTTTATATTTCTCTTGAGTCTTCTTTTTGATGTCAAATTGTTTATTCAGCTTTGGCCTTTTTATCAGGAATGCTTGAAAGTCATCTATTTCATTAAATATTCATTTCTCTCCCTTCCTCCCATCCCCCAAGCATTATACTTATTTTTGCTGACTAGGTTATCTTGATTGTAATGCTATTTCCTTTATCTCCTGGAATATCATATTTCATCCCCTCTACTATGTTAATGTGGAAGTTGCTAAATCTTGTGTGATTCCGACTGTGACTCCTTGATATTTGAATTGTTTCTTTCTGGATGCTTGCAGTATTTTCTCCTTGACCTGGGAGTTCTGGAATTTAGCCATAATATTCCTGAAATTTTCATTTTGGAAATTTTTTCAGGAAGTGATCAGTGGATTCTTTCTACTGCTATTTGACCCTCTGGATCTAAGATATCAGGACAGCTCTTAAAGCTGCTTTTTTTTTTTGCTGCTGCAGTGGAAACCAAGATCCTCCACTTTTGTTTCTGCTGAGCTATAGGCCTGTGCCCATCCTTCTATTACAGACCTCTCCTGTGAATCTCCTACATTTTCTAGGGCTTGAAAAATGTCTCCCTTAGACTTTTTGTTGATTGAGACATTATTTTAAAGTTATTAGGAAACTTGGGAGAGTTCAGTTGGATCCTGGCCTTGTACTTTGTTATCTTGGTCCTACCAAGCTTTTATCTTAGTGACTGTTTTGCTAAGAGTATTACATTTTTTGTTGCAATTATCAATTCACAATAGCTAAATGATACTGTTTCTCTCATTATAATACTTCTTTTCTTTGGAGTTATTTGCAAATTACCAAAAGCTCATGCAAATTTGCCTTCTTTTATTTCACCTGCCTGTTTTATAATATTATTTGCAGTAGATTCAGGCATTCATCTCATCCTTTTTTTTTCCAGACATTATGACCATGTTCAACTCATATTCAAATATATCAAATATTTGTTCTAAAGTAATAACAAGCCTCTTGTGTGTGTGTGCTGACTTTGTTTACATTTGAAATATTCTTCCTTTTTCATTTTATTAAGAATTTTAAAAAATAATATCACTGTTTGCGATACTGTAAACAAAGGCATATCCATATAGAATGAGGCAAGGTCAGATAACAATTATCATGAAATGTAAAAAGCCAGACTGCTCAACATTAGTGACTTTAAATTGATTTTTTGCATGCATTAAAGGGATTTGGTATCACTTCATCATTTTCATCAAACTAAATTTTGTATTATTTAAACTCATATTAATCAATACCTAGTTGAATATCAGCTAATCAAGAAGATGGGAGTGAAAACAAATTTACTTTACACTCTAAATCTATCTGGGACCAATAATAACAACAAAAAAGGAAATTCAAGACTTGGTTTTCATAAATCAAGCATAAAAAGTTATTGTATGAAATACACACAAACACACAAGTGACTATATATATTTTCCTAATAACACTCATACACCCACATATATATAGATTTTTAAGCATCTAGTATATCTTTGAAGATTTTGTCTTGCTAATTCAGAAACAATATGCACAATAAATAAATCCATTTATTAATTACCAATATCAGTAGATCTTTTGAGTGATGGGAAAGTATCATGCAAGTAACAGTTTAATATCTCAGATCATTTCAATATGTAATTAATTAACTGTAAAATTATATATATATATATATGTTAATAGAATTCAATGGAGGGAGAGATTAATGTGGGTCTTTGAGAGAGATGAGATCCATCCCAATCTAGACCTTGAAAGATCAGGAAACTTGATAGGATTTTGATCCATCCTCATAAACTCTTGCCAAGCTTCTATTATTGTTTGTATTTCTATTCCCAAAGGATATTTTTGGCTTGCCATCTTCTGACTCACCTGACTTCTCTACAATATAAAGTGGAACTCCACAGACTATATTAATGAACCTTTCACCTCGGTTCATACTTGTAGACCATTCTTCTTCACTTTCACCATCTTCTGCCATACCATCACATGTGTATCATGCATGCTAATTTCCAAGCATTCCTCTTCTTACTCTAGGACTTGCTATCAAAACAATATTATTCTTGCTTATGGGGAAAGCATGTTAATTTATGATGCTATCATTCTATTCACCATCACTCTGATTCCAAGGTCAGAACACTTTTCTCTTGACACTCTTTATATATTTATATTATTTCTTACTATTAGAACATCAGCTTCTCAAGGAATGGTCTCACATTTTAATTTTTATCCCTAGCACATAGCAAAAAACTTAGAATATATATAGTAAATTCAATAAATATTTCATTTATTTTCCTTCAGAGTTTTGGTCTCAAATTTTTAAATGTTGGTTGAACTTTGATTTCCTTTAAAATATTTATAAATCAAAAATAATTGTGGAAATACAAGCATATAATTGCTATATTCACTTGAATATATAAGTGATTATATTTAATTAAGTATAGAGAGCAGCATAATTAACCCATTTTCCAATTGTTCTTTTCTGCTTTGGTTATTTAATATATATATATATATACATATATATTACATATATAGATATATAAATACATATAGATATATAAATATGCATATATATAGATATATAGATATGCATACATATAGATATATAGATATGTATGTGTATATATATATATATATATATATATATATACACATACATATCTATGATAAAATAAAATATAAGGCATCTTATTCAGCAAGTCAGCATTTCCTAATTATAGTATATATAGAATGCTTTAGAAAACAGTATTAGAAATAAAATAATAGAATTTAATTTAAAATTCATCTTAGAGATTATTTGGGTCATTGGTCCCCAATCTTTTCAAGTGTGAGTATCTGTTTTTAACAGAAAATTTCATGAATTTCTATCTCCTAATAATGATATTACTATTCTTTGAATAAGAAAATATATAATGTAAAAACTTCACTTTATTAGGAAATCAGTAATGTGTTTAAATGACTTTGTAGTTTATTATTTATAATATCTACATATATATAAAAATAGTAATGTATCCAATATATCTTTATAGTGAAATATGATTTAGTAAAAAAAAAAAAATGATCATTTATGGACTCACAGAAGGCTTCATAGGCTCTCTGAAAAAACTTCATGTCTCCCTCAGGAATGAAGAATCACTTAACCAGGTAGCTTGCTCATTTTACAGATGAAGAAACTCAGGTATTGAGAGTTAAGTAAATCTCTAAGGTCAGCTAAATAATTAGTAGGAGCACCAAGACAAAACTGGTAATCTCCTGACTCCTAGTCCAATATTACTTCAAAGGAAAGTCTCATCTAAAAAAGAAATAGTAGATTCTTTCTCCTCTATCTCCAAGAAAAAATATATGATAAATCTTGACATATTATTGCTGAAAAAATAAACATATTAGTAATCAACTCCAATTGAACAAAGAGACATAAAATATGAAGTATTTACAAAGCCAGAAAGTTGAAGATTATAAGGAGATGGTTACTGAGACTAGGATTAGTACCAGTGTCACAGAATGACAGAAATGCAAAGCAAAATAACTTCAGTAACCATCTAGCCCAACCCAACTTTTCTTAAATATCTCTAATACTGAAAATTCTACTTTCTCTGTAGGCATCCCATTCAATTTTGGGAGAGTTCTAATTGTTAAATTATATTTTTTAAAAAAGAAATTATTTTTTACATTAAGACTATTTTGTTTTCTTGCCAATTTAACCCATTGCTCCAAGTTCTGCTTTGTGTAGCTAAACAGAATAAATATAATCTCTCTATGACACAGAATGATGATTTTTACAAATAATAGTTTTTGTCTATAAAAGATGTCTGGATTAACAGGAAATTCATTATAGTTTAAATGAATTCTAACCAAACATAATTTAGGAGAACAAATTTATAGAAAGATGGATATTCCCAAAGACAAGGAAGTTTAGAAATATTTGAATAATATATTCAAATGAGTGGTGAGTAATAACTTTTAATAACATGTTTGTTAGTAAGAGTTTAGAGGTTTAGGGGAATGCAAGAATATATTTATCTAGGACAGGGAAATGGGGATTTATGCATAGCCTATTATTTACTTTAATTATTATATTTTGGAATTTTTTTTTTTCATTTCAAGAAGGCTTCCTTGTGTTGGCAGGGCTTTTTTTATTCTTGATTTTTTTTTATCTTTACAAGAAAATTAGGCATTGACCTTTTATTAGGCAAAACTCTCTGTGGGTGATATCTTTAATGAAAAAAAAAGTAGCAGAAATATTTATGAACAATGGACACACCCAGATATGCCTTCTTTTCATTAGAAATCTAACTCAGTAAGGTTTACATCTATCTACTAAGACTAAGTAACAATGGCCAGATGACTTATCTCATTCAAGCAGTTTATTAAGAGGCAGTTTACATACACCCAGTTACATCACATCTCAGTTTTATGCATGGGTCACTAACTTTCTAATGTTCCCTTTTGGTTTAAGGAAAACAGAGCCAAAAAGTAGAGGGAACTTCAGAGCCAAAAATGAAAAAAACTTTACATCATATGCAAATCATCAGCTGACACATTATGTCTATGGCCCTGTGAATCTCTATGGAAGATATACCAAATTTAGACTCAAAGACCTGGGTTCTAATCTATATGACATTTTCTAGCTATGTGATGGACCACAAAAGAGTCACTATCTTTCTAAGCTGTAGGTAACTCTCTAAAACTGTGTTATAAAGTGTTATAAATTATAGAGACTGTAAGTTATAAAGGGTTCCAGTCTGTATTCATAAATATTCTCACACTGATAAAATAATGGGAATTATATCAACAAACAAATTTCATTTCCTTTGAAATTTCTGCATCAAAATAGAATCTCAGGTTCAGAGCTTGCCCTACATGTAGAAAAGTAAGTCACTGTATGATATGGTGTGAGAGATAAAATAGACTCTATTAGTCCTGCAAATATTACTCTTGCTCTGAAATCTCTCCACACTCAGTAGAATCACACTCATAGATCAGGATATTATAAGTATGTACACTACCTAAAAGGAGAAAAGATATCAACAGACTAGCCCAGAGAAGTAGCCTTTTGTTTCAAAGTGAATTCTCACTCATTAATGAATGCTCTTTGGGCTTTTTTGGGGGGAGGAGGGCAGTGGATATAAATTAAGTAACATTAATGTCAGGAGAAAGAAATAGCTTCATAATATTAGGCTCTGGGATACAATGGCAAAGAACTAGAATCAGAAACAGTATACCTATGTTCAAACTTTGTATTTCCACCATTTTTGATTTGTAAAATTCTTATATTTCATTCTAAAGAATCAAAGTTCAGTCAACATTTTAAAATTTGACACCAAAACATGGAATGAGAACGTGAGAAATATTTATTAAGCACTTTCTATATTCTAGGGGACTATGTTATGTGTTGAAGATAAAAATACAAAGACGTTTGAAGTTTTTATGCCCCAATCCATAGTCAATTTTTATGAAGATGTCATGTAAAGCTGAGACTTTTTTCTATCAGCATTCAATTTCTCTAGCTATCTGTAATTTTTCTAAGATTTTATTCACTTCCTTAATTTCTTTTTTATTTATTTAACAGTTAAATGTATCTATTTCTGAGAGAGGAAAACTGAGGTCCCTTACTAGTATAGTTTTACTATTTCCTCCTATAATTCACTTATTTTTTCCTTTAAGAATTTGTATGTTAATTTCAATAGACTTAATGATGAAAAGTGCTATCCACGTCCTGAAAAAGAACTATGGAGAGTAAATGTGAATCAAAGACAATATATTCACTTTTAGTTGTTGTTTGCTTGTTTTTTTTTTCTTTCTCATATTTTTTCCCTTTAATCTGATATATATATATATATATATATATATATATATATATTATATATATATCTCAGCATGATGATTATGGAAATATGTTTAGAAGAATTGTACATGCTTACCATTTTGGGGAAAAAGAAGAGAAAGGAAAGGGAGAAAAATTTGAACACAAAGTGTAACGAGCTGTCGTCTCCAGAAGCTGCCAGATCGCTCTCTGGGAAGAGATCTGCTGTGTCTACTCAAATCTCTCCGACAGATTCTTCTTCCTGTAGTGAACCGTTGTCTCCAGGCAGTTGCTGTTAACTCTTGTCCTTAGAAGTGACTTCCCTTCCTGCAGAGAGCCCCGTCAGGCCTGATGTAATGCAGAGAGTCTTCCTTCTTGAATCCTGGCTCTGAATCTCCTCCAGCTCTTATCCTTCTCCAGGCCGATCTGCTGTCTGCGCCCATTGCTGTCTCTTTTTATCCTCCCAGAGAATGGGCGTGGGATAATGCAAGGGCTTCTGGGAAGAACCACCCCAGCCAATGAGCTTGCCCCCTCTATCAAGTCAACCTGAGTTCTCACCTTGTAATTGTCCAGAAAACCTGAATTCTCACCTTGTCACTGTCCAGACAACCTCAGTTCTCACTTAGTAATCCTAACAACAAAGTTTTGCAACAATGAATGTTGAAAACTATCTTTGCATGTATTTGGAAAAATAAAATACTATTAAAAAAAGAATTTGAATGCCATTTGGTATATATATATATATATATGTTTAATATTATTACTTCATTGTCTATGTAGTTTTTTTTAACAAGATGTAATTTCTCTGATCATCTCTTTTAACTAAGTATATTTTTGTTTTTGCTTTGTCTGAGATCATAATTGCTACCTTTGTCTTTTTCACTTCAACTAATGTATGCTAGATTCTACTTTAGCCCTTTATTTTAATACTCTATGTGTCTCTGTTTCAAATACATTTCTTGTACACAACACATTATTGGATTCTGGTTTTTAATCTATTCTGTTAAGTGCTTCTATTTTATGGGTAGATTCAGACCATTCCTATTTCCATTTATATTACTAACTATGCATTTCCTTCTAACCTATTTTATTTATCTTCTCTCTTTTTTAATCTTGTACTCTTCTAGTTTATTTTGTTTTCCACTTCTTTCCTTTAATCTACCTTCTCTTTAATCACCCCTTCCTTCTCCCCACCTCTGAGTTCTTTCATTTCTTTCTCTTACTATTTCACTATTAGGTAAAATAAATTTCTATACCCAACTGAGTGTGTGTCTCTGAATGTATATATCTATATCTACACCTATATTCCATTTTGAGGCACTTTAGATGAAAGTGGAGTGCCCCCAATAATGACAAAGTTCTTAAATTTCATGCAGCACATTCCCATATAGAAATGGAAATAGTTTAACCTTATTTAATCCCTTATGGTTTCTTTTCTACGTTTACCTTTTTATGCTTCTCTTGAGTCTTGTATCAAATTTTCTGGCTATGGTCTTCTCATCAGGTATACTTCTATTTTATTAAATATTCTTTTTTTCCCTTGAAATATTATACTCAGGTTTGCTGGGTTGGCTATTCTTGGTTATTATTCTAACTCCTTTGCCTTCTGGAATGCCATATCCCAAGCTGTCTACTTCTTTAACATGATAGCTACTAAATCTTCTGTGATCCTAACTGTCCTCCATGATATTTGAATGGTTTCTTTCTGGCTGTAAGAAATATTTTCTCCTTGACCTTGAAACTCTGGAATTTGGCTATAATATTCCTGGCAGTTTTCACTTTGGGATCTCTTTTGGGTGAGGATGAGTGAATTCTTTCAACTTCTATTTTGCCTACTGCTTCTAGGATATTGGTGCAGTCTTCCTTTATAATTTCTTGAAATATGATTTCTAGGGTTTTTTTGCATTGTAGCTTTAAGAGCTAGTTCTTGGGGGTTAGAAGTTTTTGGTACTTCCAAGGTGATATGATCAAGGAAAAGAGAAAGTCAGTGCTGTCCTGGTTTATGCCTTAATCCTCAGGGATCTTTGGGAATAACAATGTTGTATCCATGTGGCCTCTGGGCCAGTCTCTACCCGTGTGTCACAAATCTCCCCTTTGGATCTCTTAAATTGTCTCTGACTAAAAGAATGTCTCACCCTGACTTTTTGTTTTCTCTGCCATTCCAGGATTCAATTTTAGGAGTTATTTTAAAGTTATTTGGAGTTTGGCCGAGTGCTTCTTCTACTCTATCACCTTAGCTCTGCCCTACATATCAAAAGATACTTTTATGGCATGGAAGGAAGATCTTGTGTAAAGATAGGACACATTTTGAGGTACTGTAATGAGGAACAGGCTTAAGCAAAATGAAGGTGACTTGGAGAGGATCACAGAAACAAAGGAGGGAAACTTAAGAGATGCAAAATGTAAATCTACTTCAGTTTCCCATGCTTCTACCATCAAAGCTAATATTATCAGGATTACAGTTCAGTGACATTGAAATGAGAATGGGTGAAATTGAAATGAGAGGCCGCATTGTCTAGGTACCCAAAATACCAATATTACATTATTTCTATAAAGAGCACTATCTGAGTTTCAAACTACTGATTTGCAAATGAACTTCTGGAATACACATTGACTACTTATGTTCAGATTTGTAGCTGTTGTAGACAAACCTAAATTTAAAAACATAAATCTCACAGCTGGATATCTTCAAATTTCACATTTCTTGCCAAACTACCTGGACAAGCAAACTAGAGCACTTTGAAAATTCCTGGTTTTTTCTACCCCAAATTTCTGCAAGTCCCTTGGTATATACAAACAGAGACTTATTCTGTTTCCCCTACACTTAATGATAAATGTATTCACCCAAGAAATAGCTATCCTTATGTTAATACTTACTTAAAAGTGCATAATGGTTTAGAAAGTGAGTAATGGATGGAAGATAATTCTCCTAGGTACTTTAAAATTGTGCAAACAGCATAAATTAACAACTCACCACAAACTCCAGTGACCTCTGAGGCATTGTAAGCGTCACATTAAATGGGCCAAACATGAACTGTTTCTCCAATAACTATAAAACAAAAGCAGACTTTAACAGTAGGCAGGTGAGTTTCCTCTTTCTTCAGCTAAGCTACCTCCCCACCCAACTAACAAATGTGTGATCTCACCCCAATCTCCAGTGTCCCTCTTTTCCCCTTCCCCTGACACATACATACTCCTTAGACAAGATCTTGAAGAAAATCTCAAATTTTAATGTACATATGGAGAAATATATAAACTCTCTGTACAAAGAGGGAGCAAAAGGTGGGCACAAGAAAATTAGAATGCATCATAGTATAAAGGGCATCTAGGCTTGACTGGAGACATATCATAGTAAAAAAAAAAAAAAAAAAAACTATGTCAAATTTGGAATCAGAGCTTTGAAATTTGGCTTTGCCATTTACTCCCAGAATAAAAATAGATAAATCATGTAATCTCTCTAGGCTTCAGTATCTTCATCTAAAACAAAAACAAAAGTCTTGCAATTCTAAATTCTTCCAATTTTAGAGATCTTTTGTGATTCTAAATCCATGATTCTCAGTTTCCCAACTGTAAAATGAAGAAATACTTTCCATTTCTGAATTCTAGACCGCATCATCCCCTATGACCCTCCACTTATCTTCAGAGGACCATCTCTCCTACCTACTGCATTAAATAGATCTATTTATCCTTGTGACAACTTATTACCTGAATAACTGGCAAGGACAAACAATATCCTCTAGAACAGAGGACGTCAAGTGATAGATTGGGTTCTATCTAAAATAACTTCTTTTGTCCATCTCTAAGATTAGAGTTGTTAGCTCCATGCCCCATCCTGTCATGATTACATGAAACATGATTTGTATTCTAAACAGGAAGGGGAATCCAGTTAGGAGTAGCAATAGCTCTACTCAGAACTTCTTTCTCATTGCTTTAACCTCCTTCCCCTTACTTGAAGACTTCATAGTGAGGAATACTCTCTCCTAGTCCCCTTGTTATTCTTGAATACCCCATAATCTCAAGACTTCAAGATATTGAAAAGTAATGTCTCTTTATTAAGTGATTAATGACCAATATTAAAAAAAAACTTTAAGAAAGGCAACTAAGTTGGTACAATAAGTACAGTTTTTACAATATATACTCCCCAAAGTCTCACAAGAAAATATAAAGTCCAGGGAAAAATAAATCCCCCTCTCTCTCTCTCTCTCTCTCTCTCTCTCTCTCTCTCTCTCTCTCTCTCATATATATATATATATATATATATATATATATATATATATATTTACTTGCTGTAAATCCTTTTCTCTTATTTGTGTGGAATTTTCAATAAGTCCTCCTTAGACATAGAGTAATTTTTTTGTTTGTTTTGTTTCATAGAATTCCTTCCTATGCCACAAATTGTGTTCAGTCTGTCCTTTGTTCCCAATATGCAGATGCTATTGTTGCCTCATTCAAAGGTGTTAGTAGGCAATTGATGAGAAAGTGGAAAGTGCTACATTCTCTAGGCCTTCTGAAGCTTAAAATTTCCTTATTCATCCCAAGGAAAGTGGAAGAAGTAGAACTAGTCCAATATTCTCCTGTTCACCTTCTACTACCAAGTAATTTTGCCTTATGGGTTTTATTGGAATGCCATTTGGAAATGGAGAAGTAACCATTGCAAAGAAGTTGAAGTATAAAGCTGGGACTACAACCTGAGTGTCCTGACTTTCTTTTTATTTACAATATTTAAAAAAAATTTCCAAATATATGCAAAGATAATTTTCTGTAACGTGCTCTCCTGGCAGTTACAATTACTAGTCTGTCCTAGACCCACCAGAGTACCTTTGACCACTGTCCTTTGCAGTGTGAGCTCTACCCGGCTCGCCTCCTCTGAGGCCTTCTAAGGTCTCTGGCCACAATCTCTTGAATCTATAGCTTAGTAACCGGTAGCGCACTCAAGAACAACCACATGTAATCTTAAAAGCCTTTATTATACCTACTCACATAATGCCCTAACTGATGCCCTGACTTGTTGGTTCCCTGGTGAACACCTGGTCAGAAGACCCATGTGTTCACTACCAAAACCCTTACCTCTTTTGGCTACCCATCTTGGCTTGGCCACCCAGGCTAGGGAACCAGGGTGAACAGCACGAGGTTAAAGAGGGCGGTTGCTGCCTGCAGTGGGCTTACATAGGGCCTGTGAGGTCACACACACAGCCAATCAGCGAGAGAGTCACCCATTACGAAACTATCTCAATATGGCCAGGATCCTGCCCAAGGGCAGTCCTAATATCCACAGAAATTACTTCTGGGCCTCAATCTCCCGATGCACTGTGTCCGCCCATTTAAAGGGCCCTTACAATTCCCTTTCTCTTGTTTTGCGGGAACCGCACATCTCATCAAGCTAAACTTTTAGCACCAGCTATAGTTCACTTGATCCATGAGATGACAGAGTGTTATGCCCAAGGAGGTACAAAGCAGCAAATCAGTAAACAGAAGTATGACAATGAGAACCAGGCTCAACAGTGGCCCAAATGTTCAACCCATTCATCAAAGTCATACTCGAGATAATAGGCCAAAGAGATTGGATGCCAATGAGGTAGGATGTCAACACTGAGGTGGGAAGCCAACAAGGTAAAACATCACAATTCTAGTTAACAAATATCAGTAGGTAGGTTGTCACAATTCTAGTTACATTTATCACAGTTCTAGACCAATTCTAGTTTCTTACAATTTTCTGTTGCACTTTTCACACTCCTAGAACAATTCTAGCTTATCACAATTCTCAATTGCACTTGTCACAATCCTAGAACAATTCTAGCTTATCACAATTCTCTATTGCACTTTTCACAATCCTAGAGCAATTCCAGTTTATCACAATTCTCAATTGCACTTTTCACAATTCTAGAACAATTCTAGCTTATCACAATTCTCTATTGCACTTTTCACAATCCTAGAGCAATTCTAGCTTATCACAATTCTCTATTGCACTTTTCACAATTCTAGAACAATTCTAGTTTCACAGGTGCACATAAGCAGTCATGTCCAGTAACATTGTCTCAATAACAATGGCAGGTGGGTGTGTTGGTTTTTCACCCACTAATTTAAAAGCATAGTCCTTCAATAGAAAGCATAGGGCAAAGCCTCTTCCCAGGCCACCATATGGCAAGTGGCCACGGGAGAAGCAAGCAGGCCCATTGTCCATTTACAGTCTTTATATTGCGTATCACCCAAAACAGTCCATTTCAGCTGCAACACTGGAACTGTGTCTGGTGTCTCTGGTCACGGTCAGGAGGGGCATCGCTGCCATCAGCGTCTGAAGGGCTGCTGACATCTGGCTGGTCTCTCTGGACTGTTTGTTGTCTGGTCCTTCTCTTGGATCCCCAGGTTACAAATGTCTCTGGTGGGGATGAACTCTGCTGCTGGATCTGCACCTAGGAAGGAATGTCCCCGGGGCCCAACTTGGGCCTTTCCAAATGCCATCCAGGCCTTTCCACATCACAGTGGAAACAAAGTTGTTGTCAAAAAGATTAACAAGTCAGACAAAAGTCAGTCTGTCACTTAGCTGCACTTTCTGTGTATGCCCGAAGTGCATTGCTAAGGTAAAATGCAAAGAATTTAAAAATGTAAAACCAAAATAATTTAAAAGTGTAAGACCGAAATAGATTAAAAATATAAAACCAAAATAACTTTAAAATGTAAAATCAAAATACTTTGAAGATGTAAAATCAAAAATGTTTTAAAATGTAAAATCAAAATTTAAAAATTGTAAGCAATCACATATCCCAAAATTCCTTTCTCTTGTTTAGAAAAGAAGATCTTGGGGATAGTCTGTGCAGTAATGACTTTACTAGAACACTCGGCTATATCCCTGAATTCTTTTGCCTAAAAATCAAAGTTTGAATTTCTGATACCGAATTGTACTCCAGGAGTGTGAATCAATAAATCTGATATTACTTTTCCTCCTGGGTCAAAGATCACACACTGTCTATTTATTCTAGTGATTAAAACAACAATTTTCCAACCCATTCTAGACATAAACACTGTTTTATAAGTACCCGTAGGGGGTTGGGAAATCAAGCTCACCTGTGGAAGTGGAAAATCCACGAGGTAAGAAAAGAGGAGTTTCAACTCTCCAAAGACGATCCTAGCAGTTTTACAAGTATAAAACTCCACTCTCTCTAACTGCAAGGTCTTGTCCCTGTAAGGTTTCTTAGAAATTAACTGAACTGTATTTTTAAAACTTTTCTGATTATAGTCAATACCCCACAATTCCTTTTTGCCTTGGGGCATAAAGCCTACTCCTGTCCTTTGAAATGAAGACACAGGAGTTTTGAATGGATTAATGGGCAGTGCTGATGGTATTATCGCCCTTCCTTTTCCTCCTCCCCCTTCTCCCTTGGCCCAAGAAGGTGAGGCAGAGGGAAGAATTGGAAAATTCCCCAAAGGCTGATTTAAAATCAAACCTGAGCTTTGCACATAAAAAGAACTAAACTTCTTCTCAATGGAAGAGTAATGGATAAATTCCTTAAAACAACAATACACGAGGTAAACCAACAAAACGCTAAGAAGAATTTCTACAACTTTAGTCCATGTGGTTCGTTTATTTCCTTCCTTAGTTTCAGCCACTGGTTTGAACTCTTCCTGTTCTATCTGTAGTAACCTAGCTTTTTCTTTTTCTTTTTCTTCTTTCTCTAGCTCAATCTGTAGTTTAACCTGCAATTCCAGCAACTCTTGCTGTGGCATTTCGTACTCTATACTGTTATACATAAGCATTAGCTCTAGGTTGCTCCCTCTCGGAGCTATATTTAATGGGTGTGGGGATAGCCTTCTCGGAGCTTGATTACAAGCTTCCTGCTGTTCTTCAGTGGTGATCTTTGTTAAAAGATCTTCCATCTGGCTCTTTAACCTCTTTATACAAGCATTATGTTCAGCTGTGTCCTTGAGTCTGATCCCAGAGTTACCTGGGTCCATATTGCTTCTCTGTCTTCCCTCCTAAGTGGCGTTTCTACCGGATCTTTCAGAATCTTAATTCTGAATATTAAATATTTTCAAAACCTGATAATTCCTGATGCGTCCACCACGTTGGGCGCCATATGTAACGTGCTCTCCTGGCAGTTACAATTTTCAATATTCACCTCTGCAAAATCTTGAATTCCAAATGTTTCTCCCTTGTTTTCCTCCTCACTTCCCAAGACAGAAAGCAATATGATATAGCTTAAATATGTTCGATTCTTCTAAACGTATTTCATCATGCTGCACAATGAAAATCAGATTAAAAGGGAAAAATCTACAAGAAAAAAAAAAAAACAAGCAAACAATAAACAAACAAAAAAAGTGAAAATACTATGCTTTGATCCACATTCAGTCTCCATAGTTCTTTCTCTGGATACAGTTAGCACTTTCCATCTCAAATCTTTTGTAAGTGTCTTCAATCATTTCATTGTTGAAAAGAGCCAAATCCATCACAGTTGATCATCAAATAATCTTATTTTTATGATGTATAATGTTCTCTTGGTTCTGCTCACTTTAGTCAGCATCAGTTAATGTAAGTCTTTTCTGAAATCAATCTGATCTTCATTTCTTATAGAACAATAACATTTCATTACATTCATATACTATAACTTATTCAGTCATTTCCTAACTGATGGGTATTCACTCAATTACCAATTCCTTGCCACAAAAAAAAAAAAAAAAAAAAAAAAAGGCTGCTTATATATTTTTTGCACATACGGGTGCTTTTCCTTCTTTTTATGATTTCTTTGGGATACAGACCCAGTAGAGACACTGCGGGATCAAAGGGTTTGGATAGGTTTATAGCCTTTTGAGCTTAGTTCCAAAATTATTCTCTAGAGTGGTGGATTATTTCACTAATTCCATCAACAATGCATTAATGTTCCAGTTTTCCCACATTACCTCCAACAATTATCATTATCTTTTCTTGTTATTTTAGCCAATCTGAGATGAAGTGGTAGCTCAGAGTTGTCTTAATTTGAATTTCTCTAATTAATAGTGATTTATAGCATTTTTTCACATGACTAGAAATGGTTTTAATTTTTTTGTGATGGCCAGTATTCTTGACTTTCCATCCCTGCTCCCCTATAAACCTGTATTCAGAATGAACAAAAGATAGCTGGTTAAACTTTCTAAAATAATTATTTATTTGAATTGAAAGGCGATAAACTAGGTACTTTTTATAAAGATACAACATACAGTTAAGTAATGGAATAAAGCTTAATTATATGCCCCCTCCTCTTAATTATGCCAGTATTTTGACCTTATCAATGTGCTCCTTTATTCATTAGATGCAGCAAATAAGGTAGAAAGTCAGAAGTCTTGGGTTCTAATTTTGGCTCTGATTATTCAAATTATATAATCTTGAGGCAAGATACATAATCTCTCTAATTTTCAATTATCTCTTTTGCAAAATGGTTATAATAATTATATCAAATACCATATGACATAATTATGAGAAAAGTATTTTAATAGTTATATAAACATCAGCTAATGTTTTTGACTCAATTTTTTTGGCCAGCCATTTCATCACTCTGGTTCTCAGTTTCTCAAAGATGTAGATAAATTATTTTTGCTCTATAATATTATGATTTAATATATTTATTGAGGAGCAATTGGAAGGATCTTTCTATTTCCTAAACAACCTATGTCAAAGGAGTGTTGTGAGAGAAGTATGAAACATTCTATACCCAAGAATGCATAGGCCTTCTGATTTCCCTGGCTTTCAGAACACCTCTCTACCAGCACACCCATAGAATCAAAGAATAATAGATTAAGAGCTAGAAGAGACCTTACAGATGATTTAATCCAACCCCATCATTTTATATTCTTCAGAATCTGAGGAAGTTAACCTACTTATCTTTGGAGCTTCTACCCTAGAGCCCTCTGTAGCTAATTAGTTGACTGAATTCTGGGCTTCTTCCAGCTTTACATCATAAACAGTTATCCATCTGCCTTGTCAAGCCATCTCACCACCTACCTGTCACTGTTGACCTGCTCTTCCACAGGGCCTTTCACAATAGACCTGAGACTCTCTACATCCCTCTATCACTTCCCTAGGTACCCCTCTCCTACATGTGCTATCTTCTCCTATTGAAATGTAAGCACCTTAAGAGCCAGGACTGTTTCTTATGAATTCATTATATTCCCTGGGCTTAGCACAGTGCCACATAGTAAAACACTGAAATGCATTTTTATTCATCACTACTATGTACAAAGCAAGGTCAGAGATATAAAGATGTATAAAAATGGTCCCCATCCTCTGAGAGCTTATATCTTTACTCTAACCAACAGGGCTGTCTTCCTAAATTATGAAAACATAACTCTTTCCTATGATTCTATGCATTTTCATGTAAATTGCTATCCAATCACTGCCCCAAGACCCATATAGAAATAGGTCTATAAAACATTCTTGGAGAAGTGATCATCAATTGCCATCTTGATTCAAGATAAGCATAAATAATTTAACTCATAAAATCTGTCTGGGCTTACAAATACCATCACTTGGACTTCTTTTATAGTCAGTTTCTGTCTCAGCAATCTCTTCTTGGCTCATGGATCAAACACATTTTGTGCAAGCTCCAGTCTTATTACCTGGAGAAGGCCTGGGGAATGTGCTTTCATGCTCAGTACGAAATAGTTGTGCAAAATTTTACTAAGCTCCTGGATTCTAACCCATTGTAGTAGGGAAATGCTGAGGGACAGTAAAGTCAACACTTATTCCAAACAAGATAATAGAGAAAATCAGACTCACAGGGACCCACCCAGCTGTTCCAGAGAAGCTCCTGAACACAAGATTTAGAAAAGTTCCTTATGAGGATAATGTTGTAAAAAAAAAAAAAAATACCTATACATATGTACTGTCAAAGAAAATGTTATAATTATAAAATTAATAAAAAACAAAATAAAACAAAAAAAAAAAAGAAAGAAAGAAAAGAAAAGCTTCTTATGGATACACATATATCGTTTGCCCCACTGTTCAGTTGTTTCAGTCGTGTCTGACTCTGTGATTCCATTTGGGATTTTCTTGACAAAGATTCTAGAGTTGTTCCCCATTTCCTTTTCCAAATAATTTTAAAGATAAAGAAACTAACACACATAGGATTAAGTGACTTGTTCAGAGTCACCCCACTATTAAATATCTGAGGTCAAATTTAAAGTCAGGAAGATTAGTAGTCCTGATTTTAGGCCCAGCACTCTATTCATGGTGCCATTTTACTGTTTCTCTTTACCCCTGGGTCACCTTAAACCTGATTTGTGTTATATTCAGTAGCATAGAACATCAGAAAAGGAAGGGATTGAGTCCAAATGAGGAAAATGAAATCTAGAGAAATAATGACTAGTGAGTGGCCAAATTAAGAATAGAATTCGACTTGTCTATTTCCAGGGTTAAGGCATTTTCCTCTGTATCACTCTATCCCATTTATGTTTATCTCATTCAAAAGAACTGAATTCACAATACTGAATAATGAGATACAGATGAAACAACTCAAGCTTATGAAATGTGTGTGCTTCCTCTCCTTCTCTCTCTGCTGCATACTATGCATCATCACTAACATCATCACCCCAAACAAAAATTGATGTAAGAAGGCAGGTGGTATTCAAGTGGCTGAAAATAGCACTTGGCTTTTTACATTGGGTAAAAATAGCACTTGGGCATTAAGGAAAGAGAATTCATTTATGAAAATATATGGAATCATTCTGGTGAAGTGGTTTTACTTTAGGGAAACTGCACAGTTAAAGTATTATTGTTTTGTGTATCTGGGTCAGTGATTCTCACACAAGGATCCAGTTTTAAAGGTTTGATCAATATTGCCTCCTGTCTTTCTACCACAAATTCCTGAAAATCTGCTGCATGGATGCAGCTGACTGACTCAAAAAATTAGGAGACAATGGTCTGTCTGACAATGAACAAAATGCAGTGAACTATCTTGGTCAAGCCCTGTCTGTGTCTATTTAGAACCTTCATGTCATCATTTACTTTTGTAGGAAGTCTAACAGGCAACCCCGTTAGCTTTCCTTTGAAAGACAATCTAAGACCTTAAAGAAATTCTAAAAGGCTGGATGACTGTATGGGTTCTTAGAGTCATAAAAATGACTCACCAAAACATCAGAGATTACCTTCATATCAATCCCTCTCTCAGGAAATCAAGCATTTAGGGTAAATCTTTAAGGCTGGAGACATTCTACACATATCCCATATGTCATTATATATCCCTAAAGTGAGACTAACTGGAAATGGATGGGTATGAATTGTAATAATTGTTTATGGGCTTCTATGAATTCTTTATGTGCTTTCTGTATTTTCTGTGGGATGAAATAAAGACTATATATTTAGAAGTGTGCAAGAGTCAGCTCAAACTGGCTCATGGGAACTCATTGTTAAATTTTTAGCATAAACTTAAGGCTATTTTGTTGTTCCTTCATTTCAGTCATCTCTGACTCTTTGTGACCCCATTTGGGATTTTCTTAACAAAAACACTGGAATAGTTGGCTATTTTCTTTCTTTTTCTTTTTTTATTATTAATTTTATAATTATAATTTTTGACAGTATATATGCATGGGTAATTTTTTTTTTATAACATTATCCCTTGTATTCACTTTTCCAAATTTTTCCCTCCCTCCCTCTACTCCCTCCCCTAGATGACAGGCAATCCCATACATTTTACATGTGTTACAATATAACCTAGATACAATATATGTGTGTAAAACCAAATTTCTTGTTGCACGGTAAGAATTGGATTCCGAAGGTATAAGTAACCTGGGTAGAAAGACAATAGTGCAAACATTTTACACTCATTTCCCAGTGTTCCTTCTCTGGGTGACTATTTTCTTTTCTGGCTAATTTTACAGATGAGGAAACTGAGGTAAACTGTCATTTAACTGACCCAGGCTCACCTAATTATGGGTTCTGAGGCCACAGTTGAACTCAGGTCTTCTTGCCTCCAGGCTGAGTACTCTAGGCACTGAACCATAATATAAAATTAAATGCTATTTCTCGGTACTATAGCATATTTATGAGCAGACTATTAAAATAACAATAGCTATATACAGTGATTTTTATTGTATTATTTCAAGGTATTTGTTATTCAGTTGTGTTTGACTCTTCATGCCCCATTTGGGATTTTCTTGACAAAGATAGTATAGCCATTTGCCATTTTTCTTCTCTAGATTATTTTGTAGATGTGGAAATTGAGGCAAACAGGGTTAAGCAATTTGCCCAGGGTCATGTAGCTAGTACATGTGTAAGGCCAGATTTGAACTCAGGAAGATGACTCTTCCTGACTCTAGTCCCATCACTCTATCCACTGTATGAGGAGTCAGGAAGAGCTGAATTCAAGTCTAGTTTTAGACACTTAATAGTTGTGTAACCCTGAGCAAGTCACTTAACCTTGTTTGCCTTAGTTTCTTCATTTACACCATAAAATTCAGAAAATGCAACATATTAAGATTTGACTTACTGTTTTGTTAATCAAGACTTAAGAGAGCAAGAAAATGTTAATAATTCAGATTAGATTTTAAAGTTATATCAGGCATACTTTTTTTGGAGTACTTTTGTTAAACATTTATCAACACATCCAAGTCTAGACTATATCCAATATGCATTTTTGCTGTGGAAGCCTAGATATTAGCTATATTCTAAGATCTTTAGAACTCTAGATAAGAATGTGCCTAGAATTATGGTGGGGGAGGGAGAAGTCCAAAGTTTGGACTTCATTCATACAAAGGCAGATCTTAGGGTGTTGTGCTATAGCTTTAACTTTAAATGTGCAAAGATGTTCTAATAATGTCAAGATTTGGAGGGCAATTTAGAGTTCATCTAAAGGGCACCTCTCCCACCCTTGAGCAAAAAAAAAAAAAAAAAACTGCTTTATATACTTGCTAAGGTATATTAAATTACCTCCTGCAGACTAACACTGATCCTTATTGTAATCGTGTATATTTTGCCAGAGTCAAGACAATTTGTCATCTGAGAAGGATAATGCATATATGAGCCAACGTGTTAGAAGGAACTTAACTAATCATTTAATCATAATCATCTATGCTGTTAAAGGTAACTACTATTCACCTATAGATTAAACTAGATTTTTTTTTTTATCTTTGAGATTCTGTGATTCTGTAACATTCTCTAAATCCTATGATCTTTAAGGTTCCTTCTAGTCTTAAATCCTAAGATACTGTGAACCTGTGATAGAAATTCTGATGAAGAATATTCAAGATAGGAAGTAACTTTTGTTTAGGGGAGATTAGAAGCAGGAATCACAGTTTCAGCCCTTGGAGGAACCATCGGCAGCCAGGGAGGAAGCGTCGTGAGAACCACTGGGGATCTGAAAGCTAATCTTTCTTTGTCTCTAGCTCCCGATATTCATGACTTTCTTCAATTGCCAGTTAAAATCCCATTTTCTACAGTTAGCTTTTTCCAATCTCTCTTAAATCCTAGTGTGAATTATTTCCTGTTTGTCCTGTGTATACTTACTTTGTGTGTATATAGTTACTTGCCCACTATATTGTGAGTTCCTCATGGTCAAGGAATGTTTTTTGTCTTTCTTTGTATCCCTAGCATTCAGTACAGTATCTAATACATAGAAGGCACTTGATACATGTTACTGTTCTCATTTACTGAGAATTATCAAGGGAAAGTAGGATGGAATAGAAAAACTTTACCTATTTCTTAATGCACTAGGAAAATACCCCATCTATTTTCCCTAAATAAGATGAAGAGAGTTTCACTCTAGTCCCATCACTCTATCCACTGTTTTAGGTTCAAAGGAATTCCACTGCTGGCATTAAGCCTTATGAGACTGGGTGTGTGAAGCTGGCAAAGCATGAGGTCTGGTGAGGGTGCACTAAGTACACCTAACTCAGAGGCAGGCCTGGAAAATTAGTCCAAATTGGCCAGACTTCATCAGTTTACAAGTTGAAACGGCTTGGCTTTGCATAACCTTGATCCAGAATGATGATTAATGAGACTGTTCTTATGATAGAAGTAAACACTACAGCAACATGCTGCTTGCTTTGGGAGAAGAATTAACCCTATCCTGGCACCATATCCCCATTTTCCAGTAGCAAAGGTGACTGTGTAAGTGGCACTGGGAGAGAGTTGATTCACTCCACAAAGAACAGTTCATTCAGACAGAAGATTGAAAGTATGCTTCCTAATTATTAGCTTATAGTTAGTCACCCTGGCAAATTCATGATGTTATCTCATCTTATTACTCTTATTTCACAAAGGAGAAAAACAGAGGTATGGGAAGGACTAGCCATCATTATCATTAATTAGTATTTGCTGAATAAGTCCACATCAGTTGCCTGGAATTGTACTAGAAACTACAGACACTTTAAAGACTATAGTTTCAGAATTTGGAACTAGAAAAGGTGCTTAATACTCAATACTCCAACAGATCTCATCCATGTGGGAACTTCCTCAAACAATATAGTGCACAATCCACATATGACTCTTTAGCCTAAACAACTCTTAAATATGACTCCTATAATGTTACCACAAGGGATGCACTTAACTTACTGGAGACTTTTGTGAAAAATGAATCATTTGGACTTCTACTCTATTCCAATCAGTATTAATCAGTTTGATATGATTCCATGGGGTAGTGACTGTACATTCTGTATATTATTAGACCTCAGAGCTGTGAAATGTAGATTGTAAATTCACTGGCTTAAGCAAAGAAGGCTAAGTAGAAGACCTCCACCCTTGTTTTATTTATTTTTTTTTTTGTGGGGAGGGGGTTGTTATAGTGAGCAACTTCAGTACAGGAGAGGTGACTCAATTATATGGAAAGTCCTCCAATTTATTTTTGAATCTCTGAAACCCTCTTTCTTGTCCAACATAAGGAGGTAACTACCTTATGGCTATCTTATGATCACTTAACCAGCAAAGATGCCCCATGCTTTGCCCAACTGATAGGTCCCCATCCCCAGAATTTCTTCTCCTCAAAAGCAAAACTGCATATCTGGTTAAGGAATGTGGAACAATAAACTCTTATCTGTCGAAAAGACCTTGCTAAAATTCAGGACTTTGCTAAAACCTCTATCTTGTCTCTTTACCTGACATCTCGGATCCTTAATTTTTAAAAAAAGCCACACCCTTGCCTGTAGAGGGCCACAGATAGTGTTGGGACTCTGGATAAGGTATAAGACCCTTCAGCCCAGGGGTATCTGCTGACAAGGTCTGGTTTGGCTGCCCATCTCCCCTAAGGACTCTTGGCCTTCCTGAGAAGTCAGGGGGCAGTGACAGCCTGTGTTCTACTTGAAGTAAGGGATACTTACAGTAAAGAGGCATTTACATAGCAATAGCAGGGTGCTTATAATTAGTTAACACTAGCCTGTGGTGATGTAATGCTACTATAGTTAGCACTTGCTCAGTGTAATGTGGTGATGTAATGGTTCTATAGTTGGCACATGCTCAGTGTGCTCTAATAATGTAATCATACCAAGGTATTTAGGGGCTGAGAGGACTGGAAAAAGACTCCATCTTTGACCATCTCCGTGCATCTCCTGCCTTCATCACTCCTACAATAAGACCAAGGACTTGGGCTGGTCCCTGGATCCTCCAGAGAGCTAGTCTGTACCGTATATTTTAGCACCCCAGCTTCGGGGCTCTAGAAAGCACTCTATACCTACTCCCACCTGATCTCAATTGTTCTTTATAAAAATCATATCCTGACTTTTTTCCTGACCCCCACCTGAAAAAGACTACATTTGGTTTCTTATCTTCAACCTTGCTATCTCATTGTCCTGCAGACTGAAAAACAATTATTTAGGTAGAACCAATTTTCAGGAAATTAATAAAAATGTCCTGTATTGGTATCCTTCCCTATGCCATTCATCCTGTGATTGTTCAGCTGTTCGGCTATATCCAACTCCTGTGACCCCATGGGCCATGACAAGCCAGGCGCTTCTATCAGAAACTCTCTCTCTAAGGCTATCCAAGTCTATATTTCCATGACAGTATCTATCCATCTCATTTTCTGCCACCATCCCCTGTTCCTTTTGCCCTCAAGCTCAGTTTCAATAATGCTACACGTTCTATAGAGAGACAATAGCTGCCACCTCCAAGGATATTTCTTCTTTGTCTATCACCTACTGTTTCTGCTGCTGAAAACAGAGCAGGTCTTGACTTTCTTCTCATTCTTGTACCTAAGAAGTAACTTCCCTTTTTATGTCTCTTCTGTTACTCCTACTCCTAGTTTAAACAACCCTCTTATCACCTGAGTTAGAGAGATTTGAGGCTCCATCCCCACCAGCACAACCTCTGTGCTCCCTAATGACAATGACTTATGCCATTATAATCCTTTCTTAAATAGCCCAAATAATTATGTTCATGTCAGCATAGTTTTTGGCTGATATTAGATGCTTAATAAATGCTTATCAACTGACTGACTGCCTCCCTCCATCTTTGAGACATCAGATTTTCTCCAGCTACCAGCAATAAGAATGGTAGGGAGAAATGATGTGATAGTCATAATTAAATTTAGCAATTAAAATAAGAGAAATTAAATCCAATGCTTACTTTGTCACAGTGTTGATTATTTTAATCTCTTAAAACATCTTTAAGTATTTGTTTATTATTTTTCCATCTAAGGACTGTCTTGGGTCTTAGCTTATGGAATCTCATCCTAATTACTTGTAACTTAGATAATAGATATTAACTACCATTTTAGTATCTTTTCCATTTCTCACTTTGTTACTTCACTGAGTACTAAATATCCCTTGTAGTACTTTCCTGCTGTGCAGACCTAAGGGTCTCCTGCAATGCTTTTTCTCTTCTCTCTTTTCTGAGTAGTTTATGACCACTTAATGGAAATGCTTTAGTTTATCATGTTCAAATCAAATCAGGGCGTTTTTTAGATCACAGGAGAAGAACAATAAGGAACACTTCTTGATATTTTTATATAAATGAATATATTTATGCCAGAAAATTCTAGCCAGATAATTATTTTTTATGAAAAATCAAGTTGCATGTTTGATGAAAGATCACAACCTTGGATGAATTGCAAAATACAAAGGGGTACAAATTTCAAACCTTGGCTAGTGGATACAAATGCCCCTGAAAATTGCTTTTGAGTACGTCCGTTACTAAAATCTAAATATGTTTTATCTGTCAGTCTCCTAATAGGCCAATCTAGAATTTCTGTCAAAAAAGGCAGTGAAATTAATTCACCTTGTATATTCCCAAGGTATCTAAGTGTCTCCCATTCCAATAAATAATCTCCATGGTTTCTAAACCATGCATTGTGGTACGAAGGGAAATGTAATAATGCTCCAACATCTGTCTGATACACCAACATCTGTCACATCTATCTGACATCACACTAAAACCACTAGTTCAAGGTAGTTCAGTGTCAACATTAAATCAAGCTACATTTCCTTTCCATGAATGTTTGAGATGTTTTTTGTTTACTTATACATTTGGATACGCCTGTAACTTCTTGAATTTTCTTGTATATGATGTCATAACAGTAGGTAGTTGCTGTGATAAAAAGCAAGTACTTCTCAAAACTGAATGTGAAACAGTAAATGAGGGTGAGGTTTTCCAATCTGATTCTAGAGTTTGACAAGCTGTGCAATGCCAACAGGCAAACATATCTAATTAATATTTGTGTTTTTTAATGTCAGGTTCTTACTAGGTGCTAACTAGGAACACTACAATTTAAGAATAAAATAAAAAATGTAATTGTTCTTTAAATTAATTTGCATTTTTTTCAAATGGCTACTACAATCTTAGGACAGAAATAATTTTTAAGTTATTTGGACCTAGCTACTTAATAAACAGCAGTGTTAGAGGTTTTATTTTGTTTTTTAGCCTGGTGATGATGTGGGAAAAATAATTATACTGAGATTCTAAGGGCTCCATGACCTAAAAAAGTTTGAAAACCTCTTTTTTGATTATCCACACAATAAATAGCATGAAAGTATGATGGTGATAAGCTCTGCACATGTATTTGAGACTAAGGGAAGAAATGTAATATACAAATTATAATTATGCTCTTACCAGGTTTCAGGTACTATAGTCAAAGTAAGGCCATGCGTAAAAGGCCTATTTAGTTATGATTTTCATACTTTTGGTGTATGTGAGAGGTACTTATGGGATTTTAGAATTGTATATTTGAAGCATCAGAAAGTTGCTGTGACATGTCCTGGTAAATTGGTGTTTGTTTGGATTAAACTGTATATTTTAATCTAACATCCCTTCTTTCTTGCAATATTTTTTAAATAACAAAATAAGTCATAAAACAGATGTTCCTCCAATCCTTAAAAAATAAAACTTCAGAAAACAACAAACATAATAGCTTTGTTATCACTTTGCTGTTTTGTGTCTATGTGTGCTTTTTTTTGGAGGAATAAGTAAAAATGGTGGGGTTTTTTATAGGACAAAATTATAAAGAAACAGAATCATTTGCTCCATGAAAAAACAAACTTAAAGAATTGTGTAAATCTAATATTTCTTAGGCTATCACTTTCTTTTTAATCCAAGCAGTTTGAAGGCAACTGGTTAATGATTTCTAATATAATGTCCCATATACACAAAAGGTGATGTCTTCTGTATTCTTTCTTTATATATATATATATATATATATATATAGGAAGGGGGGAAGAGCATCATTTCTGACTACCACTCTCCTTATTTTCCAACCATCAGATGAAAAATGTCCTATTATGTAGTAACACTCATCATAAATGGTAAGAAGGTAGGTTTTTGTCTATGGCTATACCATTGGAACATTTTTTTGGGGGGCAGAAATATCAAATAAGCAGAGGAAAAAACAGTCAAGCCACTTGTTGGAGATGATATAGAGACTATTTGAATATTCAGTTTAACATAGCAACTTCTCTCCTTTCCATTTTGGGGGGAAGTACCTGGAGGGGTTCACATTATATAAATATAGCTTTAATATGAGGATAATTTCCCTGTGAGTACAGGAAGAATTCACCATGGAGAGCCTGGAAAATGATTCAAAAGGGACAGTTATCCTTATCCTATATGCCTCCAGTCACAACCCAGATATGCTAGCCTTCATCATAATAGATTTGAAGCTAAGAAGATCCATAGGGACCTTGTAGTTCAACTTCCTCATTAAACAGATAATAAGCAAACTGAGGCATAAGAGGAACAAAGTCACATAAAACATAAGAGAGACAAAATTTGGATCCAAGTGATCAACCTGATCCTGACTCCAGTACCAATGTTCTTTCCATTATATGATGTTGCCTTCTCTGATAGTGAATAACTTGGGTCATTGCTGGGTGCCATAACTGAAAATTAGGGATTGAGGTTAAACATTGGTCTTTAAATTCCTCTCCCCTTTTCTTCCTCCCATGATAAAAACAGAGGAAAATGAAAACAGCCCGCTTTCTCCCCCATGTGGTAGTTAAAAGAAGGGAGATGTATGCACCTTTTTTGGTTTTGTTTTTAATGTTAATATTGATGTTTTAAAAGTCTTATTCATTTGTTGGGACCACTTATAGAATCCCATAAAATGTAGCTCAAATAGAATGGCCCTCTTTCCTCAAAAGGTGACATCAATTCATCATATATAGTCCACATTTCAATTTTGTTCTGAGTCATTCTTTTTTAAAAGCTAGTTTAGTGAGGTATTTTCTCTGGCATTAATTTAATCTCCTGACAATAACTACTTGAGCTCAGTAATTATATACCTTGTTTGAAACATCCTTGTCCTTTGAATCTCCTGAAATTCTCACAGAAAATAGAGGTAAAGATATGATTGCTATTGGATCTAATTGTATTTTATTTTCATGGTTCCTGATAGTCATACTGGATCATTTCCAAGAGCAAGGACAGATGGAGATCTGGGTAACAGAATATGAAAACAGGATAAGGTTGGATAGCAATGAAGTGAGAAAAGGAAATTAGAAGAGGGATTAAACCTATCATAAAACAATAAAAGCAAGGGACGGGGCAAATGAAAGAAATAGTGAGGCTTTCACCCTAAATTGGACATATGATACTATGAGTCTGATTCTCCCAGGGCTTCAAGATAGAATGAATCCATTCCTTACAAGGACATTTATCTAGACTCATCTATAACCCTAGGGTGAAATTCCTTCTTAGTTGAGTGTGATTTAATGCAGTTCCTGAAACTCCTATAACTATAACTGTCATTGTTCCCTTCTATAATCAAAAGGCCAGAGAGTTGGCCATCATAATGAGAGAATCAAGTGGACCACAGAAGAAAGGAAAAGGGAATCATTCTAGAAAAGCAAATTAAATCTGGCATCTTGAGAATATATGAGTTGAGCACAAACTTATAGCTTCAGGCTTCAGTAGAAATGACCAACCATCTCAGAGAGCAAATAAAAATATATAATAGGGACAGAAACAGCAACAAATAGCTAAAATATGAGTACACGATAAGGTTGGATGGCAGTGGAGTGAGAAAGGAAAATTAGAAAAGGGACTAAACCTATCATAAAACACTAAAAGCAAGGGGAGGAACAAGTGCAAGAAATTATTTTGATATTCCCATAGGGCTGTGATTCTTTTATGAACCTATTTGTATCTTAATAAATGAGGAGAAGGAAGAAAATTCTAATACTGAAAATAACCTCAAAAGTTATTTTTTACAGCTTTGTAAAGTGTCAACTACAAATAGTTACACATGCTGAGTTATTCCCATTTTAGAGTTGAAGAAATAGGTTCATAATTATTGGGAAGGTAGAGAGCAACTCTTCTTAAATTATGGATCATAACTTCATATGGTCACATAAGTGAATGTGGGGGTCAGAAAAGGTTTCTAAATGAAATAAACAAAAATTAATTCAAAATCAAATACATAATGAATCTGAAATGTTTCTGGATCACTTGCCCATGGTGCATCTCATGACTTCACTAATGCCTTGTTTCTGAACACAGAACATGCACACTTTGCACTGCACAGTCACTAATCTGCTAGAAACATCCTAGCTCAGATTCAAGATGGAGTCAGATAAAATTTCTCAAATTAAAAGAAGTTATGAGTGGGAAAAGTTTAAGAAGCCCTAGCATAGAACACTGCCCCTAGAGTCAGAAAAACTGAGTTCAAATATGGTCTCAGATACTAGCTATGTGACCTTTTGGAGAAGGAAATGATAAATCACTCCATTATCTTTGCCAAGAAAATTCCAAAAGGAATCATGAAGAGTCTGACATGGCTGAAAAAGACTAAATAACAATTATCTAGCATGTGCAACTGTCTTTCCCCCTATTGAAAAGATACTCTATAGTTGGTCTTTATAAAAACATGATGAGAAGCTCTTTGATTGAGATCATTGTTTCTTTTCTCCCATTCTAGCAGTCTTATTATTAGGCGTTAGAACTTCAGATACCTATAATGATTCAATTCCCTAGCCAAATATCATTATGTGGGAAGAGACAACCAACCACAGAGAGAGTTGGAGGCTAGGTAAAATGCATGATCTCACTCTGAAATTAGGTCCCTTATTTCATTGTTTGAGGAGACAAAAGTAAATCCATGATAAGACTTTATAAACGAATACCTGTTTGAACAAACACTGGATTCCTTAGTAATTGAACTAATGCTAAGTTTACCTTTCACAAATTTCCCCTTTGTACTGAAGATCAAGTACCAACAAATACCTGAAGAATAGACTCTCCTTTAACTCAAAAAATGTTATTAGAAGAACTTGTGTAAAACAAACAAACAAAAAAAAATAACACCCTCCAAAAGTTACTTTTCAGTCCTTTATCTTCTCCATTCCACAGTGGGAAAAGTCAATACTTTTATGTCATCAAATCATTGTAGCCTAGCATCAAAAGCTTCATGAAGGTCATATGGTTGCATCCTCCTAAATCACTTTGACCCTGATATCCTGACCGGGGCAGGAGTTATTTCCACAAAATCAACTTCTTAAATCCTCAACTATATCGCTTACTAGAGGAGGAAGTGATCACCTTGTACCACCACAATTTAATCCAATTTTCCTTCCCTGAATCTAAGATTGCAAAGGTTGTATTATTGTTTCTTACATAGTTTTGCTTTCCCTCTTATAGAGGCAGACAGAAAGAACACTTTATTTTTCTTGGAATAAAAACAAATAGCAATGATTTAAGCAAACACAAGAAATATTTTATTAGATTTAGATATATCTTAACTATTCGGATGGGAAGTTTAAAAGAAAAATTTGACTCTGAAGCTAAGCAAAAAGGAAAGTATTTGCTGCAAATGTCAAAACCACTTTCTCTGAGGGAAGTAAAAAGAGTCTAAAATTCTGTATCTGTTTTTATATGGTTCTTACCCTCTAGTGCTAACATCCATATAATATATTTCATTGTTATTTTATATAGTTATCATTATATATATATAGTTATTATAATTCATGTTTTAAATATCTAAACACAATACCTGAGGTAATTTTTTTCAAAATAGTTTCTTTGCAAAAACATATTAACAATGAGTCTTTAATGAAAGCATTAATGAAAATATGTCAAAGTGAAGGCCCTGTCAGAGGTGGGCTGGAGCCAGTTCTTACTGGCTCACAAGAGGCAATTGTTAAATTTTCAGAGTGAATATTTATATTTCTGAAATTGGTAAATGCTACATATAAGTGTTTGATTTATTGTTTTGTCGATTGTCTAGACTGCTGAAAGTGAAGGATAAAATGTTAATAACACAGATTAAACCTAAAAGTATGGTGTAATTTTTTTTGAGAGTTAATTCTTTTAAACTATATCTTCATGTATTTCATCAAATATTTCTCAATTACATGTTAATATTTTTTCAACAAATTTAAAAAATTTTAAATTCCAAATTCTTTCCTTCTTTCCCATTTGAGAAAACAAACAATTGCATACTAATTATGCATGTGAAGGTATACAAAAATAAATATGTTCTAAGTGTAGTGAAACTTAGTTTTGTTGAATTGGGTTTTTTATTGTTTCTGTCTTACTTTTTGTTATTATGGTTTACTAGGTGGTGGGGATATTCTGAAATACACATGAAATTTTTAAAACAAAAGCATCATTATAAAATTAAAAAATAAATATACACACATTAACAGCTGAATTTTGTTCCTTGAAAATATGTGCCTATTGTTCATTGGTTACTAGTACTAAAATAACTATGGCATGCTGTTAGCACAAAAAAGAAGAGAAAAACATGACAAAAAAGAGATAAAAATTTCACAAGATAGAATGGTGAAGCCTATAGAGAGAAGGTCATAGTCAATACATGTGTTCGATATTGACTACAAAGATGCCTGTGTAAAGTTGTTCTCATCTCAGTTTATTTTCATTTTCAGATAAACATATCTTCAACTTGAATTTTTTGGAGAGTGTAGAATCCCATGACTCACAGCCATAGAACATCAATGGAAGAATATTTGTATTTTTTTTAAATGAGCCTTTATTTCAGTGAGAAGCTTGACATCATCAAAAAGAACTTTTCAATTTTCCAAAGATAATCCATCCAGCCTGCTTTCTTTCTTCTTATCTCCAGTCCCAAGTAATAATCTATTTATGGTATGCATCCAACATATATAAAGCTATGAACAAACTTTATAAATTATCTAGTCAATTAAATTTCAGTCTTCATAGAAGACACTCTTGACCTGTGTGTTCTTAAACAACTTGAAGGCAGAGACTTTCCTTTTTGTCTTTTTACCCTGAGCATCTAGTACAGTTCCTGATGTATATTAGATACTTAATAAATATTTTTGACACAGTAACTGATTAGAATATTAGGCTAAACTCTTTTACATGATTTTGAATATCATTCAGTTCTGCAATGCTAGATAACATATAGTAATGCATTACAAAAATAGTATGGTCTTGCCTGCCTTGCAAAAGCAAGAATTAAACAAGGGACAGTTCAAGAGCTTCATTCATAATGTCCAAATTAAGGAAAGGCAGTAATTTGTCAAAGAATTTGTTCACAATTTATTGTGAAGCTATGAATGAGAATATAAACAGGTATGGATAGGTTGTGATAGAATATGAAATACCCACATCAAAGAATACTGGTGTAAGAATGGATATATCCTGAAGTCTTATTTAAAAGATTTGAGAAAACTGACTAGGCGAATCTTTACATCCCTACTTCTAGTTGAGAGACTTTTATGTGCTTGAGTTTTCAAGTAGGGATCTTCTCAGCCTATCTCCCTTAAAGATAAATCATGTATATTGGGTTTAGAATGATGAAAAATATGCTTGAAATCAAATGCAACACTGACTTTCCTGTGATCATTGAATTTCTTTGGCAAACATCTGTTCCTTTTATGAAGGATCTTTCTGTTTCCCTTGACAATTCTTTAGACCATTTGCCTTTGGAAATGATTCTAGTAACTTAGATATATTCTATAAGCATCTCTTATCTATTTTTCTCAGTGTCTGGGTTACTCTTTAAAAAGATGGAGAAAAAATTCTATTTTTGCAACTCAATTTTAATTTTAGTTCACCCTTTTCTCATTGTTAACACTGTGAATGGTTTCAAAATAAAAACCATTTATATTTATATTGCTCCTTTTGTCCATAGATTTCAAATAGCTTTGGAAACATCTGTGGATCCTCACAATATTTATCTTACAAAAATGCTATATCCAATTTTAAAATGTATTAAGCCATACATATTGCAACAAGACTGCACAATAAGTCAGAATTTCAAATAAAAACTATAAAAACTATAATAACCTCTAGTCTGACCAAGAAACATCAGCTTTACTTCAAATAAAGTAATTGTCTGGGACTTTGATGGGAAGATTGTGGAAAGTGTCATTGAACTAAAAGTCACAAAAGATCAAACTATTAAGTATAATGAAAAGCTTTTTTAACTTCCATTTAATAAAATTTCCTATGTAAATTTGAAAAGGACATAATTTCACTTGGAGTATCATGACCTCGATGGCCTCTTTCTTTCATGCTCAAATAGGAAAAATCATTTTCAGGAATGGATGGATGTATTGTCAATAGATAATTTATCATGGGGTCACAGATTTATAGAAGGAAGATGTCTAGAATCATTTGAGTCCTCTTCATTTTATATATGATAAAAGAGTTACAGAAAAGTTAAATAGTTGTCCAGAGTATGTAGATGAAGCAAAATTGAACGTGGGTATTCCTGATTTAGAGTCCAATGTTTTATTCCTTCATCCACATAATTTCTGTAACATATTATTTTTTAAAACTTTATAAAATCTCACATTGCTTGATGTTATTGCTTTTCTAACACAATTGGAGTTTTATTAGTCTTATCACTTTCTGCCGTAGGATATGTATCAATAAAATAAAATTCTCTACATTTCCCCAAATCATAGAACATTTTGGATGTTTTCAGATTGCACAGTAAGTTAATTTTGTCTATCTGGAATTGTGTTTCTTGTTTAGAGAGTTATTTTTAAAGAAGAAGCTCAACAGATAATAAAGGTATTTCAAAAATTTTTTTCTTCTACACCTGGGAAAATCAGAATAACGTAGACAGAAACATATATTTCTGAGATACTCTTGTCAATGGCAAAATGTAGAAAAGCACTCATAATTTTATTGCATGGATAATATATATTTGTGAAACAGTTTAATAGCAACACAGTACAATGCAGGAAAATGTATTCCAAAGAGCATTTTTATAGGAGTTGATGAAACTCCATTTGCAAGATCAATGTAATTGTATTGTAGATGTGTCATTCAAATTAATTTGAAGCTGACTCTAATTCCATTGCAAAGTAGATGCATTCTAAATCTATAAGACAATTTGGAAAGAGAACAGTGAGCTAGAATAGAAAATAGAAAAAAAATAATCAACTTAGCAAGGAGAAGACCTACTTTACACACCTGCAACTCATAGAGGAGAAAAGATGGAGAAACTTTCATTCTCCATTTCAAGATCATTCATAATCAAGAAGGGAAAGTAGTTTTCTATAGCTTTCTAAACAAAATCCATATCAGCTCACAATCTTAACCACTCTAGATCTTCCTCATATGGTTTCTAGTGTCTATTTATGCTCCAGGTTAGGACACCCCCTTCAAGACTGTTTCCTCTATTATCATGGTTCTGGGTGATGTGGGACATGACATGACTCTTAATGTAGTCCCATATCAATTACTTTGTCTCCTAGTCATACTCTTCTGTTTATTCTTCCAGCTATTTATAACATAAAAACAGAAGAAAGAAGAGAGGAAGTTGAAAACTGGGAGGGGGGAAACAGCAGCATGGAGATAATATCACTTTATCCTATGCACAAAGGCAGTTGGGTGACACAGTGGAGAGAGTACTGGGTCTGAAGTCAAGAAGACTATCATCTTCCTGGATTCAAATATGGCCTCAGACACCTGTTAGCTGTGTGACCCTGGGAAGTCATTTAACCTATTTGTCTCAGTTTCCTCATCTATAAAATGAGCTGGAGAAGGAAATGGCAAACCATTTCAGTATCTTTGCCCAAAAAATGGGCTCATGAAGATTTAGAAATGACTGAAATTCTACCATTTTACATGAGAGTACAATCCCAATTAAAAAAGGGAGCAAATCAACTTTTGTACCAGGCTTAGTCATCAGAAGTTGCTCTACCAGTATTCTCTCTTTTCTCTGTCTCTGTCTCTCTCTCCGACTGTCTGTCTCTCTCTCTCTGGCTGTCTCTCTGTCTCTCTCTGTGTCTCAATCTTTCTCTCTCTGTCTCTCTCTGTGTCTCAATCTTCTCTCTCTCTCTCTCTCTCTCTCTCTCTCTCTCTCTCTCTCTCTCTCTCTCTCTCTCTGGCACGCGCCCTCTCTCTCTCTCTCTCTCTCTCTCTCTCTCTCTCTCTCTCTCTCTCTCTCTCTCTCTCTCTCTCTCTCTCTCTCTCTCTCTCTCTCTCTCTCTCTCTCTCTCTCTCTCTCTCTCTCTCGCACACGCCCACTCTCTCTTTCTCTGCCTCTATCTCTGTCTCTCTGCCTCTATCTCTGTCTCTCTCTCTCTGTCTCTCTGTCTCTCTGTCTCTGTCTCTGTCTCTTTCTTTCTCTGTCTCTCTCCCCTCCCTCTCCCCCCAAAAATTAGAGTGCAAAATACATATATTTCTGAGATACTCTTATCAATGAAAAACTATTTTATATAGTAGGAAAGCACTTGTAATTTTATTACATGGATAATATATATTTGTTTAATAGCAACACAATACAATGTAGGAAAATGAATATTACAAAAAGCAGTTTTTATAGGAGTTGAAGAAACTCCATTTGCAAGATCAAGGTAAAAGCATTTAAGGAGATAAGCAAGAAAAAGCAGAGCATAGAAATATGGAGCCTAGGGGCTAGGGAAAACTAGCAAAAAGATTACTTCTCTATCCTTCTGCAAGTGCTTTATCTTCATTTCTCTGGCTATTCTCATAGTTATCATAAATGTCCTGCTGTGGAAGCATTTTTTTTGTACTCAGCTCCAAGGCCAGTCTCCCAAACTAGCAACTGACATATACCAGCTATTGATGTAATGGGACTATGTGTCTCCCTGATCTTTGTGGTGGGTGGGCCACCTGGCCTGGGGTAATTTCTAAACATGATCCCCACCCATCTGAATCTCCCATAGGAAAGCTACCTGGTTTCCCATGGGAATCGCCTATCTCCAATTAATTTGTGAATCACTTTGGTATTGATTTGAAAATTAGCCCTTAATCATTCCCTAGCCCCAAACCTTAGAAGGATAATTTAAAAATGACTCTGTACCCCAAACCTTTGCTAATTTCCTATCAGGATTTGGCCCACTGGGAAGTTTTTATTTCTCAGTGTAAACCCATCTTTGCCAAAAAGCTACCTTTGCTAATTCCTTTCTGGAACTGGCTCTCTGGGAAGTTATTTCTCAGTGTAATAAACCCAATTTTTTTTTGCTTAAAACCTTGCCTGCAGATCAGGACTGTGAATTCTTTCACAAAAGCCTGAGACACTGGTCTGGGGACTCCACTGCTGTTAGGGTATCTCTCACCCCTCATCTCTCACAAATCAACACTATGATACTATTTTCTGACAGTCTAAACCACTCCCACAAGATTGCAGACAGATGGATGGATGCTTCATTTTATATCTGCCTTCATACAATGGGAGATAGGGAATTTTCCATCACAGAGCACCCTTGAATTTCCCATTTCAGTTCTATTTTATTATAAGTGGCAGTGGCAAAAGTTCTGGATTTGGAATCAAGTATCTCTTTTTAATCCTCTATCCTGACACATAGTATTCAGGTGATTTTAGACAAATCACTCCAATTCTCTGGGTCTCTGATTTCCCAAAAGATAGGATTGGATATAATGAGTTTTGTGGTCCATGATCTATAATCTCATTATAATAGTGAACTATTGACTTTAATTACATGTGCATTGAACTTGAATTGAATTGAAAAATATTCCATATGGGTATAGAAGGCAAAATGGAGAAACATTTTGTTTCAAGCATTCATCAATTTACATAGAGTCAAAGCATACCAGATACTTATTTCACAAGTGAGTGCAAATAGTAGTTGTTTACAGTAAATCAAATATATAGGTTGTACGAAGGTAGAAAAAAAAAAAATATATATATATATATATATATATATATATATATATATATATATATATATACATTATATATATGTTATAAACTATACATATACATATATATGTATAGTTTAAAAACTCTAAAATTGGGGAAAATGTCTTACAGAGTAAAACAGGGACCAAACTCTACAGAAAATGACAGACAAGCCATCTGGAGCCTGCTTCTATAACTAGGATTTGTAAAATGAACTTGCTTATTGGAGCTGAAAGACTCTTTTGGCTATCCTCAGACACAATGCCTCTGCACCAGCACCATATCACATGTAGATAGAGTCCCCAGCAGGAAGTGAAAAGTCATTAGGGCTATAGCTGAGGGCAAGATGGAAGCAGGTCTAGTGATACAAATGATGGAATGAATACTTTCCCTCCTATTAGAGCTTCTACTACTAGACTCTTACGCTAGCAATTTTTCATGAGTCTGTGATAGTCACAAAGAAAATGGTCTTAACCAAAGATTCCATAGACCACTTCTTGCTCAAGAGGTTTTTTTCTCTTTAAGTAGATAAGGCAGGGATGTAACAAAAGGCAAGGAAACTTCTCTCACCTCTAAAATGATGTAATGCTGCTGACTATAGAGGGGGAGTTGATTCAACAGTCATCTTAGTGGCAAAAAAAGTTTTTTTTTTCAACAAAGTAAAAGGTATCAGAACTTTTCTCCTGTCTGTCAGTTTTTCCTTTTCTCAGGTAGCCATCCTCAACAAATGCCCGAGTTCAAAAAGGTCCTAATACTCTATAGAAATATATTCTATGAGGATAGGATCAGAAGAAGGACCTAAGAAAAGCAAAAATAGTATGCAACTTGAATATCAAGTGAGACTCTTAGACATTTTTACTCTTGGCTGTAGGACGGATTCAATCACAAAAAGCTTCTCTCTAATATTAGTGTAGTTGATGGTTGCTATCATCCAAAAGCCTTTCTTTGGGAATAACCGAATTTAATTGATTTCAAGATTTCTGATAAATATTTGACAATACAGCTTATGGATTATTAAGCATTTAAGAGTGGAAATGTGATTTGCTCTTAAGGACCAAATAACAAAATAATAGTTTTCCTTCCTTATTACCAGAAGATCAGTTCCTAAGCCCACAGAAACAAAAAATATAACAGCAAGGAAGACACAATATCATTACTGGAGTTTGGGACCTAGAAATAAGGCAGTGTCCATAGTCTGGTCACTCTCTCATTTCCCCTCAGATCTACCCATTACCCTACTCTATATTACTTTGGACCTTAGTCATTCTGAGAGAAATCTTTCATCCATCTTAAATCCCAGCTTAGAGAACTCAACTTCCTGTTATCTCATATCTGAGTACACAAGCCCTCTCATTAAAAAAGAAAACTTTATCTCCTGGAAATTTCATCTGGTACATGTACATATATATATTATTTATATATATGGTTTTATACACACATATGTATATATATATGCAACCTGAACACATGTATATGTATGTATATATATTTATATATATATATGTTTATATGGTTCATATGATGTCAAAGTAAACATTGCATAGTTATACACAAAGTACATATGTAGATATACAGATTATGTTATATAGTAATAGCATACAACAGAACATATATCTACCTATATCTATATTTATATATAGATATGCATGAGCATGCATTTATATATAGATAGCATGAAGATAGAGACAATATAACATTTTAGATTGTAAATAGTGGGCCTAACATAACACTATGGTCTTTCCCCAAAGGTAACACATAGTTCTGTTCTAAGAGTCACACCATGGCTACATAAGTAGCATTTTCATTTAAAATCACATGATGAATGATGACATTTCAACCTGGTTATTGACTGGTTAGTGTCCCCACACTTAATCTCTTCTTATATACATAAGATGCTATTCTCAGGTCCATTGACCTAAAATTCCAAATCTGACACCGTGGATAGCTGAGCACTAATGGTATTATTTCTAGTCCCTAAGCAGTCAAATTCTATCAGTTGTTTTTATTCCTTCAGACCTTCATAGCTGGAGGATCACAAGAGAAAGAAATAAGCTTGAGATTCATTTCCACCCTTTTAAGCAAAGATCATTCTCACCCCCCCAAAAAATGCCAAATTTCAATTTCTACTTTGCTAAGATTTGTACTAGATTATGGATCATTGTCTATTACCAACAACTTATCTCTAAATGATAATCCTTTGGGGGCCTGAATTCTTTATTCTCCCTCTTCTTCCTAAATATGATAAAGTTTACTCCACTCTTTTGTGGATGATATTTCCCCTAGAAATCAGTGTTTCTAGATTTACATACCCTACCTTGTGTCTTCCAATTGAGTTCTTTTAGTATCTTCTCAGGACTGCACAGCCATACAGTTTACATGATCTACTGGGTTCAAACATTTTTCACTATTTAGCCAGATGCCTTTAGTAGATGTTCTTTCATATCCTTATTCCTAGGATTTCTAATTTTCCTTCTAAACCTCTCCATCAATCAGTTTGGTCTCTTCCAAATAGCACTTGCCTCTTGGGGACCTATAGTATTATGGGAGAATGAGTCCTTCAAAGTGAGAACTTTCATGGAGCACTGTACTACACACTCTTGAGAGTGCTCAAATCTATTTCCATTGGAGAAAGTTTTTGCATTTTTCCTCCAAAGACATGTGACTGGTAAGGAGGTAAACAAGGAAAAACAAATACTCAATTAGGAAAAAAACCCAACTATATCTGTCCTCTGTTGAATTATATGTCATTTAACCAGGCTTCTGGGGCTTTGATGAGAAGTGTATCTTGTTTGGATAAGACACAAAAGACTGTTTCATTCCACTGAACTACCCTGGAGAGTCAAGAAAATAAGAGCAAATCTCTTCCTTAAAGAGGGAAATGGAAATATTATAAATTCCTAGAACAATGAGTTTCCAGTTGAAAAACATTCATTTCACCAAACATTTTAAAGTGTGTACTATTTTTTTAGGCATTAAGTAAATTTAAAGGCTACTAGGGAACATTAGACACACACGTGTGTGTATGTATACAGACAAGTATAATGGAAAATAAAATATAAAAAAGGCATAAGAGGGGTAACAAAATGCTTTGGGAAATTTGAGTAAATAAAGATCACTTGGAATTGAGGGAATCAGAGAAAGCCTCAAAGAGGTGTCATTTTTCTGTATTCTATAGGACAAATAGAATTTCAACAGAAAAGAACATGGAGACAATGATATTCTATTTATATGGGATAATAGGAGCAAATTTATAGAGGCAGCAAAGCTGTATTCATTTAGAAATTTTATCTTTTAAATTATTTAGTTTGTTTTTTGCTTAGGATAATGCATGAAGAAGACTGTTAATTTTATAAACATAATCATAATGTTCTCTCATTGAATCATTAACAAAATGAAGCAAGAGAATCCAATTCTGAGGGGCAAAGCCAAGATGGTGGAGAGGCTGTATTTGACCTCCTCCAAGCTTCCCCTCAGATCAATAGCAGATTAAGCCTCTGGTTTTGAAGTGACAGAACCCACAAATATTTGAAGTACAACAAATTTCCAGAAGAAGATACTTTGGAAGAATTTCAGAACAGGTCTGTTTCAATCGGGCAGGGCTGAGATTGCTGAGCCCAGACTACAGCATGAGGAGCCCAGGGAAGGGATAGAAGAAAATGTGAAATACCTCACTGGAAAAACAACTGACCTGTAAAATAGATCTAGGAGAGATAATCTAAGGATTATTGGACTTCCTGAAAACCATGATGAAAAAAAAGAGTCTAGACATCATCTTTTAGGAAATCATCAAGGAAAACTGCCCTGACGTCCTAGAACCAGAACCTAAAGTAGCCATTGAAAGAATTCAACAATCACCCCCTGAAAGAGATCCCAAAATGAAAATCTCCAAGGAATATCGTAGCTAAATTTCAGAATTATCAGATCAAGGAAAAAATATTGCAAGCAGCCAGAAAGAATAATTCAAATATCAAGAAGCCACAATCAGGATTACTCAGGACCTAGCAGCTTCCACCTTATAGTATCAATGGGCCTGAAATCTGATATTCCAAAATACAAAGGAATTTGGATTGCAGCCAAGAATTACAGCTATATAATATAATACAGCTAAACTGAGCATCATCTTTCAGGGAAGAAGATGGAAATTTAATAAAAGAGGTGAATTTCATTTATTTCTGATGAAAAGACCAGAGCTGAACAAAAAATTTTAATTTCTAAATTTAGAATTCAAGAGAATCATAAAAAGGTAAAAAGGAAAGAGCTGTGAGAACTATATTTCTGTTATGGGTATACTTAGAAAATGCAACTCTAATTACAATAGTGCATGTTTCCCCATTTCTTTTACTATCTTCCTTCTAAATATGCTTCAAACATGCATTTCAAGTACAGGAAACTATAAAGACCATCTAAATGAAATAAGCCTCTGTTACTGTGTTGAAAAAACTTTTATAAGGCCTCAATTCTTGGGATATAAAATTTAATTTGAGAAAGCATATCAAGGAACCCATTCCTGGAATCAAACCTACCAATATCTAATGTATAGATTCAGTACTAATCAAAAACTGATGTCAACACAACCTCTTTCTAAAGTAGCCATATATAATCACCTCTATGCCCTTGTTTCCATTGTTCACTCAGGTGCCTTCTCCTAAATCCTCTCAATTAGTAGTTCTTCCTCCTTCCCCAAATTATCTCGTATTTGGTTATCTATTTACATTGTATCCTTGAGTAGAATATAAGTTCCCATTTTTCTTTCTTTGAATCTTCAGCTCTTGATGTGGAATTTATATATAGGAGGAACTTAATACAGTCATAGCAAAAGACTATTGGTATATAAATGTCAAAGTAGTTAATCTTGTGTTATATTCAACATACAAGCCCAAAGGAAAGAATGAATGGGAAAAGACCCCCATTGGTTCCAAGAAGTATTGTGCTTGTTTGGTTAATTTTTATATTTTTCTCTGTGTTCATTCTTTTTAGCCAGAGGGAGCATAGTCATCTATAGAGCTGGTGAGTACCCAGAATAAGAATAAGCAGTCAGGAGATCATGTAATATGGCATACAAATATAAATGCCAATGTGTCCATAGCATAATCCTGGGTTTTTTCAGAGCCCAGACATAGAATACTTCAAAAAGCTCTGAGTAATAATGGCATTAGTCATAGATTCAGCCCACAGGGTCACAGAGCTAATTAGTGTCTGAGGTCAAATTTGAACTCAAGAATATGAGTCTTTCTGACTCCAGGTTGGACACTTTGTGCTCTATGGTACTATTTGGTTTCCATCCTAGAGATCCTCAGATAGTGCTATGTACATAATAATTGCCCAAAACACACATATTTGCTTGTTTGAACAATGCAATCAAAACATAGACCATGCAACTAAAGGTTAACAACTTTGTACAACACACACACACACACACACACACACACACACACACACACACACACACACAAACACACACCTTCAAATATCCTAGTCAAAGACCTAGCTGAGCTGGCCAGATACAGCTAGAACTGTCAATAGATTTGCCTTTGATAGGTAGAGGTTGGATTAGAAATTACAAGTAGACTTATTGGTCACTCTCTTTAGGTACTCAAAAATGGTTTAGGGTAGATATGCAGTTAGTTATCCTTGGTGAATAAAAATCCTAATGTAGAAACTAAGATCACACATTCAGAGCTGAAATGAGGAAATGGAGGTCCAGAAAGGCTGTGTCTGGCCCCAGGACATACAGGTTGTAAGTGGCAGAAGCATCTCCTTCTGGCACCAAATCAAGCACCCTTTCTTTCTGCACTGACATGATATGCATAGAATCAGAACAGCATCAAAGTTAGTGCAGGAAAGACTCTTGGAGATCAGAGTCAAAACATCATTATCTAACTCACAGAGCTTCTCAATTCTTTATATCATTTTTTCAGCACACTTTAAAAATCAATGGATAAATCTTGCATTGAAAACGATTAAGTATCTAACTTATATTTGTTAACCTCTCCAGATTATGAGTCTACTCTCCAGGCTCTCAGGAAATGTGTACTATAACATCACACATACTTCTTGAAGGAGTTATGATCTTACATCATATTTAAATGTCATGGAATTCCACTAGACAAATATATCCTCGTGTAATTTAATAGGCAATCAGCAAGCCATTTTTTTCCCCCTGATTAACATACAGAAAGCTGGCTATCACAGCAGGCAACTGATGAGGCTGATTTGTCAATGTCCTGATAATTCTCTGCCTGATTGCTTCAAGTCAGCGAAGCTGCATAATCACGAAAAAGTCAGGGAGGATTTGATCAGGACCAGAATAGACCATCGATTGTGCTCAAGTGATTTGGGTGTCTGCAGCTTGCCAACTCTAATGCACAGAATAATGTTTAGATGTTATGTTGGGTGAGTTCTCCAGGATGAAATCAATATTAAGACTTAAAAACAGAAGGAAAAAACCACAGTAAATTTACATGAAACACAATCCCTAGAATGTTCAATGTAGTAGTATAAATATTGATAGCAGCAGTTACCAGTCTGTTAGCTGGGAGTTTAGCCAAACCAATTTTAAAATATCAGTGGGTCCTAATGGACTAATTAGCCTTTATGACTTAGGTTTCATGGACTTCCTCATACTTTCCCCAACAGCCTAGGCTACACATTAACCAAATGTCAACAAAAATAAATCTCCAAATGAATGAGTATTCATCATTTTAACTGAATTATAGAGAAATCAGAGACATGGTTTCATTAATAGTTAAAAGAGTCCTCAATCATTTTCTACAGCAAATCTTGGTAAATAAAAATATACTTGGTTAAAATTGAGTATTTCCTTATAGAAGTCATATTGAATAGGTAATATTTTCTAACTTGAGAATCAGATGGACTGTTTTTATTTTTGTATTTTGGGGAACTGTTCTTGTTTGTTGTCCTAACCCTACTAGTACTATATATCACTATGTACTACTCCAAGCAATAATTTAGAAAACCATGATTTCCACTGAAAAAAATTGAAGTTCATTTGTAATCCTCTTTTTACATGATATTTCTGTAGTTAGTTTGAATCTACATAGCACAACCCAGCCATCAGTGGCTCAACTAGCACTCTGAATTTTGTGATTAGCAATATGTAAGGAGCTTCAGCAAAAAATCCCTTGGCAATGACTTTCCTAATATAGCCTGTTATTTTGTGAACTTTTCTAGTTTCAATATTACCAATAGACACTCTTCAAATAATTGCCTTTTGGTGGAGGAGGGGGGAGCTATTTATATATGCCCAGGATATTCTCCCCCCTTCCTCCTTATTGAGAACCCATTTCACACTAACCCCTCTCCACCAATTCCTACCTTAATACTAGAAAACTTAAACAATCATGTTGGTGTTCCTTAAAATGCCCTAAATTTCCATTCCCCCAATGTGATGAACAACTAAGATAACTACTAGTCTAGTACAGCTACACATAATTATTTGCTTGATCTTGCATCACCAACTTTCATGCTTAAGAAATTTCTCTATCCAAACCATATTTTTAATGAGTGTATCTCTCCCTGAAAGACACACTTACTAAGCCTAAGCACATTCTTCAACCTGCCTTTGATACCTTCAATTCTTAGTAGTTTCCCAGGCCATTTATTTTGCTCTGGCTATATTTTCTTTTTTCCAAGTCTCCTCCTTTTAGTGAATCATTTCAATGCTACAGTAAATGCTTTTCTCAAAATTCTTCCTCCTTTCTCCTTTCAATGATCACATTTTTTGAGACCTCAACTCTGGATTACATTTATTCCCATACTCCTAAGCACAGCAGGACATTACAAAAGCATGCTGATTAAATCCACTAAAAAATATGTTATGTAATGTCAACTGTATTCTCTTGTTAGAGAAAGGCATCCCTTTTCATTTTCCCTAATATATTTTATATCCCACTCACCAGAACAAGCTGTTCCAGTCTTTCATTTCTATGCTTCAGCTTCTTTCCTCCAAATCTAGTAGATGAAAACCTTTGTTTCATACCTCACCACAAAAAAAATGAGCTCTTCTTTCTCTTCCTTTCATCTCATATCCTTCTGACATTATCATTGCACTATCTCTTCCTTCATTCCAGATTGATGAAAAATTAGTCCTTCTTTCTAAAAGTTAACTCTAACATATGTGCCCCATATTCTATTTTTTCTTATCTTATTCAGCAAAAAGCAACCCCAAAACTTCAATGTCACTATGTCTGTCCCTTTTTGTCTCTCCTTGTGGCTCCTCTAGTTTCCCTCAGAAATGACACTAAATCAAGAGTCTAAATGAATTCTGGAGTGACAAAACCCACAAAAATTCTGAGTGAAGCAATTTTCCTGCTTAAGATAATATAGAAGGACTTCAGGAAAGTTCTGTCTCACTTGAGTGAAAGGGAAACATGATCCAACATGGTTCTGGTGTTGAGAATCTAGGAGGAGTTTCTTAGAAAGAACAAATATCAACAGCGGAGGCCCCATATTTCTGACTCAGTAGGCCAGTGGCTCAGAAGGCCAATTATGAGACTGCTATCCCCAGTGTAGAAGGCAAATAGTGAGCCCCCAAACCCTGGCAAAATAAGCCAGTAAGAAATCTATGTCCCTCTGCAAAAGAATATTGGTTCGTTGTCCCTTGTGCCCTAGGAGCACAGCTCAACTTTTTAAAATGAGCAAAAAACAAAAAAAGCCCTGACTATAGAAATCTACTATGGTGACAGAAAAGAACAAAACAAAATCACAAGAGGATAGCAGTGGCAAAATGCCTACATGTGAATCCTCAAAGGGGAATATGAATTGATCTTAAGTCCAAAAGGTTTTCTTAGAAGAGCTCAAAAAGTATTTTAAAAATCAAATAAGAGAGGTAGAAGAAATATGAGGAAAAGAAATGAGAGCTATGCAGGAGAATTATTGGGGGGAGCTTAACAACTTGGGAGAAAAAGTCAACATCTTGGAAAAGGAAGCACTAAAATATATTGAAGCAAATAATTATTTTGAAATTGAAAGAATTCACTGATTACCTCCTGAAAGGAAATGAAAACTCCCAGCAATATCATAGCCAAATTCTGAAACTCCCAGGTTAATTAGAAAATACTGTAAGCATCTAGAAAGAAACAATTCAAATATTGTGGAACCATAGTCAGAATAATACAAGATTTAGTACTTTCAACATTAAATGATCAGAGACCTTAGAATATGATGTTCTGGAGAGCAATAGAAGTAAAACTACAACCAAGAATACCTAGTCAGCAAAAATGAGCATAATATCCTTCATGGGGAAAGGTGAATATTCAATGAAATAGAGAACTTTCAAGCATTCATAATGAAAAGATCAGAGTTGAATAGAAATTTTGATTTTCAAATACAAGACTTAGGAGAAGCATAAGGAGGTAAACAGGAAAAGGATAACATAAAGAGAGTTAATAAGATTTATCTTTTTGCATTCCTACCTGGGAGGATGATACTTGTAACTTATAAGACCTTTCTCATTATTAGGGCAGTTAGAAGGAATGTATATATATATATATATATATATATATATATATATATATATATATGTACGTATATATATATATATATATATATATATATATATATATATATATATATATATATAGGCCTTTAGAAGGAAGAGAGAGAGAGAGAGAGAGAGAGAGAGAGAGAGAGAGAGAGAGAGAGAAAGACAAAGGGCAAAGGTAGGAGTTGAATATGAGAGATTAATATATAAAAAATAAAATTAATGAGAATGAATGAAAGGGGAATATTCTGGGAGAATAGGAAAGGGAGCAGTGGAATGATGTTACCTGCCATAAAAGACATAAGAAAAAGCTTTTACAATGGAGAGGAGAAGAAAAAGGAACAGGAGGGAGAGAGTGAACTTAACTCTCATCAGAATTGAGTTAAAGAAGAAATAACATATACACTCAATATGGGTATAGCAATTTATTTTATCCTACAGGAAAGTAGTAGGGGAATGGGGTATAAGAAATAGGGAGGATGATAGAAGAGAGAAGGTGGTCAATAACAAAACCCTTTTGAGGAGAATCAATGTGAAAGGAGAGAGAAAATGGAATAAACAGGGGGGAATACAGTTAGCAATAGTAATTATTTTAAAATTCTGAAGCAAATTTCTCTGATGAAAGATTCATTTTTCAACATATATGGAATTGAGTCACATTTATATAAAAAAGGCATTCCTCAATTAATAAATAATCAAAAGTATGAAACTATGCCCACAGGGCCATAAAATCATGCATATTCTTTGAAAAAATGATATCACTACTAGAAATGAATCTCAAAAAGAGATTTAAATAAAAAAAGAGGACCTATATGTACAAAAATATTTATAGCACCCCTCTTCTCAGGGCAAATGGTTGACAGCTGAAGGAATGCTCATCTAAATTGTGATATGCGATTGTGATGGAATATTATATTTCTATGCGAAAGGATGAGCAGGATCCCCATAAAAAAACTGGAAATTACTCCATGAACTTAAGCAAAGTGAAATGCACTATGCACATAGTAATAGGAAAATTGTGGAATGACTTGCTATGAATGATTTTGCTATTTTCAACAATACAATGATCCATGACTACTCTGAAAAATTTAAGATGAAAAATGCTATCCATACCCAGAGAAAGAACTTAATGTGTTTTGAATACAAATTGAAGCATTTTTTTTTTCTTGAAGTTTTCCCCCTTCCCCTGGAGGAAAGGGGAATCCATGTTTTCTTTAACAGCATGACTTTTATGGAAATATTTTACATAACTTCACATGTGTCTTCTTAATGGAGGGGGTTTAATGAAAAGGAGAGAATCTGGAACTCAAAGTTTTAAAACAAATGTAAAAAAATTGTTTTAGATGCAACTCAGGAAATTAAAAATATTAAATATAAAAAACCCCAAATTGGCAAAATGGAAAAAAAATCCACTGAACAAAATAACTCCTTTAAAAGTAGCATTGGCCAAATGGAAAAGGAGGTAAAAAAAAAACTTGCCAAAGAAAATAATTCATTAAAAATTAGAATTGGACAAGTGAAAGTGAATGACTCAATGAAACATCAAGTTGGTTAAACAAAATTCAAAAAATGGAAACATATCATTTTAATTACATAAAATTAGAAGATTTTGCAAAAAGATAAGTAGTGCTGCTAGAATAAGAGAAACTTAAATTTTCTTAGGGGGTTCATTGATGGCTTGTTAAATTTCCTTTTCTAAAATGGCATTAAGTATATTTTATTTTATTTTCTGTTAATCTGGGTAATTTATATTTAACTAAATATTCATCCATTTCAGTTAGATTGTCAGATTTATTGACATATAGTTAAGCAAAATAGCTGTTATTTGTTGCTTTAATTTCTTCTTCATTGGTGGTAAATTCACCATTTTCATTTTTGATACTGGTAATTTGGTTTTCTTCTTTCCTTTTTCTAATCAAATTAACCAAAGGTTTACCTATCTTGCTTTTTTTTTAATAAAACCCATGCTTAGTTTTATGTATTAGTTCAATAATTTTCTTACTTTCAATTTTATTAATCTCTCCTTTGATTTTTAGAATTTCTGATTTGGTATTTAATTGGGAAAGTGTGTTATTTTCTAGTTTTTTTTTTTAATTGCAGGCTTTATTCATTGAACTCCTATTTCATACAATCATCTAGAGAAAGAAAATGTCCTTTAAGAACTGTTCTAGCTGCATTCCGTAAGTTTTATCTCATAAGGAAAGTTCAATAAAATATTTTACATTTTATTAATTTCCATTTTTTCTTTTATGGTGTTTGTTTAAGAATTCTTCTTCTAGTTCTAGGCATTGTACTACAGTAAAACAATATGTATCATTTATTGTCAAAGGACCTGCTTTCTAACATTGGTTCTGCCACTATGGAACCTTGAGCAAGCTACTTTCTCTCTTGGCATGAGTTTCCTCTTATGTATTATAAGATTTTGGACTACATGCTCTCTGATATATACATTAAGAACTTTTAATACCCTTTACATAGTGCCTTGCCTACTCTTAAAACTATAGTTTATGTATAATAAAAATCCATCTGCCTATCTAATGTTCCTTTCAGTTCTAAATCTTTTGCTTGTATCATTCATGTGAAAGGCATTTTTTTCTTTTTCCTTTTCTATTGTTTTTATGACATAGTCTTAAAGATTTAAGTTGTACCATTCCTAATAATATCAAGAGTGAAACAAGATTGTCCACTATTACCATTACTATTCAATACTGTATTAGAAATGTTAGCTTTTGCAACAAGAGAAGAAAAAGCAGCAAGAGATACAAAGAGAAATTCCATTTAAAATAACTGTGATAATATGAACTATTTGGGAGTCTACCTGACAAGTCAAAGTTAGAAACTAAATGGAAACAATTACAAAACACTTCCCACACAATTATTGTTAGATTTAAACAATTGGAAAAATATCAAGTGTTCATGAATAGGTCGAGCTAATATAATAAAAATGACAATTCTATCTAAATCTACTTATTCAGAGTTATACCAATCCAACTTCCAAGAAATTATTTTACAATTCTAGAAAAAATAATAACAAAGTTCATCTGAAAAAACAAAGAATTTCAAGGGAATTAATGAAAAAAATACAAATGAAAGTGGCCTAGCTGTACCAGACCTAAAAGTATACTGTAAAGCAGAGTTCATGAAAACCATTTGGTACTGGCTAAGAAATAGAATAGTTGATCAGTGGAATAGGTTAGGATCACAGGACAAAACAGTCAATAACCGAAGCAATCTAGTGTTTGATATACCTAAAGACCCCAGTTTCTGGGATAAGAACTCAGTATTTGACAAAAATTGCTGGGGAAATTGTAAATTAGTATGGCAGAAACTAGGCTTTGTCCACACACCTATACCAAGATAAGATTGAAATGAGTTCATGATTTGTACATAAAGAGTGATACTATGCAAATTAGGAGAACAAAATATAGTCTATCTCTCAGATCTATGGAGAAGGAGGGAATCTGTGGCCAAAGAAGAACTACATAATGGAATGCAAAATGGAAAATTTTGATTATATTAATTTAAAGTTTTTGTACAAACAAAATCAATGCAGACAAGATTAGAAGGGAAGTAGTAAAGTGGGGAATAGGTTTACATCCAAGGCTCATTCCTAAAATATAAAGAATTAACTTAATATTAAAATACAATCCATTCTCCATTTGATAAATGATCAAAGGATAGGAACAGATAATTTCAGATAAAAACATTAAAAACCATTTCTAGTCATATGAAAAAATGCTCTAAATTACTATTGGTCAGATAAATGCAAATTAAAACAACTCTGAGATACACCTCTCAGATTAGCTAAGATGACAGGAAAAGATATTGACAAATGTTGGAGGGGATGTGGGAAAACTCGGACACTAATACATTGTTGGTGGAGCTGTGAACTGATCCAACCATTCTGGAAAACAATCTGGAACAACGCCCAAAGGGCTATAAAACTGTGCATACCCTTTGATTCAGCAGTGTCTCTACTAGACCTGTATCCCAAAGAGATCATAAAAAAGGGAAAAGGACCCACATGTGCAAAATGTTTGTAGCAGCCCTTTTTGTAGCAGCAAGGAACTAGAAACTGAGTGAATGCCCATCAATTGGGCATCAATTAGATAATGGCTGAATAAATTATGGTATATGAATGTTATGGAATATTATTGTTCTATAAGAAATGATCAGCAGGATGATTTCAGAAAGGCCTGGAGAAACTTACATGAATTGATGCTAAGTGAGTAGAACCAAGAGAACACTGTACACAGCAACAAGATTATATGATGATCAATTCTGATGGATATGGCTCTTTTCAACAGCGAAAATATTCAAGCCACTTCAAATCATCTTGTGATGGAGAGAGCCATCTGCACTCAGCGAGAGGACTATGGGAACTATGTATGGAGCCTTAGCTAAAGTGTAGAAAACATAGTATTTTCACTTTTTCATTATTTTTTGCTTGCATTTTGTTTTCTTTTACTTTTTTATCTGATTTTTTTGTGCAGCATGATAATTGTGAAAATATGTATAAAATATTTATACATGTTCATCATATATTGGATTGCCTGACATCGAGTTGAAGGCTGGCAGGAAAGGAAGGAGAAAAAAAATTGGAACACAAGGCTTTGCAAGAGTGAATGTTGAAAACTATGCATATGTTTTGAAAATAAAAAGCTTTAAAAAATTTTAAAAGATTTAGGTTGCATATTCAGTTGAAACTTACTCTGCTATAAAATGTTATGAATCTAAACTTTTTTCTCTCAAATTATTTCATTGTTTTCTCAGCAGTTTCAGAAACTATACCTTTACAGAAGCACAAAAATCTATATGTTTAAATAAATCCCAAAAGTTGTTTTATCTAATCCATACAATTTCCTGTCTAGCTTTTAAAGTCCTTCACAATCTATTTCCAGTCTATTTCAGTCTATTTTTCTGTATAGATTATTCCTTACTCTCCCTCAGACATTCTACCAATAGGGCAACTTAGTTACTATTTTTTGAACACAACATTCTATCTCTCACTTTTGTGACTTTACACAAGCTGACATTATTACCAAATCGCTCTCCTCCCTCTCTTTTGCTCTTGAAATCTCTAATCATTGAAGATTCAGTTCAAGTGACACCTCTTAAAAGAGACTTTTCTTCATTTCCTTAGTTGTAACATTCCCAGTAGAATGAAAGCTCCTTGAGGGCAAACACTTGTCACTTTTGGCTCTCTATCATATCATATCATTAGTGCATTGCCTGGATTATAACAAATGTTTAATTAACAAATGCTTGTTTATTAATGGATTGGTATTTAAATAGGGATTCTTTCCACAACATTCCCAATAAGTAGCTATCCAGGCTTTGCTTTAGTGAGATAGAACTCATTACTTCTTTAGTAAATTCATTGCACATTTTATATTTCTAATTATATGGAATTTTTCTTAAGAAGAGACAAGGTCTAACTTTTGGCTTGTTCCTCCCTTTATTTCCAGTTTTGTCATATATAAGTCTAACACCTCATTCAAAGTCCTTAAAGTTATAGAAGCAATTAGATGGTGCAGCAGATGGAGCACTGGGCACCTGAATTCTAAAAGAACTGATATCAAATCCAGCCTCAGACACTAACTAACTCCATGACTTTGGTCAAGTTATTTAACCTGTATTGCTTTCCTCATCTGTAAATTAGGGATAAAAATAACATATATCTCCCAGAGTTGTTGCAAGGATAAAATGAGATAATATTTGTAAAGCTCTTTAATACAGTGTCTGGCACATATCATGCACCATATGAATATTAGCTATCATTTTTGCAGAAAATATTGTATCCCAATCTTTTCTTCTCCAGATTAAAACATACACAATCATATTTTTCCCTTCATCCCCATCTGACTTGATAAAATGTATTGTATATAATGAGTAGTTGATAAATATATGCTGTGTAGCCTGATCTTTAGTGCTTTATTGTTTATTTATTTGTTTGCTGTTTCAGAAAACATCCTTGTTATGAAATGATTTAAAATAATCAAAAAATTATTTAAACTGTAAAGATCAAGTGGAGTCAGAAGACTTGATTTTGAATGGTAGAACTGCTGTTTCCTAGCTAGGGAAGTGACACTGGAGCAAGTCTCTCTGACCTTTGGTCTCTTCATCTGCACAATGAGAACAAGAATACTTGCCTCCAAAATCACCTCCTTACCTTTGATGGTTATGAAGAAGTTGCTTCATAAACTACCATATAAATATGTATTATTATTATAATTGAAAAAATATTCATATGAAGTAGAGATTTGCCACCATGCAGATGGATGCTGGTTAGAGTTAAAAACTGGCAACTATCAGACCATAAACTAGTTATTTGAATAATTGCCAAAAATTAAAATAGACTAAGTTTTTCATTCAGTGTTCTTTGGTTGTCATTTTTTATATGCCCTTGCTTAACTACCTTTTATCACCTTTCTTGCTTTCCTCGCCATCTTTCTCTGCTCTCTGGCCTAGCTCACCCAGAAATTTTTCTTGATATCTTCCCTTGAAAGCCAGTAATATCCCTGCCATCATTTATCACAAGAAGGGTTTAAAAGGGCTTCTTCTCAAATTAATCTGGCACATGAGCCTAAATAAAATAATTATAAGATTTGCTGAAGCATAAAATATGGTAACACTCCAACACTATCATTTACTAATTAACCCAGATGGTGGCACACTTCCCTAAAGTGCATTCGTTTTCCTGAAGGCAGTCAATGTTAACAGAACATGAGATCAGATTTACCTCAGGATGAATCCCAAAGGTCTGCTACCTGATGTTTAGATACATTCACTTTTTTTTTTTGGCTGACAGAAATGCACTGTTATTATTTGGGGGGGATGTATTTCCTCTAGAAAATGGGCAAGTGACTTTGACTTCACCTTCTAAACTTTTTGTTGCAGACTTAAAGTTAAATCTACATATTGCGGACACATACATATGAGGCTTAACAGGAGCAGGACAGAGAATGAAAGTGGTCACAAAAAAAAGCTTTTTAAAGGTCTATTCTGAGCTTCAGAAGCTTCTCAAGCTCGTCTATTTAACTCAGCCTGGGAAGCACTAAGTCCAGCTCTGCAAACGGGTATCTGATGTTTGTTTTTTTTGTTTTTTTGTTAGATGATTCTGGTAATAGGTGTACAAAATATAAAACATTTGGCTTTAAAAAAGCTCAGCATGTTTTCATGTTTTCAATTCATTAGAGATTGTGAGATATCCATGGAATAATACTGGATATGATAGAACCGATCAATATCTTGTCTCCTAAAGGTATAGACTACTCAGAACAAAGTAGACTGCCCCTGCCTCTGCCCAGGCTGAATATATTACTTCATCACTTAGTCCCCATCTTTCCACTGAAAGATGCTTTTATTATAAGCAGTATTTTGATGACAGGCACAAGAATGTGCTTGGAGTCAGAATCTCGATGGAAGGGGATCTCAGAGTTCCAACTTAATTCAATTCCTACTTGAAGGAAAAATCTACAGTACTCAACTAGTTATTCAGGATTGACCTACAGATTTTTCATAGGGGGAAGTATACCACCTACACAGAGATAATTCATTCTACTTTCGAATAATTTCAACTATTATTTAAATGTCTTTAAATATTTTCTTATGCTGCCCTGAGATTAATGTCTTTGCAGATTCTTTTTATTTACTAGGAACAAGTAAAGCAAGTCCAAACTCTTTCCCACTTGACATATGCTTAGATATTTGGGCACAATAGCATGACCCCCTCAGTCTCTCTTTATATTATACACTCCCTGTTTCTCCAAGCAATTCCCCATTTAGTACAAGTTTACCTTCTTCCTCTAATTTTTGACGACCCAGAAGTAAGTTTTGGGTGCTTCATTATGTGTAGGTTCTAAGAGTTTTAGGTTTAAAGATTTAAGGCAATTCTTCCACTCACAAACACACATGGATGTGCCCATATACATATTTTTAGAACCATTTTCAGGGAGCTAGAACAGATGGTTTGTGGGAGGTGTTACTCTGACTGATAGGATGAACCCCTGGGCAAAATGGCATCACAGATGTTCCTAAGTGTAATATATCCATGTGTGAAATGCAGCCGACTCTTGTTGACCACATAATACATTAGAGCTCCAGAGCACAAAAAAGTCCATCTAGTCTAAGTATGTGGGAATGAAATATCCATATCTCTTCTTCTCAATTTTGATTTAAGTCATTTCATTGATTCAACTATTTCATTGCACTTATTCGTGGCAAGCTAGAAACTATAAGATCAGACAATTCTGATATTCTTTTAGTTTATAACCTACCTAAGTAAGACTTATTCTCAAATTACTCTAACATATGGAATGCAGCATCAAATTAGTAATCCAGTACCTCTCACCTGGACTCTTGAAAGAGCTTTCAGATAGATCCCTTACTAAAGTCTCTTTCCACTCCAGGCCAGCCTTCACTTGGCTATCAAAGTGACTTTTCTAAAGTACAGCTTTAATCATATTACATATTCACTTCTCCTCATATGATAAACTCCAGTAGTTCTCTGATATTCCTCCTATTTTTCAATTTCCTTGTACTTTTTTGCCTCTCTACCTAGTCTTATAGTCCAGTGACATAGGTCTCCTTGCTGTTCCTCAAACAAGACATACCAATTTCTGACTCAAGAATATTTTCATTGTGTGTTCTCCATGTCTCCATGTTCTCCCTCTTAAACTCTACTTTCTGATTTTCCTAGCTTTCTTTGAGTCTCAGATAAAATCCCACCTTCCACACAAAGCTTTTCTTGGTCTCCTTAATGCTGGTGCCTTCCCATTCAAGATTACATCCAATGTATCTTATATGTAACTTTTTTATGCACAATTGTTTACATGTCACCCCTCCTGGTAAATTGTGAGCTCATTGAACACAAAAACTATTTTTGCTTTCTTTGTACCCCCAACACTTAGCATAATTCTGAATCCAAAGGAGGTACTTAATAAATGTTTCTTGACTTTGGTTGATTATTTTATCTTCAAAGTTTTTCACATTTTCAGTATGTATGAAAATTTTTTTCCTCTACTCCAAAGAATGTGAACCAAAGGGACTAGAACAATCAAATCTCACATAATTCTCAATGTATAATACTTAGAAAAATTGCAGCTTACATTCTTATGTGATTTTAAGTTTACAAAATTCTTCCAGAAAGACCTGATTTCAAATCCTGTCTTAGAAATGTCCTAACCAGTTCTCCTTGGACAAGTTACTTGGACAAGTATTTTAGTTTCAATTTCTTCATCATTAAAATGGGGTTATCTCACAATTCTGTTGTAAAGATCCGATGAAAAGTGCATTGTAAATCTTTTTTTCCTTTTTTTATTATATATATATTTTATAATATTATCCCTTGTATTCATTTTTCCAAATTATCCCCCCCTCCCTCTACTCTCTCCCCCCAATGACAGGCAATCCCATACATTTTACATGTGTTACAGTATAACCTAGATACAATACATGTGTGTAAATACCATTTTCTTGTTGCACAATAAGCATTAGATTCCGAAGGTATAAGTAACCTGGGCAGACAGATATTAGTGCTAACAATTTACATTCACTTCCCTGTGTTTCTTCTCTGGGTGTAGCTACCTCTGTCCATCATTGATCAACTGGAAGTGAGTTGGCTCTTCTTTATGTTGAAGATTTCCACTTCCATCAGAATACATCCTCATACAGTATTGTTGTTGAAGTGTACAGTGATCTTCTGGTTCTGCTCATTTCACTCAGCAACAGTTGATGTAAGTCTCTCCAAGCCTATCTGTATTCCTCCTGCTGGTCATTTCTTACAGAGCAATAATATTCCATAACCTTCATATACCACAATTTACCCAACCATTCTCCAACTGATGGACATCCATTCATCTTCCAGTTTCTAGCTACAACAAAAAGAGCTGCCACAAACATTTTGGCACATATATGTCTCTTTCCGCTCTTTAGTATTTCTTTGGGATATAAGCCCAGTAGTAGTATGGGTCAAAGGGTATGCACAATTTGATAACTTTTTGGGCATAGTTTCAAATTGCTCTCCAGAATGGTTGGATTCTTTCACAACTCCACCAACAATGTATTAGTGTACCAGTTTTCCCACATCCCCTCCAACATTCATCATTATTTGTTCCTGTCATCTTAGCCAATCTGACAGGTGTGTAGTGGTATCTCAGAGTTGTCTTAATTTGCATTTCTCTGCTCAGTAGTGATTTGGAACACTCTTTCATATGAGTGGAAATAGTTTCAATTTCATCATCTGAGAATTGTCTGTTCATATCCTTTGACCATTTATCAATTGGAGAATGGTTTGGTTTCTTATAAATCAGGGTCAGTTCTCTATATATTTTGGAAATGAGACCTTTGTCAGAACCTTTACTTTTAAAAATATTTTCCCAATTTGTTACTTCCCTTCTAGCATTGTAAATCTTAAAGTGAAACTCGAATGCTATATAAATTATTTGATCTTCAAAACAATAATGTAAGAAACATAATTGAAATTTATTGATTTTTTTCAACAGATGAAGAAAAAGAGGTTCAGAAAAATTTAAATCATAAATTATGGAATTGCAAAGTTAGGAGGGAATTCAGGCATCATCTATTCTCACCTATATCTCATTAAGGATATATTCTCTTAATGCAGGCTAAGATCACATTAAGGGAACATTTTATTTTGTTTCCATTGCTAAATCATGTTAAACTTGCAATTCATTAAGATCCTCAGGATTTTTCCCATGAAATGTTGTCTAGGCACTCATTCCCAAAACTATACTCCTGCCATTGAATTTTTGAGCCCAAGCATAGGACTTTAAATCTATATCAATTAAATTTCATTTTTTTTTAAGATTTGATCCATCATTCTAACCTGTCAAGATCTTTTTTTTAATAGCATCAGGACTTCTGACTCCAAGACCTGAGTTCTAAATGTTTATTGATTTAATAACTTGATTAATGAATTAAAAACTAAAAGAGAAAAGTAATCATCTATTCTTAAATATCTTTGAAGCTAATAAATTATAAGGTTTAGGAAGATAGGAAGTATGCCTTACTTATCTTTGTCTAAGACAAAAAAAATCTTTCTCCAAAAAAAACATTTTTTTCTCCCCAATATACCCATTTTTATTAAGGGTAGCGTGAACTTCTAATCACTCACCTTTGCAATCTCAGAGTCATCTTTTTTCACATCTTTAAAAATAGTTTGAATAAGCAATATGCCTTTCTCTTGTTGTGTTATTGTTTTACATGATTTGCCATTAAGATATTGACATATATTCTTTTTCTATTTATTTTCCCACATCCCAAATATTTAATCATTTATAAATGTTGTGATTCTATGTCCAAATCATCCCTCATGTTCTCTTTCTCTTCATACATAAAGCCAACATTTTCCTTCAGACCTTCCTAACCTCCAAATTAATTTTCTTTCCTTTAGTCTTTTGCTTCTCCAAATTCTCCACCAAATAGCTAGCAAATTCATCATTCTAGACACTAGTCTGAGCATGTTATTTTCTTGCTCTTTTCTCCTCTTCAGACTACACTCCCTAATTCTCCAAATTTTCATTCCCATGCCACCAAAAACATCTTCCTGCAAATTCAGTTCACTCCTGGCCTTTTCACATTGAAAGCACCTCTGCTCCTGTGATCTTTTCCTCTGCTTGGCTGGTTCCTGACAGAACCTCCATTTTAAGAAAGGTATATTTTCATTCTTTTCCAGACTATACTCCTGACTCTCTAGACTTTCTCCCCCAAGCTCCTATACAATAATTCATTTTTCCACCTTACTATCTTTTCAATTGCCTTTTATTTTTTATCTTCTCCCATTAGAATGTAAGCTACGTGAGGACAGAGATTTTTCTGCTTGTATTTATATTCCCAGCACTTAATACAGTGCCTGGCTCCCGGTAAGCAATTAACAGATGCTTGCTGATGACTGCACAAGTTCTGGTTGTTCTCTCTTGCATTCAAAGTCCTTCACAATCTGGCTTTCCATGCCCTCCATGTTCCAGCCAGAATGGTCTAGTTATTCTTCCCAGTAGAAGACATTTGCCCAGAAAGTCCCTAATGAAGAGAATATTATCCCTCCTTAGGGCACATCTCAAGCTTTCAACAAGAAGCCTTTCTGATTCCCTCACTTAGTATTAATTCCTCCTTTTATCCCATACTTTGAATATAATTTGCATGAATATAATTTGCATGAATGTTTATTTATTTATTTGTTTGTTTGTTTATTTGTTTTTGCTGAGGCAATTGGGGTTACCCAAGGTCACACAGCTAGGAAGTATTAAGTGTCTGAGGTCATAATTTGAACTCAGGTCCTCCTGACTTCAGGGCTGGTGCTCTATCCACTGCACCACCTAGCTGCCCCTTATTTATTTATTTTTTAAAATGTTGTTTGTTGCCAATAAAATATAAGGTGCTTGAGAACAAGAATCGTCCAGAGCTGTTTCATCTATAGCTTTGTTTCCAAGGTACCCTTGGCCCTAACATGGCATTTAGAAGGTGTTTAATCAATACATATTGAACAGAATTATCTTTGCATGTGCCCAGCACTTAGTAGTTGATAGACCTTACTAAGTATTTCATTAATTGGATTAAATTGGAATTGAATTCAGTCTAAAAAATCAGACTCATTTCTTGTAACTTAAAAATGGTTCTTGATGTTTCTAACCCATTATAAACTCTGAAGTCAAGCAACTAGCAAATATGCAGTTGGGGAGTGAGAAAAATATTTAGACCCAGCTCACATTCCAAAGGGAAAAAAATCACCAAACAAAGCCATTAAACCACATCCTTAAGAAAACCCCAAGATTAGGAAGTCATCTGGTCCCCATTATTCCCAGCTGCGACACATACCTCCAGCAAGGCCTGCTACAGCAACAGTGACTTGAAATGAAAGGCAAATGGTGGAGCTTTGAAGTGAAACTGGTCTGGTGGCATCTCAAACCAAGGTGGTGACAGGAGGATGTGGAGAAAGGAAAGACAGAAGAAATCTATGTTAAGAAAAGGGAATTGTTTAGAAGGGAGAGGGGAAAAAAAAAAAAAAAAAGCTCCTTTTTTTTCCATAATGACATTAAGAATCTTTTCAGATCCACACACTGTGGCCACCCTTCTGGTCTATTTACAACTCCACTGTGAATATAAGTCAGAAAACAGGAATTGAGTGTTCATTGTGAGCGCAGCTCTGAGCCAGGCACCCCAGGAAGATACAAATGAAACATAATATGTAGTCTCTCCTCTTAGGGCACTTTACATTCTGAAGGAGAAAGCAAGATTAATACATGTGAAAGAGACACAGATTAACGTAAAACAAGTGTGAGTTAAATACCATCATATAAAGCTACCTACCAAACTGCCAAGAATTCCTAAGAATGGTTGAAGCAAGTAAAAATTAGCCAAAAACAGCTTTATGAGTAGGAAACTCTAACCAAAATTTAGGAGAAATATGAATGGAATAATGAGAAAAAAGCATCTCAAATTGTGTTCATAGATTTAAGGGCTGAAGTTTTTGGCCAGGGGCAATGCATTCTCTTGAACAGAGACAAAAACTAAAAGTCAGAAGATCTGAGTTCAACACTCTCTTAATACCTGTGCGTCCATATGTTGTATTTAAGATATACTTTAACATAAGTAACATGTATGAGATTACCCGCCACCTAGGGGAAAAGGTGGAGGGAAGAAAGGGAAAAATTAGAACAGAAGTGAGTGCAAGGGTTAATGTTGAAAAATTACCCATGCCTATGTTCTCTCAATAAAAAAGCTATAATAAAAAAATACTCATGGACCCAGTTGCACTGGCTCCCAAGAGTCAGTGGTTAACTTTGCAGTATGAGCATGAACAGCTCAGAAGTTGGCAAATGTTATGAATCAGCGTTTGATTTATTGTTTTATTGTTTGGCTAGATTTAAGAAAGTGATAAGAAAATGTTAATTATAATGAAGATTAAACTTAAAAGTATATCACACATACTTTTTTTCCTTTCAAGTGTCAATTATTAAATATTTACCATCATATTCCTGTCTATACACCAGTTTTCTCACTTTTAAAACAAGAGAGGATGAATTATATTATCTGTAAGGGATCTTGAGTTAAGTACATTCTTTTAATGACAAAAAGAGGGCCTATATCAGAAAAAAGGTCTAAGAAATTCTCTTCAGGAATATTGTAGAGCTATCAAATTATGTATCTGCAAAAGTTACCAAAGGCCTTGTCTTTTATTTAGTTGGAATTAAGAATATAACAATTGGATGTTTAAGAGCATGAAACAGCATACTCTTATTAACAGAATGCTCTGGTGCTTATAGCTATATTACCTCCAGGTAAGTTATAAGTTTTCTGGGCCTCAATTTCTCCTTATGTAAAATAGAGAAGTTACATTAGATCCTTTCTAGATATAAATTTCTATTGACTATATTTTTGGTAAATTACAGAGCCACAGGAGGATGTATATGATGTTATTATAGAAGAAAATTCAAGTCAGCTATTTATTTCTTTCGTTCTGCATAATTCAAGACTTGCCACAAATTCTTAATGACCTGAATATTTCAAAGCCAGCATATTTCTAATTAGTTTTCATTAATTTCCCTTCAATTTTTTTTGCCTCTTATAAAGTTGCCTGTTTTATAAGACAAATTAACTGTATTATTAAACTCGTTTGTTCTTTCTGGATTGCAAAATTATCAACCTTGAGGCAGAAACTTCTGCCAATTACAATCTTAAGACATCTTATCCAAACTGCTAACTCATGCTGGCTAAACAAGCCCCATTTTAATTATTAGTCCCAATGACAGTGTGTACTCATCATTCCCTTTTCTTTCCAAGCAAAAGTGAGATAGGGAAATGATGATGCTTTGGGGGCACTTCATTAAAATGTATAATGCAGCATAACCATGATGTGCTTTCTCACTTTGAATGAACACTAAAGAAAAGCATGTATGCAATTATATTACACCCAGAGGCTTACCTTTCAATGTTTGGAGTCAAAAGGGCATGCCCAGGTCCTTAGTTTTCAATGATCCTGCTTTATATAAATCTACTACAGGAACAATGCCATGGCCTCTTATTCTGTGTTACTAATTGCTCATCACAAGGCCACTCTCATTTAAAATGGGGTAGGTAGTTCTATCTGGGGCAAAAAGCCAGAACAGAGTCCTAGGAGCAACTTCGTGCATCCCCTGCTGCTGTGTCAAAGCTTGCCAGCCACAATTTCACGAAAAATAAAATTGAATGGTCAGAATGATGTTTCAAATACACACACACACATATCCCTCTCCCCCCCAAAAAAATCAGTCATTGGAAAACAATGAAAACAGCAAATCTGTATTGGATTAATTGTAGTGTTGCATGCATTTATATCCCTTTGCTTCCTAGTTCCTCTTGTCAACAGCTATCCTTAACTCTGACTTCACAGAGAACAAGTCCAGTTGACAAAATGCCCCTTAATTTCTCTCATTGCTGCCTCTAAATGTAGTTGTACGTTTGCACATTACCCACTTTCTCCTTCATGACTGCCACAGAAGATAAAATATGTCTCTTCCTTAACAAAACTAACCACTCTACCTGTGCTTTGAACCTAGACTGGACCTTGCTCCATCTATTTAGATTCTATCCATTCAGATTCACACCTACACTCTTTTACTTTCTCCTGAAATATTCTCCTCCACTCTCATCTCCTCTCAGCCTTGCTGTCCATTCCAGTTATTTTCCTCTCTCTTCTTCTCACCAATATCTTCACCACATTCACACATATTCTCAAATTTCTGCTGGTCAACTACACATCACTGAAGCCATGTGATAAATAACTTTGAAAGGGGCACACTACTGTCTATCTACCCAGGTTACTTATACCTTCGGAATCTAACTTAATGTGCAACAAGAAAATGGGATTTACACACATATATTGTATCTAGGTTATATTGTAACATATATAAAATGTATGGGATTGCCTGTCATCTAGGGGAGGGAGTAGAGGGAGAGAGAGAGGAAAATCTGGAAAAATGAATACAAGGGATAATGTTATAAAAAAAATTACTCATGCATATATACTGTCAAAAAATTTTATAAATAAAATTTTAAAAAAGGGGCACAGCTGTTGACAGGATAACTTTGTAATTTTTCATCCTTTCTCTTTTGTTCACTATCACTTATGCATTTTCTTATTAAACTAATGATAAATTGTTTTTAAAAAGCTGTTGAGAATATTTGTATATCCTATTTTATTAGATAATGCTTGGGACAAAAGGTAAAAGCTGAGGTCCTCACTATCCAGTTCAGAGAAGAAATCCAGAGTTTTACCAAGAAAATTGAGAAACAGTTTGGTAAAAGGAAAGAATGTTATCAAGTAAATTAAAAATGATAGTGTCATATCTTCCCTAGCAGAGTGTAAGACTTCCACAGACCAGGAATCCTCTTATTTTACTTGTAACCTCTATCTCCCCCTAACCCCTGCACCTTGCACAGGGGTTCAGGAAAAGTAAGAGTGTAATAAGGGATTTAAGTAAGTAATTGAATGAAGGAATGGATTCCAGAGAGAAATTCATTTTGTGTGACCAAAAAACTGAGTGAAATGAGCAGGGGGATTTCATTTTTTAAGATTAACTCATGATACATTGAAATCTATTACAGAGGGATCAAAATACAAAAAAAAAAATTGGGGTTCAATACTGATAAATTGTTTTCAAATTTCCACCTTTATAAAATGTATTGCATTACTTGAAATATTACTTAACTGAACTGGATTATTAGACTCTAAACTACAAAGGTTATTGAGAATCTTTTAAGAGAACTTCAATAACATTATTAACTAAATATTTGGTATAATATTCAGCCCCTGAAGAAATTGGGTAAACCAACATAATTAATCTCCATGAACATCAAACAATGGGGGAGATAAATTTCAACTTAATTTGTAGCCTAAATACAATTCAACTGTTGATTCACATAAACTTGGGTTAACTTTGAAAATATCTTAGATGATTATAATTATCTCTTATGGCTCAAGTCCTGACCCAAATTGAAGCTATGAATTTCTAAAGTCAAAGTCAGGCATAGTTATAGGACTAACAAACCAGGAAATCTATGTAGACATTGACATAGTAGATATTTTACCAGAATATAATAAAATCACAAAGAAAAGCAACGCAAAAACTGCTTTCAACTACATCCTTGAATTCCTTTTTCCCCCCTCAAAAGGATTCAGAAAACAATATCCTCCAAACTCACGCTCCTCATAGAGGAGGGCATTTAGGCTTTGGTACAATGAGTCATAAAGAGTGACTACTAAAGCCTCATATTGATGACTGCTATAGCAATCTCTGAAGTTCTGCTGAGATCAGACAGGTTCTTTCTTTGCATCATGGGGTCACTAGAAAATGCAAAAATTCATGCTTTCCTTCACTTAGCCATTGTTGTCCCAGCCTCCCTCTCAAAGACACCCAGTGGAAAAGAGCTCTTTTAGACAGCCATTTTCCCAGAAGTCTTTTTGTGCTAAAGCAGAATCCTCATCTTATAATAGAATCATTGTGCTCAAACACACTGGAATTGAATCTTACTGGAATTGAAATTCCAATAACTTCAATTAAGCCCATTCTTGAAGCTCAAGACCTCATGGGGTATCTAGTACTATCCTACCTTACAGCTATCATTAGTATTTGCTCTATCACCCTTATGGAAAAAATAGGTTAGAAGGAATCACAGGGTAAGATGACATGTCTGCTTCAAATTCAATTACAGCTGTCTCTTCCACATCATGGTTTCAATATGTTGCAGGTTGGCATAAGAAGTTAAATGGAAATTTGGGGGGAGTTTTGCAAAAGCTGCAGATGACATGTGAAGGCCAGCAGATGATGCAGAAAAAGTTTAAAAACTAAGAAATGCATAAAACCACTAACTTTTTTTTTACAACAATAACTTTTTAGTGTGGTATCAACACTATTTTATTTTTGAATGCCATAATGATTCAGACTTCTTCCCTATTATGAAAGGACAACCAAAAAATGACACGAATGTTCCAATTTATAGGGATTCTTGATATGAAAGGGATAATTGTTGTTTTCCAAAAGTTTCAGCTGTGTCTGACTGATTGTGACCCCATTTGGGAAATTTTTTGCAAAAATACTGTGGTAGCTTGCCATTTCCTTCACAGGTTTATTTTACAGATGGGGAACTGAGATTAAACAGGTTTAAGTGAGTTGCCCAGGGTCACACAACTAATAAATGTCTGAGGTCAAATTTCAGCTCAAGAAGATGAGTGCCATTATGCCAGACTGTCATCTCTAAAAAAAATTCATTATACAAACATTTATTAAGTTCCGATACTATCCTAAGCATTGGGGGTGAAATACAAAAGTGAAGATATTGTTCCTGTCTTCTAGGAGTTTTCAATCCAGTATGTGGAGGGACTTACAGGCATAGGATGATTCCCTAACACAAAACGAAGCCTGCTTTACGATATCTCACATTCTTTTCTTCAGTTAGGATTATGTTTACTGAAGGACTTTCCCACAGTTGATATCTTTGATCTTCCCCAGGCCAGATCATTTTCCATGCTGAAAGGTTACAAAAACTAGTACAATGGATAGCATGTTAGACCCAGAAATCAGAGTGACTTGAATTTAAATCCAGCCTCAGACACTTACTAGCTGTATGACTCTGGATAAGTCATTTAATCCATTTGCTTCATAAGCAATTGACAGAGAAAATTTTAACAATGCATATTAAATTAAAAGTATGTAAGTATCTTGTATGTACATTCCCCTCCCTCAAGGGAACCAGTTGTAAAACATTTGCAGTTTTCTTAATAGTAAAATGGGAATACTAATAACACCTATCCCCAGGTGAGGTGATGAGATAATATTTATAAAGTTCTTAGTACAGTGTCTGGTACATAATAGGTGTTATAGTAGTGCTAGTTATCATTATTGTTATTATTATCATTATATTATTAGATGTGATGAACTAGGGAATCTCTAATGTCCTTCCTGACTACATAAATCTATTTCTATATGTAACAGTCCAAGATCCACACATCAAAGCAGATTCAGCTAAAGAGAAATTTATCTACTATATATAAAGTCACATATTCTAAGAGTGATCATGAACCTGGGTTCAAGTCCTGCCTCTGAAAAATACTTGCTTTATAACTCTAGCTAAATCAACTAATCTCATAGAAGAGATTCTCAAAAAAGTTACAAACTTGTAGGAATGAATTAACAGGTCTAGTGCCTTTTCTATTTTTAATAAGTGGATGATACAGTGTTTGACTTAATCCCCATCAAATTACTGATGAGAAGTATTTGAGAGAGAGCAAAAATAAATAAACCTGAATTTTAATGCAAAATATTTATTTTATTTTGGCATGATTACCAATGAAATCAGATCCACCTTTATACAGAGAGAACAGAGGAATAGCTTTCATCTATTTCAAAAGAAAAGGGAGAAGAGGAATGTTTCCCAGCAGCATCTGCTAAGAGAGTGAGAGAAGATACGGCAGAATAAACAATTGAGATCTGGGCATTATTTCATGTCATTCTGGGTACAAATCTGTATAATAATTGCTCTACTTCCTGGAAAAAAATTGAAATGATAGGAATTAAGGAGGAATTGCACTATGATTAAAAACCATACTATAGACTTTATCCCACACAATCTAAAGAGGTTACATTTTCCAGAGCTTCCTGGAAGGAGGTTAAATCTGGCCCAGGCCTTTTTATTCATGTAGAATGTTGTTGCGGGATCAGTGATGTGCCCACAGGCACAGGGATGAGGATGCAGATATTGGACCTGTTGGCTCTAAGAAGAACACCTGAAGCCTGCAGATATGCTCCTGTCATCACACTCCCTTCTGCCCTCCATCTAATGATGAGCAGACATGTGCACACATGCAGATATAGTACCAAGCCAGCCAAAGCTGACTTGTCAGACAAATAACGATTGAAAAGAAAAAAAAAGTGTGTTAACAATTAAACTCTCATTTAACAGTGGGGGAAACTGCCTTCTGAGCTAACACTTTGTCCAATGCATTAATTAAATGGAAGTACAATGGAAGTTCTGTGCAGCTGTACTTCCTTGGTATTTCTGTGGCATGAAGCCTTGCAGATCCAGGTAAGATCTTTTGGATGTTTTGGTTTGTAAGAAAGGCCTTTTCCATCCCATCATTGGGAAAATGACATAAAGGAGAACTAAATATTTCTAGAGGGGAGCAGCAAAGACTGCAAACTTCTTGAGAACAGTGAATGTCTTTTGTTTTATATACTCAGGGCTCAGCATAATGCTTGATATACCATAGGTGCTCAATAAATGCTTAGTGACTCCATAACTAATAGCCAAACTATTTGGGTTAGCTTCAGATATATGAAGAGATGTCATGTGGGAAGGTGATTAGATTTGTTCTTATAGAAATAACTAGGAGAAAATTTTGACTCAAACAATAACTTTATAATTACTAGGACTATCAAAATCCCTGATATAATACTGGGTGATCACAGATAACCTCTATGATCCTCAGTTTTCTCATCTGTAAAATAGAGATAATAATCTTTGAATTTTGTCATTATTATACATTGCTCTATAAACCTCAAAAAGCCTCTATAAATGTAATGCTGCTGTTGTCACCAACATCACATTTATAAAGGCTTTTTGAATATCATATCAGGAATTTTGGTAGCCCTAGGGATTATAAAGTGATTATTATTATCCCAAAGAGACCATAAATGAAGGGAAAAGACCTACATGTGCAAAAATATTTGTAGCAACCTTTTTTGTAGTGGCAATTGAGTGGATGCTCATCAATTGAAGAATGGCTGACTAAGCTATGGTATATGAATGTTATGGAATATTGAAACGATCAGCAGGATGATTTCAGAGAAGCCTAGAGAGACTAACATGAACTGATGCTAAACGAAGTGAGTAGAATCAAGAGAACACTGTATACAGAAACAACAAGATTATGTGATGATCAACCATGAGGGACATGGCTCTTTTCAACAATGAGGAGATTCAGGCCAATTCCAATAGACTTGTGATGGAGAGAGCCATATGCATCCAGAAAGAGCATTATGTTGACTGAATTATGGATCACAGTTTGTAGTTTGCTTGCTTTTTTCTTCTTTCTCAATTTTTTTCTTTTTTGATCTGATTTTTCTTGTGTAGCATGATAAATATGAAAATATATTAGAAGAACTGCACATGTTTAACATATATTGGATTATATGTGATCTAGGAGTAGAAGTAGGGGAAAGGAGGAAGAAAAATTTGGAACACAAGTTTTTGCAAGGGTGAATGTTGAAAACTATCTTTGCATGCATTTTGGAAATAAAAGGCTATTTAAAAAAATTAAAAGTGACTTTTTTACTTTTTGTTTTGTCTTCTATTAAAATAGAATGAGTTGCCACATGAAACAGTGAATTAATTCCTCATCATCCTTATGTGTTTAATGTATTGTCAGGAATGTCATACAAGGCATTTCTCTATCGGGCAATGGATTGGAATAGCTTAATTTTCAGAATCTGACTTAGAAATTCTTTAATTCTAAGGCATTTTTGGTTCAAAAAATCACCAATAAAATCTCACTTTGCCAAAAAGAAAAGCCTTTACACTTGGTTCCTCACTTACCTTCTTTTATTAAAAAAATTATATAAAAATGTTAGGGGTTAACAACTCTTTATTTTGCAAAGGAAAAGTCATGCTACACTAAGAAAAGGATTTTTTAAGTTAAAGAGTTTTCTCCCATCCAAATTAGTGTTAAGGAATGCATATATACTTCATATTCTAAACAGTTAACCCTCTTCATCCTGCCCTTCCTTACCTCTGTTCCTCTGCTCAAGACAACAAAGCTCTGTGTTTGGAGGAGTTTGGAGCTTCACCTTAAGCACTTGTTGGAATCATTCAATTGCTTCAAGACCAAGTTCTGTTGCCATCTCCTCCATTTGCATATTAACATGTAAAAATTCTTTAAGTATATGGCTTTAGCTCAGATCATCAAAATGTGGTAAGTTTGAGGTATTGTAGCTTTGAAATTAGTTGAGTTACATGAAATTCTTTATATTTAAAATACAGTTGTTTCCTATTGCTTATATTTTCCTAAAATCTTATTTTAGTGTTTTATCTCAGATAATCTGGATTTTAAGCTAAATTTCTGAGGTTGCTCCTTGTTTGATTTTTTTCTGTTGAAGTAGGGAAGAGAAAGCCATGATGGAAAATGATTCATTAACTCAAAGAAAAAATTTTTTTAAAAAATGTTGTACACCAAAATCAGGTCAAAATGGGTTCATGACTTAGGCATAAAGAATGAGATTATAAATAAATTAGAGGAACATAGGATAGTTTACCTCTCAGACCTGTGGAAGAGGAAGGAATTTGTGACCAAAGGAGAACTAGAGATCATTATTGATTGCAAAATAGAAAACTTTGATTATATCAAATTGAAAAGTTTTTGTACAAACAAAACGAATGCAGATAAGCTTAGAGGGGAAACAATAAACTGGGAAAACATTTTTACAGTCAAAGGTTCCGATAAAGACCTTATTTCCAAAATATATAGAGAATTGACTCTAACTTATAAGAAATCAAGCCATTCTCCAATTGATAAATGGTCAAAGGATATGAACAGATAATTCTCAGATGAAGAAATTGAAACTATTTCTAGCCATATGAAAAGATGCTCCAAGTCATTATTAATCAGAGAAATGCAAATTAAGATAACTCTGAGATACCACTACATACCTGTCAGATTGGCTAGGATGACAGGGAAAGATAATTCGCAATGTTGGAGGGGATATGGGAAAACTGGGACACTGATACATTGTTGGTGGAATTGTGAATACATCCAGCCATTCTGGAAAGCAATTTGGAACTATGCTCACAAAATTATCAAACTGTGCATATCCTTTGATCCAGCAGTGTTACTACTGGGCTTATATCCCAAAGAGATCTTAAAGAAGGGAAAGGGACCTGTATGTGCAAGAATGTTTGTGGCAGCCCTCTTTGCAGTGGCCAAAAACTGGAAACTGAGTGGATGCCCATCAATTGGAGAATGGCTGAATAAACTGTGGTATATGAATATTATGGAATATTATTGTTCTGTAAGAAATGACCAGCAGGAGGATTTCAGAAAGGCCTGGAGAGACTTAAATACACTGATGCTGAGTGAAATGAGCGGGACCAGGAGATCATTATATACTTCAACAACAATACTGTATGAGGATCAATTCTGATGGACGTGGGTCTCTCCAACAATGAGATGAACCAAATCAGTTCCAATAGAGCAGTAATGAACAGAACTAGCTACACCCAGCGAAAGAACTCTGGGAAATGATTAGGAACCCCTACATAGAATTCCCAATCCCCCTATATTTGTCCGCCTGCATTTTGGATTTCCTTCACAGGCTAATTGTACACTATTTCAAAGTCCGATCCTTTTTTGTACAGCAAAACAACTGTTTGGACATGTATATTTATATTGTATTTAATTTATACTTTAACATATTTAACATGTATTGGTCAACCTGCCATCTGGGGGCAGGGAAGGAGGGGAAAAATTGGAACAAAAGGTTTGACAATTGTCAATGCTGTAAAATTACCCATGCATATATCTGGTAAATAAAAACTATAATTAATTTTTAAAAAATGTGTTGCAAAATGTGATGCAATGAAAAGGCTGTTAGATTGGGCATCAGCTTTGTGAAAAAGTTGGACCTCTAGGGCTCTTTCCAACTCTAAATTTCTAATCCAAGTAATGTCATCTTTCTTCCCCTTTCCTATGCTGACTTCACTTCCTCCCCTTTCCCACATTAGAAGGTAAATTCTTTGAGGGCAACAACTGTCTTTCTTTTTGTTTGTATTTTTATGATCAAACTAGAAATGGTTTCTCACTCCCATCTTATTTATGTACATTTCTCATTCTTTACCTCCATCCCCCATTAGGTTGAAAAGTCCTTGAAATCTTAATTCATATTTGATTTTATCAATATACCCCTAGCAATATAACACAAAGCAAGGAAATACTTGACAAATGTTTGTTGAATTAAAATTACATTTTACTACTTGGGATATTAAAAATATTAGAAAGGGCAGCATGAACTCTGATATCCTGAAAATTGCAGGGAATCAAAAAAGGAATGAAAGATATTTAGGAAAAGAGGAGAGAGAAGATAAAGCTGTGTTTTACTTGGGCAAGCAATGGCTAATGGTATGTTTCTTCAAGACTGAATTCAAGACTGGGCCCTTTGGCCAGATACTAGATTCAAGGGAATGACAATATTTTCCATAGACTGTTCAAAACCCAAAGAACCTGATCATATAAAGTGATGAGTCTTTTTTTCTAGGAGTGGATGCCCACATCTTTTTCTCTCTACAGCATCTGTGCTCTCCTATGTTCTAATGAACCACTATCCATGATATTTCATTATGATCATTTCCATGAAAATACAGCAGAAGGTGTCACCAATGCAATTCCAATAGACTAGGGATGGAAAATGCCATCCACACCCAAAGAGAGAGAACTACGGAGACTGAATGTGGATCAGAGCATTGTGTTTTCACCTTTTGTTTGGTTGTCTTTTTTTTTCTTTTTCATGGCTTTTTCCCTATTGTTCTGTTTTTTTTTTTTTTTCTTACACAACATTAAAAGGATTGCACATATTTAACTTATATCAGATTGCTTACTATCTTGGAGAGGGGTAAGACAGGGAGAGAGAAAAAATTGGAACACAAAGTCTTACAAAAATAAATGTTGAAAATTATCTTTATGTGTATTTGGAAAAATAAAATAGTATTGGGGGAAAATACAGCACCAGAAATCATCTGGGAAAGGAGTTAAGGAAAAGGAAAGTTCTGATGATATTCTGTGAATTAACTGACACAAACACCATTATAAATCCATGAAGTTTATCTTGCTTGGTTACAAGCCTCAATTTGTACTTGATGAACATCGCCAGTCACGCCATCTACACTCATTATCTTCCATTCCTCCCCACCTTAGAATAAACTCTTCATCAGGAAGCAGCCTGGATGGATGAGCATTCACTTTATCTTGTTCAGAATCTGGTTTCCACATCGCATCTCAAACATATCCAGACCTTGCCTCTTTTTGATGCTTTTCCAGTTCCTCTTTAATGACAATTTTATCTCATTAGAATGTATGCTCTTTGAAAGTAGAGACAATCTTTTATTTGTCTCCCTATCATTTAGCACAGTACTATTTATTAGGTGGTTAATAATTCCTAGCTAGCTAGCTAGGTCCTTGTTCCACAATCCTCCTAATGGTCACTCTTTCTGTTGTAACACCATTCACTCTGTCTCGCTTGTTTGTCACTGAAATTTTCTTTGACTTTTCTATCTCTATCAGCTTTCACAGACAATTTGATTCTAGGACCTAGTCATTCCACCCCTGAAACAGCTATTGGAACTATTCCTTCTTTTCTATTTCCACTGAAAATCTAGTACAGATTCTTACTACCAATAGACTATATATTTTTTCTATTTATTTCATATTTAATTTATAAAATAAAACAAGCATTTATGTAACAGAACTAAAATAAACATGATTACACATGAAACTGTAAATCTATTATGTATAATTTTGCGGTACTTTTAAATGTATTTCCATATTTGTTATGTTGTGCAAGAAAAACCAGACCAAAAGAGGAAAAAACCACAAGAAAGGAAAAAACAAAACAAAACCTTTTAATTATACTAAGACTTTTGGAACATCCTGTATATTAATACGGGAAAAGAAATCTTAAAAGCATTATCTAATCCAGCCTCCTGATTTTACCAAGAAACTTAAGTAAATGGTTAAATGCCTTGTCCAAGATTCTAGGAATCAGTAGATTCTTGTCCTGTTGAGAAGAAGGCGTTAGATTAAGTGATCTTAAGGTCCTTTCAAGATCTAACATTCTATGAAATAATATTATGACAAAACCTTAAGTGGAATTGTAAATAACCCCTTTAACTGTCAAGTGTTTTAGCACTTTAATTTCCAGAGAAAAAAGAAATTATAAGAAAACATTTATATCAAAATGTTGGTTAAAAAATATACTTGAGCAAACATACAAACATACACACACACACACACACACACACACACACACACACACATGCACACACATGCACACTCACATCCATCCCAAAACTTTCAAAGGTAAGAAAGAATATAGTTATTCTATACTTAGAATAGTCTATACTTAATATATTCCATAATGAGAATTCATGTTCCAAATGACAACCTGAACCACAGGCAAATATTCAGTCATTCAAGATTCTATTATGTTCACTTTACTGGGCTTTACTGAGACATTCAAATAGGGGCAACTAGGTGAATTCAGGAGGACCCGAGTTCAAATCAGACCTCAGACACTTAATACTTCCTAGCTGTGTGACCCTGGGCAAGTCACTTAACCCCAGCCTCAGGGGGGAAAAAAGAGAGAGAGAGAGACATTTAACTTAAGGAGTATGCCTTAGGAGCATTTTCAACAATAGGAGTTAAACAAAAAGCGTCTTCTGATTAACTCCAAGAGTCACAGATTTATGAGAATCATAGTCATGCAGTCTTTAAACTCTCTCCTCCATTTTATAGACAAAGAAATTAAAACTAAGAAAGCATCTGGGTGAGAATGGCTTTGTGTCACGTCAAGAGACAAATAAATACTGTCTTTATAGCAACTTTTAAGTACTCCTCTATATTTTTAGGGATGTCTATGCCAAAAATCACATTGCTTGATGTTTTGGATCTTTGCTCATGTTGTGCCCTGTTTCTCAAATAAGTTACTTGTCTTACCCTATTTGCACCTATAAAAAATCTTTCCCTTACTTTAAGATCCATCTCTGGGTTTCTATACTCAACGGAGCCTTCCCTAACCCCTCAACCCACTGCTGAAATAGATCTCACTTCTCAAAATCTTCATAGCCATTAGACAACTTTTCAATCTTATTTTCATGATGTGTGTCTGATTTCATCATTGCTTCCTCAATCTTTGCACATTCCAAACAGTTGATAAATGTTTATTTAAATGAATCAATTTGAAGTTTCAATCTTTGAATTGTCAAAGGATTCAGAAGAATGTATTGAATAAATTCAAATCTATATCACTATTCAGGGACATTTTTCACACAATGATGGTATAGAACAAAGGATTATAAACTATCTTTTCTTTATAGCAATTGATTTAGGAAAAAGAAAATAGATTCAAAAAAGATGGGATGAACAGACAAAATGAGAGCTGGACACAAACAGAGACAAAAAAAAAGAAAGAAAGAAAAAAAAGAAAAGGTACTCCAGGGGAATTTTCTAAGCTAACAATTTTCTAATTATATATTGTCAATAATATTCTAGCTCTGGAGAGTGGGTTTTCTCTTTGTCTCTGCATTTCATGTAGTTTAACCTTATCATTTATTAAGTGAATTATACATCATTGTTCCTTTTGTTTGCAATTTTAAATTCTTATTTTCCTATACGATCTTCTTGCAATCTTCCTTGACCCCTAGATTCTCCTTATCTATCTTCTTCCTATTTTATAACTTCTACACCTCTCATCACCCTGAAAGCTATTTTTTCTTTCCATGTTTCCAATGTTGAATTATGATGAAATCTCACATATGTTTGGAGTAGAATTTGACTTTACCAGAAGTCTGTGATTGAGTATCCTAACTTTTTTTCAAAGTCCCCTTGTTTGCTCTTAACAGCTTTTCCCACATCTATCCCCTATTCAAAATCCTTCAAGATTTCCCCACTACTTCTAGTATATAGTCAAAGTTTTTTAACCTCAAATTTAAGGTTCTCAAAAGCCTTTCCAGAGCACTCTCCAAGTATAGTGGTGAACATGTATATTGTGATTTCTGATTGCTTCTGTATTGGAATTAGCCTGAATCACCTCATTATTGAAAAGAGTTGGGTCCATCACATGATCATATCATAACCTTATTGTTATTGTGTACAGTGTAACACTGTCAGTTCATTTAAGTCTTTCCAGGCTTTTCTGAAATTAGCCTGCTCATCATTTATATAGAATGATATTATTCCATTACCTTCATATACCATAATTTATTCAGCCATTCCCCAACTGATGAGCATCCACTCAGTTTCAAGGTCCTTGCCACTACAAAAAGAGCTGCCACAAACATTTTTCCTCTTTTATGATCTCTTTGGTTTACAGACCCAGTAGAGACAAAGAACAGTCTAGAGATATGTACAGTTTAATAACCCTTTGGCCATGGTTCCAACTTCCTGGAAATCCAGAATAGTTAGATCATTTCACAACTTCACCAACAATGTGTTAGTGTCCCAGTTTTCCCAGATCTCCTCCAACATTGATAATTATCTTTTCCTGTCATCTTAGCTGATCTGATGTGAAATGGTACCTCAAAGTTGTCTTAATTTGTATTTCTCTAATCAATTGTGATTTAGAGCATTTTTCATATGACTAGAAATGGCTTTAGTTTCTTCATCTGAAAATTGTTCATATCCTTTGACCATCTATCAATTGGGGAATGACTTGTGAAATACACTTTTAATAAATATTTACTAATCCACTGATATAAACAGGAAGGGTGAGAAGGAAGAAAGAAGAGAATGAAGGAAAGATGGATACAAGAAGGAAAGTAGAGAGGGAAGAAAAGAGAGAAGTACTTTTCATAGCAATTACTTAATACTAAACTCCCATTTCTTTATTTTTGCCATACATCTTTGTTTTAATTTCTTACATCACAAAATAAAATAAGAAAGAAAATGCTATCTCTACTAGGGCAAAATAATAAACTAATTGAATATTAAAAGCCATGTTTTTATCGTATGTTTAATACAACTGTGAGGAATCATAGGATCACAGAGTTAGAGGCCATCTCTTTTAACCACTTCATTTTACAGGGAAAGAAACTGAGGCTCATAAAACTGCCTGAGTTCATACAAGTAGTAACAGAGCCAGCACCTGACACCACTTTCCCTAATGCCAAATACAGTTCTCAGTCCATTATAACAAGAAAGAAACGTTTGTATTGAAATATACACAAATATATACATGGAGAGAGACAAAGACAGAAAAAAAAAAAGCAGAGGAGGGGAGTTCTAATTGCTTCACAAGCCTAATAACCTACAGTGTATATGTTATAGGTTCAATGTAAGGATGTATAACCATATAAAATCACAGCTTCAAATTTTCTATATTAGTCTCTAGAAACTGTTCCTATTCAAATTCTTGCTTCATTTTTTTCTTTCAGTCAACTGAGTTTTGGAGGACTCAAGTTGCTACTTTATTTAAATCTTTTAGGTGCATCCAAATTCCAAGAGAATTCCTTTACCCAAAATGGAGGTAAATAAACATGCCACCATTCCTTCTCTCTGTTTATAAATAGTCACTGTTATTTTAAGGCAATACAGTTTCAAATAAACCCATGATTTAAAACCAGAAGTCTTCAAGTTCTTTAACAGAAATATGACAATTATTCAGTGATGCATTCCAGGATATCATCTCTATCCTAGCCACATATATGCTATAGATATATATTCCATTAAAAACTGCAGGGATGAAATTATATTAGTTATTTATAAGGACATGTCACTTAACTCTTTTATTCTTTTGTTTAAAAAATAGGGAGAAAAACTAAAAATTTAAGGGTCAAGTCTGATCTTTACATATTAAAATTTGTTTAATATAATTGACTTCTAATTCTCCAGTAACGAATTCCTATCAAGGGGAAGGAATCAGAGAATTTAACAATGGGGAGAAACTTCAGAAGTCAACTATCGAATCTAATACATAACAGAAAAAGAATCCCTTTCACAATATTCCCAAAAAGTTTGTTGTTTAGCTTAAAGACTTCCAGTATGCAGGAGAAGGGACTCACTACCTCCTGAAGAAATCCATTCTACTTTTAGATGGTACTCATTGTTGGGAAGTTTATCCTTACATTAAGGCAACTTTTATGCCCTCCAACTTTTTTCCTTGCTCCTAGTTCTATATACTGAGGACAGTATTGAACCTGAAATCCTTTCTTTTCTAGGCTAAAAAAAAAAAAAAAAAAAAAAAGAACAATTCTTTCCTTCCAGCTGAACCTCATTAGTAATCCAATCTAACAATCATCTATCATTAACCATAGTGTCTTCTCACATTTCTGATGATGCTTCAGCTTGTCAATGTCTTTCTTAAAATGTAATTTTCGGAACTGAACACAGTACTTCAAACAGAAAAGAATATATTGAAATTATTGTTTTCTGATTTGGAGACATTATGCCTCTCAATACTGGCCTGAATAAAATTAGGTATGTTTTTTTTGGGGGGTTGGGGTTGGCTGCTATATTGTGCAGTTTACATATATTGAATTTACAATCCATTAAAACTCTGATATCTTTCTTTCACAGATACTATTGGGGAAGGGAGAGAAGGAGTGGGACAGCTAGGTGGTTCACTGGCTAGAGCACTAAGCCTCAAATTAGGAAGACTTGAGTTCAAACCTGATTTCAGACACTTACTAGCTATGTGATCTGAGTCATCATTTAACCTCTGTCAGTCTCAACTTCCTCATCTACAAATTTAAAATAATAGGGTTTACTTCCTAGGGTTGTTGTAAGGATCAAATGAGATAATAATTGTAAAGTGCTCACGAGATGCAAATTTAGAGACATATCCACTCCCAATGCTCATGTGCACCATTTGGACCTAATATGAGATAGAGCTCTCTCTGATCAACCTCACTTGACACTGATATAATGATGTCATTTTGGTCCTCCCCAAGCATGAAAAACAACATCCAACTAACCAGAACAGTGCCTGGAACATAGTAAATGCTATAGAAATGTTTACTATTCTATTCTATACTATTACTATTCTAATCACACAACTAACTCCCATTCTGTTTTTATGAAGCTGATTAAAGTCAAATGAAGAACTAATATTTTCTCCAATTGATTGGCTTGTTATCATTGTAGCCTATTGAGATCTTGTGATTGACCTTGCACTCCATACTTCATGCTATTTCCAAATTTTGCACACATTTCATCTAAGCCTTCACCCAAATGAATGACAAAAATGTTCAACAAAACAGGTACTTGAAGAACTCCAGGAGAAACTTGCTTATAGTTGACATCAACCCATTAATGATTACTCTTTAGTTCTAGTTATTCACCTAGTTCCACATGTGCCTAACATTAGTATCTAGCCAATATATTCCTCACCTTTTTTTGATCTTATTTGTTGAAATATATTAAGTTTATAACAGAAACATAGTTAGGAATTTAGGTACCTAGCACAGCATTGGCCATTCCAGCTCTGTGGAAAGATCTGGACGCTGTCTACTATAAGGGAAGAAGACTTGTTATTAGGCTTAGAGTAAAATGAAGAGGAAACTAGGATACCCCAGAATAGCACAATTTGATGTAACAGGAAACAAGAACAGAAATGCTAATTTCTCCTGATGAAAGAGAGTCCCCAAAACACTGAAAAGTCTCTACTGGGGAGGCAACTGTCTGGAGGAAAAGTAAAGCAGAGCCATGCTTCAGAGCTTGACTTAAAGTCTCATGCAGAAAGAAATGGGATAGAAATCTAAATTTCTTATTTAACAAAGAAATCTTGCTATCTGATTGTGTTTCTGAATAAGTTTGTGTTATAAAAATGTAAATACAGCAAACTTTTAAATCACACAATCTTTAAAAACTTTTATGTTACATTTCTAAACCCTTTATATTTCAACATGCAAGGGTAAAGTCCTGTTCATGCTGCCACATTATGCTCTGGTCCACAGCATTACCTTATCATACAAATAAGTTATGGTTATCTGGTCAAAACACAAACAAACAAACAATAAAACTGGTTTGATACCAGAAGTTATTCTAGTTTGTGTGCTCTTTGGTTACAAACTGTCTGATCAATCCTATGTCCTAGAATTTAAGTTCTTGAGCAAAAGGACTACTTATTTTTGTCTTTGTGTCACCAACATTAAACGTGGTGCCTTGAACTTAATGGGTACATGAGGAATAGTTGTTAGATTGAATTGAAACTGTTAAATTATCAAGAATAAAAGTCAACTGGCTTATGGTTTTTAGACTCCGCCATTTTAAACTTTTGGAAAAAACAAACAAACAAACAAAAAAGCCATCTACCCTAATAAATTTGCCTATACATAATGCTTTAGTCACAGAAAGAACATATATCTCAGTTTTACAAAAATGCTGAAAGGATAGAGTGTAAGATACTTTAATTACAGAATTTCAAAGTAAGAAGGGACCCCAATGGACATTTAATCTAATCCAGACCCAAAGAAGAACCACCATATTATTAGAATTATTATGTCACTGACAAGTGGACATCTAGCCTTTGCTTGAAGATTTCTGCTAAGATGAAGCCACAATCTCTTAGAGCAGTACATTCCATTTTGGATATTTTAGATTATTAGGATTTTATTATATTAAACTGAAATTTATCTCTTGCAACTTCCACTAATTTGCCTTAGTACAAACCATGTAGGATTAAAAATAATGAGTATAAAGTTTTTTTTTCCATATGTCAAGCTTTCAAGTACTTGAAGATAGGTATCAAATCTTTCTCTACCCTGTCATGTGTTTTCTGATCTTTAGACTAATATCTCCAGTTCTTTCAACCAATTCTACTATGGCAGAAACTCAAGAGCCTTCACAAGTTGTTTTCCTCTAAATATTCTCCAGTTTTCAATGTTCTTTCTGAAATGTGGTGTTCAGGACAATATAGATGTTCTAACTACAGTGAAGTATAAATGAACTATTATCTCCTTTTTCCTGAGAGTTATGTCTTTCTTAATAGTCCAAGATCACATCAGGTTTTTTTTATTGCCATATCACACAGCTGATTCATACTATACCAGCAGTCCATTTTCATTTTCATATCTTTTTCACATGAGCTGCTTTCTATCCATGCCCCATCTTGTATTTGCATAGTTGATTTTCAAACCCATTTAAGACTTTACACGCCACCATCCCCATTCTCTGCTTATAGTCACTGTTATTTATGCTACATTCATTTTTATTATATTTATGTTCAGTATTTCATCTTATTTAGCTCAGCCCTGTGTTTTAGCCATTTAAGGTCTTTGTGAGATTTTAACTCTGTCATTGAAACCCTTCATTGTTACAGGTTACAAAACTTAGGCTTAACTGAGTTGGCTTGCCCAAGATCCCACAAGAAATAAGCAACTGAAGCACTCATCTGACTTCAAATTCAGTATTCTTTCCACTATATTATGCTGTTTCTAATAGCAGAAACTTACTAAATGTTTGTTTGGTTTGTTAAAGAACTAATTGCTTGGAATTCCAAATCTCCCCTCCTTCCAGGGCCCTAAATCTGATTCACTCATCATTTGCATCATGATTGAATATGGAATTCCCCAAATCATGCATAATGTACAAATGCCCCCATTAGGCATTCAAAGTTGTCAGGCCAGACACACAGGACATAATGACATTAAAAACTAAATTGTCACAGAATGGCATAATGAAGAAAACTCGACCAGATCTTTGTGAGACAAGGTATCATTACATATTCCTACCTCCAGGGCTAAACTAGGGCAGGAGACCAGAGATAATAGGCATGTGTATCATTAATGTAAACCTGCCAGGTCCCTGGTTTCTCAGGGCAAAATCGTGTCCCTTTGAACCAATTTGCTGGCACAGAGCCTTTGCTATCTTTTGCAGAACTCAAATCAACAGCAAATGCTAATGTATCACACAGTGATCATTATAAAATCTCACTCCTTAGGTTTCCCAAGTGGTCTTTTCCCTCTCCAGGAAGGAAGCTTAAGGTTAATATCTCACAGAAAAGCTTGTCATCACAGAGGAAGGAAAAAATAATGGACTCATGAAGCATTGGGGCTGAATTTCATTTTATTTTTAAGAGAATAGTGTGGTTCAGCTGAAAGATTTTTGGATTTGGAGGTTAGGAAGCATGAGTTCTAGTCAAGCTTTGCCATCAGCTCCTCAGATGACATATTTGAAGCTCACATTACTCATCCTTAAAGTAAGATTGTTAAACCAAGATGATCTCAAAGGTCTGTCCATCTCTAATGTTATATGAATGACTCCTATGTTTATATTGAGAAAATCTCTATTGCTATTACTGCTATAGATTAACTCACAGAGATTTTTCAATCCCTCATTGGAAATTTATCTTGCAAGTATCAATTCAGCTTCCAAGCTTAGTGAGTAAAGGATAATTAAATTTCTTCAATGACTAGAAATAGCTTTAGTTTTTTTTTCAGGGTCTGCATTTAGTCCCTCAATCAATTTAATGCCTAGTATGTGTCAGGTACTGTACTAAGTGTTAAGAATATAAAAAGAGGTAAAAAAAATAGTCCAATAGTCCCTTCCCTGGAGGAGTTCACAATTTAATGGGAGACAGCATGCAGAAAAGTATATACAAACAAGTTATGTGCAGGAGAAATAGAAAATAATAAAAGAAATATAGAATAAAGAGACTAGGAAAGGCATCCTGTAAAAGATGTTATTTATAGAAAACCAAAGAAATATTTAAGCCCTAAATTGGCTCCTAGAATAGACTATGTGAACATTGAAAAGGGATCGTATTCCAATTCAATAAGCATTTAGTAAATATCTATTATGTACGCTGCATTATGATCAGTTATGGGACTATAGTAAGGGGATATAGCATATAGAACTGCACAAAAGAATGTATAAGTGGATAAATAATTTGTAATAAGTGATAGGACTTGGAATAACTTTTGTTTGATTCCAAAGAATAAAAAAAATTCCAACTTCACATTTTATACAGAACACACTTTCTTGTGACACAAGCTTTTTCTGTTCTTTATCATGAAAGTCTAGTTTAACTGTTCTTAAAGAAAGCTTAGGGGTATACATCTGATAGTTCAGACAAATGAAAATTAGAGCTCATCCCAAATATATCTCCAGGACATTTTATGATGCTTTCCTCATTTTGACTTGAAACTTAATTTACATCTGGAAAGGAAAATTGTGTGAATGGCACAGCTGAGTCACACAGATACCAGCTGGAAACCTCAGTCACCCATAAGAAGAGCCATAAGGTCTTCTCACAATTTTTTCAGGGTTTTTGTAGACCAGTGATAAGTGAAAGGACAATGCAGGCTCACTCTGCCAAGAGACATGAATTAATGAGAGATAAGAGAATATTTATTTTTTTTGCAAATGTCCAGAGAATGTATGCCAGATCTTTTAAGTAGTTTCTCTCTCACATTACGGTAATAAAAATCATATTCTGGAATGAGGCCCTTGTGAACTCATGGGCCACTTTCAAGTTCACATTGAGGGCATTTGCTCGATATTGGCAGCTGACCTTGTTTTTGAAAATCATCTAAAAGATAAGAAAATATGAAGAAGAAAATATGTTGTGCCACAACATAACTCCAAAACAAAGTTGACTATTTGTAGAATAGGGCCAGGCATAAATTAACCAGATGAGCTTCACCAAAACTATCCCATTGAAAAAATTTATAGCTCTCCAATTTTCCATTATTAGACACAGAATTAGAATTAGAATACCAGAAGTCCAGAGAGATATTTTAGATCTATCCCTCCATGTTATATATGAGTTAATTGAAGTCCACAAAGGTGAAAGGATTTGTCCAGTTTTTCATACAGAATGGGGTCTATATCCCAAAACTTGGCTCTTTTTATATCATGCTATGAAAATCATTACACTCTTGAATAAAATAACAAAAGATTCTAAAAAAAGAATTAATGATAAAATCTGACTAAATCTGGGACTATTTTATGATAAACTTAATTGGTGACCTCAAAGTAGTGTCAATAGGTAAACTAGGATTAATATACTGCACTGCTTTGGATAATAATTATTACATTACATGAACTTTTTTTCACTACAAATTTCTAATGTGGTAAATCATTCATAGCATAGGAAAAACATCCTCTTATCTCCTAGACTTCTAATTTATTCATCTGAAACAGATAGCAAAAAGTTGAATAAATTTAACATCCAACATCAAGGTGAAGACATAAAGAATAGTTACAATCACCAAGAAACCCATCTTTCTTTTAATATGACACCCAAGAAATTTCAATGTTGCTTTAATATTTGGGTTTATTCATATTCTCAATGATTTTACTTTTAACCAATATGCCCTCCTATTCTTTGGGGCAATTAAGTAGTACCATGAAGAAAGTGTCAAGCCTGGAGTAAAGAAGATCTGAATTCAAATCCAGCCTAATATCCTTAGTAACTATGTGCTACTTATTCACTTTCCTTTGTTTGCTTCAGTTTCCTCAACTGTAAAAGAAACTGGAGGAATGATTTGTACTCCAGTGTCATGGCAAGAAAACCTCACATGGGATCACAAAAAGTTGGGCACACCTGAAATGGCTGAGCAACAACTCCTATTCTTGAGTTTAGAAACATTAGAGTCACATTTATAAAATTTCAGATCTGAAAGGCTCAGCAAGTTGCTTAATCTAATATTAAAACTCATTTCTAATACATTACAACCAAAAGCTAGGTTTTCATGAAAACCTTCAAAAAAGAGAATTTATCATCTTTCAAGGCAATTTATTGTATTTTAGATTGCTCTCATTGTTCAGAAATTATTTTTTCTCAAATCAAGTCCAAATTGATTTCACCCATTGTTTCTGTCCATTTTCCTCTATGAAAAACAAACACACAAAACAAAATATACAAAAGACTAAGATGAAAGAAAAGTTCAAAGAGATTAAGTGATTTGCTTATGATAGCACCCTCTGTCCTTTGCTTCCAAAGATCAAGAGATAAAAATGTTTCTCATGATGTTTCCTTCAATTTTTCTTTAATTTTACCTGTGATTTCATTGATTAATAAATCAAAATGAGTATTTACTGAAGGCTTGCTATATTCCCAAAAACTGTGTTAATTCTGGGAATATGAATACAAGAAAAGAAAGATAGTTGCTGTCTTCTCTCAAGGAGCTTACATTTTCATAGGGGAAAACACACAAAATGAAGTTGAAAACCAGGCTAGGGAGGGAGGAAGTGAGTAAAGTAAAGAAAAATTTGGAGAATTAATAGTAGAGAATAGAGGTAAAGAAGTGAGTGACATGTACACTTTGCTTAAAATGAAAGTTAGGGGAGGAATGACAAAACAATACAAAGGACTAAATGGGCAACATGATCTACTAGGGTGAAAAGGTTGCTTTGGCAGAGTGATTTTCTACAGTGAAGAGGTTATTGGGATAAAGAAGAAAAAAATTAGTTTTGAGAATTAGAAATGGAGCCCAGAGTTCCAATACTTCTGTAATACAATATACTTTAAAATAATCTGTGATTTCCTAAATATGTGTTCTTCCATTGGTAGAGATTGCAACCCATTCTTGATTTTTTTTCATTTAATTAAAACTTGTTAATCATCTTACTGTACAAAGACAGCCAATTCCAATAGGACTTTCACTTCAGCAACCAACATTTTATCATATGCCATGTAATTTTAAGTTTAATTTTTTAAAATATTATTCAATATTCACCATTTCCAGTACTTTCTGTCTCTCTTCTAGGAGAACTATTCACAATATGCAGGTGTGAGATTATTGAATATTATAGAAGTCTTTGGTCCCTTCAATTTCTCATACCTGAGCTATGTCTTCCAATATATTTTCTATCTTTCTTGGTATTACATTCATGTGACCTAATAGCAAAGTATATATTTCTCAGTTTTGGTGAGATGCTTAATAGGATTTATTTATATCATCATCTGCCATATCTCCATATCTTGCCCTTTTTTAATAACAGAGATACTGCAAGAGTAATTGACCATATGTTCCATGAAACGGTATCTCATTGTCTTCTAGCACTTGATGAAAGGGACTTCACCAACTTATTTTTTCTTTCTAAGAACTTGAATGATCCTATTAACCTGACACTTTCATTTTGCTTTTACCTTTGTTTCTTAAAAGAATAGCAATATTGATTTAGTTCAGTTCTCCCAATATTATGTCAATTTCTTGTCTGTCACCTACTGACAGATGTTTCTCAAAGGAAGGATGGATAATCCAGTGTTTTCAACTAAAATATCTTGCATTTAGAATGCCACTAATTGAATTAATGTTTCATACAGTCTTAAACTGTAATTCTTAGTAGACTTTGCCCCATCCCTATTACATTCTTCCATTAACTGTGGAGACAGAAGGGGTATGCAAAGAAATGAAGGGCACTTTAAATTTGTCCTTGATTCATGGGTCTCCTGATTGATACTACTAGGATGTTTCTTGCACAGCACATATATATCTTTTTGCTAGGACTGTTTTCAGTCTTTTCATCTGTTAGAGCTTATGCTCCAATAGTATAACTTTCAGAAGTTCAGAAAATCACCTGGGATCATGGAATAACCTTTGTTCCATGACATTGACTTTAGAGTAACACTTTACTATTCCTTATGGAGTATAAAATTGGTTCCAGTTTTAAAAGAATGGTATAAAGAAAAGAACATCGACTTTTCAATCCACAAAGCCTAAGTTTGAATTCCAGTTATGTTTTTATTTTGTCACCTTGAGGAATCAATTCTCTCATATAAAATAAAAAGATTGGAGGCAGTTATTTTTACATTCCTTTTCTGTTCTAAAACTATGTTCTCATGAACCTCAACTGGGAAATTTTGATTTTTTTTTTGGAACCAACAACAACCTTTACACTTTTCCTGGGTGTTAAATGGACAATACGTATGGCTTTTCCTTTTTTTCAGGTATGACAGGTAGTAAATTGGTATATAATATCAGAAGCCTCAGAGTAATATATCTCTAGCCTTCCTGCTCCTAGTAGATGGATCAACTTAATTCCACATGCTGGGAGTAACTCTGGGCTAAACATTGCATAGTTACTGCCATAAAGGTAGCACCTCATCTAAGAGGCTCCTGACAGTTCTAGGCAAGAAACAAGGTTTCAAGTGGCAGCTAAAATTGGCAACAGTATCACCCAGGAAAGTCAACTACCAATTTATTGGTGACTCTAACAGAGTTCTGGAATCTCCTCATCTACTAATAACACTAAGGTGTCTCTCAAAGGAAGGTTGGATAATTCAATGTTTTTAACTAAACTATGCTTCTATGAAATAGAAAATAGCAGGGTCCAATCTGAATCCTCTAGTGACAGTGATGAGCTTTAAATATATATTTGTTTTAATGTAAGCTTCCTCATTAGATTGTTAGTTTCTTGATAGTACAGACTATCTTTTGCTGCTTATTACATCCCTGGTATTAAGCACATAGTAGGCACTTTATAAATGTTTATTGATTGATATGTCATTATTCTTCTTGAGAAGATAGGAAATAGCTATCTTAGGCTGATTTTTAAAATTTAAAAGAAAAAGAAAATCTTTCTAGGAAACTTGTTCAGACTTCTTTGAATTTGCATTAGGAAAATGAGCACCTAAAACTTCACATAGACTCATATTCCTATATGCCAATCAGAAGTCTTTATAAAAATAATTCTAAGCATGACACAGAATCACTGACTTTTTAGATCAAGAAGAATACCCATATCCTTCAAGGGTGCCTTTCTAGGAGATTGTATATATATATATATAGCTCAACATGGCTAATGGTTGTGTATTGGAACTTGTTCAGAGAGTGAAGACCCCAAGGTCTTTTAGGAATTTAGGACCTTTGCAAAAAAAAAAAAAATTCTCTTTACATGTGTTTTGAAGTCTCTCAGTAGGGTATTGGGACACATGTACAAATCAAGTCCTAGGAATCACTTTTAATTATCATATTTCCTGCAAACTGAACTCAAATAATGATCCTGGACTACAGAAATAATAAAAAATAATGATAAAATTGTTTTCAATCTTTGTCTTTGGTAGCAAATTTTATAAAAATATCATTAATTATCTTAAAGAAGGGAAAAGGGACCTGTATGTACAAAAATGTTTGTGGCGCCCTTTTTGTAATAGCCAGAAACTAAAAAGTGAATGGATGCCCATCAATTGGAGAATGGTTGAATAAGCTGTGGTATATGAATATTATGGAATATTATTGTTCTGTAAGAAATGCAGCAAATGATGATGATTTCAGAGAGGTCTGGAGAGACTTACATGAACTGATGCTGAGTGAAATGAGCAGGACCAGGAGATCGTTATATACTTCAACAACAATACTGTATGAGGATGTATTCTGATGGATGTGGCCATTTTCAACATGAGATGAACCAAATCAGTTCCATTTGTTCAATAATGAATAGAACCAGCTACACCCATCGAAAGAACTCTGGGAAATGAGTGTGAACCACAACATAGCATTTCCAATCCCTCTGTTTTTTTGTCTGCTTGCATTTTTTATTTCTTTCTCAGGTTAATTTTACATTATTTCTTATGCAGCAAAATAACTCTATGGATATGTATACATACATTGTATTTAACATATACTTTAACATATCTAACATGCAATGGTCTACCTGCCATCTGGGGGAGGGGGTGGGGAAAAGGAGGGGAAAAATTGGAACAAAAGGTTTTGCAAGGGCCAATGCTGAAAAATTACCCATGCATATATCTTGTAAATAAAAAGCTATAATAAAAAATAAAATAAAAAATAAATAAAAATATAATCAATTTATAGCCTGAGAGAAAGAATGTCATTAGGCATGTCATTGATGCAAGAATTTTTAAATAATTTTAATGATCTTACTGTAATTTATTTTAATTTATGATACCTAAGCAAATATATAAAGAAGCAGATATCATAATTTTAGTTTGAAATATTTTACTATATCTACTTCACTAAATTATTTTATTATATCTATTTTCTTTGCCTGATAAACTAAAAAAAATATATGGACTGTGGCAATTGGCATAACTCAAGTCTTTTTAGGTACTAATTTCCAGCCTTGCTATCTAGCTCAAGGCCTAGGAGTGACTTAAATCATGGGAATTTATAATAACAAATATTCTTAGGAATTCATGTTGCCAAAAATGTAAATATAAAATCTAATATTATGTTCAATGATTGAGTTTAATTTGCATTCAAAGAAGAATAATATTCAGGTCTTAAACTTCAGAGGATCGATTTAAGAGTTCAGGAAAACTTTCAAATATTTACATGTTGTACATTTTAACTACCAATAAATATTTATTTAATTGTCATTAAATGTAAGATACCATATAGGGCAAAATTGGTACTGGGGATAAGCAAAATAGATACCTGCTTAAAATTTAGCAGAAAAACACATTACTTTTTACAAATGTACATTTTTTAATTCTACAAAATTCAGTTCTCTAAGGCTTTTATTATTTATTTTATAATAATTCAAGTTATATGTTATCTGACAAAATGCTAAAATCCTCTAATGGGTAGTATTGTATCAAGGGTATCATTTTCAACGCTGATCTAGGGCATACAAATGTCTCATTCGTGCTCTCATGTGGAATATCTGGCATGTGTTCTCAGAAATACTGCTTTATGCTCCATGGCATCATATATAGAACAAAATTTATTGTCAAAGTATCTTCTACTTGAGTTCAACTCACTGGAGCCTTGAAATAATTAGTTTTATTGATTTATAATATATTTTATACAAGATTAAGAAGGCATATATCTAACAATAACTTATGGAGCATCTATAATTTTACTAGTATTAAAAAATTTTTAAAAGTCAATATCTACCAGCAACGTGATTTAAAAAATCTATTTAGGAAAAGAGAATATAGAAAACTGAGACAAATGGTTTACAAGATGAAATGTTGAAAATAGTCACACTACTTTGGAATGTCATTTGGAAGGCATGGACCTGAGTTTGAATCCTCTCTTTACCACCTACTATCTGTATGCCAGACAAGTGACAGTAACTCTCCGAGCCTCAGTTTCCTTTTGTGTGTAATGTAGGAACTGAATTAGCTGATCTCTAAGCTCCATTTTAGGGCTAAGTGTTTATCTGATAATTCTGTGATTATTTTGCTTGTCATAGAAGCAGTAATCGCTTGTCATATAAGCACAAGACTTACTTAAAAGGGGAAAATTAATCATGTGGAACTGAGCAAGGAAATAAACCTAATTCAAATAATGACCTGGGTTTCATATGAAGAGACAGAACTTTAACTGCATGGTAAACAAGAGATGAGACTTTTAGGGGAAGGCAGTAGCAGGAAGTGGGAGAGTTACAACATTTCAGGAAATTGGAATAACACTAGTAAAAGGGTAGAAGGAAGAGGGTTTCAGTTCAAAGGCAGAAAAGATCACTTTCCATCAAGAGGAAGTGGGAACCCTGAAAGACAACTGACAATTCCATTACTTATAACCATTTGTAGGTTATAGTTCAAGGGCAAAGAGGGGCTTGACAGAAGAGGAAAATGACAAATGCTGGGTAGAATGTGGAAAAAAGTGGCATTAAAGCACTTAGTGGAATTGTTACCCATGGCAATCATCCTGGAGAACAATTTGGAATATAACCATATAGTTATAAAATTGTATGTAATCTTTTATCCAGCAATACCATTATTAAGTCTGTATACAAAAGATATCAGTGAACAACAAAAAAAAAGATGACCTTTATCCAAAAATACTTATAACAGCTCTTTTTTGTATGGCACTAAAGATTTAGAAATTGAAGGAATGCCCAGTAATTGAGGAATGGCTGAACAGTTAGGGTATATGGTTATAATAATATATTTTGTGCTATAAAAATGATTAGTAGAATTTCAGAAAAAATGTGGAAGTAAGCAGAATCAAGAGAACACTATACACAGTAATAGTGTTGCAAGGATGATCAACTATGGCAGAGTTAACTACTTTGCTCATCAGTGATTCAAGATCTTTTTTCCTCCTGAATTGCAGTTTTATTGATTAAAAAAAAGAACTCCATGAGTTCTGCCAAATCAGATTAGCATCTGCTTTCAAATTTATATTGTCTTAAATAATTTCCTAAAAAGTTAGGTGACTTTTCCTCAAATATATTTATATACTTAAATATTAATACGTATCAGAGGCAGGACTTGAATCCAAGTTTTTTTGACTCTAAGGTCATTTTACAATTTTGAAAGAGCCTTTATCCAAAGGACCCTATGAAATAGGGGATACAAGGATTATTGCCCCCATTCTACATATGAAGAAACTAAGTCCTAGAAGAAGTATGTGACTTTATCATGTTCAACACAACTAATAATTGGCAGAGATAGACCTGAAAAACCAGCATCTCTTTCTGTCAAATCATATTTTTATGACAATGTGCAAAGCTGAAAAATAATTGAGAAGATCAGCATAAGTTTCAGAAAACTGGAAAGCAGATGTGGTCTTTAACTCCAAACTAAGATAAAGAAAATTCCTTAGAATGTGGGAATATTTCCCTTTCTTCATGAATCTGGACCTTGGTTTACCCAGAGAGGAAGGGCTTGTCTTCAGTGGTCTCTATGATCCCTTCTAGCTCTCTATATATAGTCCTAAAACAATATTCCAAGAGAACTATATGTGTGCAATAATCTTATATATACATATATGTATGTATATTGCAAGTATGCACATATGCCTGAATATATATATGAATTAAATAGGATACAATCAAACAGATAAATGAAGTTAAAATTAACTCATTCAAAAACACATTTATTCTCAAAAGAAACTGGAAATCTACCTCCTACAAGTGAGCTCCACCATATCATATAAGTATACCAAAATAAATAAATAAATAAATAAATAAAACAGATAAAATATTCCAACACATCATATAAAACTCAGTCTTTTTTGAATCCAATTACCTAATTATATGAACAAAAATATGAGCTTTTTCATGGAGAATAAATAAAACTATTTCCTAGAAACATTGTATATATGGAGAAGAAAAAAATTAAAATTCTTTCTTGTATGATATAGGTAATAATATCCCCTACTGAAATAGAAAGTAAATTGATGCTAAGAGCTTCACAAACCTTAAAGCCCACATAACTTTGACTTGGTGGTAGTAGTATAGTAGTAGGAGAAGGAGAAGGAGAAAAAGGAGAAGGAGAGAAGGAGGAGAAGGAGGAGAAGGAGGGAGGAGATGGAGGAAAAAGAGGAAGTGGAGTAGGAGGAGAAAAAGGAAGGAGGAGGAGAAAGGAGAAAGAAGGAAGTAGGAGGAGAAGGAGAAGGAAGAGGAAGAAGAAAAAAGGAAAAGAAGGAAGGAGGAGAAAGAAAAAAGGAGAAGGAAAGAGAAGGAAGAAAGAAGAAAAAGGAAGGAGAGGGAGAAGGAGAAGAATATTCAGAGAAGACTAGATTCTCTGGGGTGAGGGCTTTTGAGCTCTTTTCTGGGCTGCTTTCCACCTCTGATGTCAAGTGCCACACAACTCTTACCTTTGGTTCCAAGAAGTTGTAGCATATGCAATAGCCATGCACCTATAAACTATTTTGGTAGGTGAGGTAACCAAGGGGCCTAAAACTTGAAAGTGATTTTGTTCAGGGGCAGCTAGGTGGCGCAGTGGATAGAGAACCAGCCCTGAATTCAGGAGGGCCTGAGTTCAAATCTGGTCTCAGACACTTAACACTTCCTAGCTGTGTGACCCTGGCAAGTCACTTAACCCCAGCTTCAGGGAAAAAAAAAAAAAGATTAAAAGAAAGAAAGAAAGAAAGTGATTTTGTTCCAATGGGCCATGAAGGAGACCGAAACAGGCACTGTGGAGCACTTAGCACTTGGTTAGACATCAAAGGCACCAAGATTATTCACTACATCTTGAGCCATCATGAATCAACTTTTGTCCTACCACTAGATTTCAATGACTAGGAAAAAAAAAAAAAAGATTAAGGCTGACAACTTTGCATAATTTTGCCTCACTTAAATCCAATTCATTCATGAATCAACAGATATCTCCAGTGATGATGTTCTGGTCCAGACAGCACTAAAGAAGTAACTAGTCACAATGATAGGGGCAGGAGTGGGATAGGATTGCTGTCTTATCCCTAATAGATTTTAGATTACTGGAGCAATGTAAACAATTCAATAACCAAATGGTCTCCTTACTTTCAGCTCTGATTTTTCTACCCCTCCCATCTCTGCCCACCATTAGCAATAGCCATTAAAAGCACATGTTTGAAAAATAACTAAATAAAATTTTAAAAAAAATTTTTAAAGCACGTTTGGGAGAGGATTAAGTGCTTCCTAAAGGCACCCAAGTTCCCAATAGCTATTCCAATTGCTATTGCTCTTCTCTTAGCCAAGGCCAGAAATAGGAGATCTTCAAAAACACACTTTTCCAGGTCTGCTGGCAATCTAGTGGATGGAGAATTTTTAGAGTTCTGTAGTCAAATTAGAGCCAGGCCAATCAGAAGAAGAAGACCTCAGAAGAGAGGATGAAAAACACTACCAAGACAAGCTGAACCATTAGGAAAGCCCAAACCATGACCCTGTTGGCCAAGAGATCTAGACCTTCCCAAGTTGCTCAGACAGTGGAGGTGAAAGGTAGTAATTATTTACTGGTCCGAGACCAGATTTGAACTCCGGTCCTCACTGAATTCAAGGCTGGTGATCTATCCACTGCACCACCTAGCTGCCCCCTGTGTCTTAAAATTCTTTAAGCATCTTTAAATTCTTTTATTTTTTTAAATATTGCTGCTTATTTAGATTATACACAAAGTATTTTTCCCCAAAAAAGTGTCCTTGTTAGTCACATTGTAGGGAAATCCTAGATATGAGTTATATTTAGCTTTGTTGAAGAGATTTCCCTGGAATTCTACTCTGGAATAAGGCCAATTTTAGCCAGAAGCTAGAAGGGAAACCCTTCTTTGAGATCAGGTCCACTTCTACCCCATGAACATGAGCCTTATTTGGGAATTTCCTTTTGGGAATTCTTTAGCCAGGATCACATTTTAAAAAGAATTCTCTCATTTCAAGGGAATTAATGAAAAAAAAGTCAGATGAAGGTGGTGTAGGTATACCTGATGTAAAGCTATATTATATAGCAGCAGTCACCAAAACCATTTGGTATTGGCTAAGAAATAGACCGGTCGATCAGTGGAACAGATTAGATACAAAGGACAAAAAAGGGCACAACTATAGCAATCTAGTGTTTGATAAACCCAAAGATACCAACATCAGGGATAAAAATTCATTATTTGAAAAAAACTGTTGGGAAAACTGGAAATTAGTATGCTAGAAATTAGGTATAGCTCCATACTTATCACCATATACCAATGTAATATGCCCTCCTGGCTTTACAATTACTAGTCTGTCCTGGGCCCAACAGAGCCCTTTGACCACTGACCTTTGCAGTGTGAACTCTACCCGGCTCGCCTCCTCTAAGGCCTTCAAAGGTCTCTGGCCACAATCTCTTGAATCTATAGCTTAATAACTGGTAGCACGCTCAAGAACAGCCATGTGTAATCTTAAAAGCCTTTATTATACCTACTCACATAATGCCCTGACTTGATGCCCTGACTTGTTGGTTCCCTAGTGAACATCTGGTCAGAAGACCCACGTGTTCACTACCAAAATCCTTACCTCTCGGCTATCCATCTCAGCTTGGCCACCCAGGCTAGGGAGCCAGGTTAAAGAGAGCGACTGCTGTCTGCAGTGGGCTTATAAAGGGCTTGTGAGGTCATACACACAACCAATCAGCGAGATGGTCACCCATTACAAAGCTATCTCAATGTGGCCAAGATCCCACCCACAGGGCAGTCCTATATCCATAGAGATTATTTCTGGGTCATTCAGTCTCCTGTTGCACTATGGCGCCACCCATTTAAAGGGCCCTTACATACCAAGATAACATCAAAATGGGTCCATGATTTAGACATAAAGAATGAGATCATAAATAGATTAGAGGAACAGAGGATAGTCTACCTCTCAGACCTGTGGAGGAGGAAGGAATTTATGACTAGAGGAGAACTAGAGATCATTATTGATCACAAAATAGATTTTGATTACATCAAACTAAAAAGTTTCTGTACAAACAATACTAATGCAAATAAGATTAGAAGGGAAGTAACAAATTGGGAAAATATTTTTACAGTTAAAGGTTCTGATAAAGGCCTCATTTCCAAAATATACAGAGAATTGACTCTAATGTATAAGAAGTCAAACCATTCTCCAATTTATAAATGGTCAAAGGATATGAACAGACAATTCTCAGATGATGAAATTGAAACTATATCCACTCATATCCAAATCACTACTGATCAGAGAAATGCAAATTAAGACAACTCTGCAGTACCACTACATACCTGTCAGATTGGCTAAGATGACAGGAACAAATAATGATGAATATTGGAGGGGATGTGGGAAAACTGGGACACTGATGTCATAGAATCCAACCATTCTGGCGAGCAATTTGGAACTATGCCCAAAAAGTTATCAAACTGTGCATACCCTTTGATCCAGCACTGCTGCTATTGGGCTTATATCCCAAAGAAATACTAAAAGGGGAAAGGGACCTGTGTGTGCCAAAATGTTTGTGGCAGCTTTTTGTTGTAGCTAGAAACTGGAAGATGAATGGATGTCCATCAATTGGAGAATGGTTGGGTAAATTATGGTATATGAAGGTTATGGAATATTATTGCTCTGTAAGAAATGACCAGCAGGAGGAATACAGAGAGGCTTGAAGAGACTTACGTCAACTGATGCTGAGTGAAACGAGCAGAACCAGATCACTGTACACTTCAACAACAATACTGTATGAAGATATATTCTGATGGAAGTGGATATCTTCAACATAAAGAAGATCCAACTCACTTCCAGTTGATCAATGATGGACAGAAACAGCTACACCCAGAGAAGGAACACTGGGAATTGAATGTAAATTGTTAGCACTACTGTCTATCTACCCAGGTTACTTATACCTTCAGAATCCAATACTTAACGTGCAACAAGAAAATTGGATTTACGCACATATATTGTACCTGTAAAATGTATGGGATTGCCTGTCATCTAGGGGAGGGAGTAGAGGGAGGGAGGGGAAAATTTGGAAAAATGAATACAAGGGATAATGTTATAAAAAATAACTCATGCATATATACTGTCAAAAATTTATAATTATAAAATTAATTTAAAAAGCAATACTACAAAAAAAAATAAAATAAAAAATAAAAAGAATTCTCTTAACAGATTAAATAAATTGTGTACTTATTACTTCAGCACCTAACTAAGTAGAAAGCTCAAAGTAAATTCAGGTCATCATTGAACTCCTTAGAAAGGTGGGGAAGACCAACTTTGAAAGACCTTGGGAAGCCAGAGATTGCCTTCAAGTGGACTTGGACCTAGAACCTTCATATCAGTCAGTCAGTTGGTTTCATCTTGACAGGGCCACTACCCTGCCATCCAAACAGGATACTGAGCATCAAGTTCTATACTGTGGGTTAAAGATTGTTGGTCAGTCATTTTTCATTTGTGTCTGACTGATTCTTCATGACCCCATTTGGGGTTTTCTTGGCAAAGATACTGGAGTGGTTTTCCATTTCATTCTCCAGCTCATTTCACAGAGAGGAAACTGATGTAAAGGAGATTGAAGTACCTTGTCCAGGGTCATAAAGTACTAAGTGTCTGCAGTTGTATTTGAACTCAAGTCCTCTTGACTTCCAAGTTGGCACTGTCTCACCTAGCTAGCTGCCCATGTTAAAGATTATTTGTTCTGAAATTAGAAACTTTGTGTTATTTGGGAAAAGCTCAGAGCCCTAGGGTCCATTACTTTGCCAGTCAAGAGACTGTTGTCAAGCTTCCAGAATTGCACCCTTTCCCAAAGAAAAAAGTCATTCTAACACTCTCTGCCTGGCTTATCAGAACAGGGTTTATAGCTTGTTTGCATAATATTTCCAGACAGCAATGTTAACAAGTTTCAGATGATTCAGGAATATTTATCATAAGTCTCAGACTTCAATACAAGAGGATTTGGGGTGAGGGGCACCTACTATGCTGACCCTGACTCAGACTCTCTCCAGGTTACTGCTTTCCTGAGAATCTGGGTTTACTGCCAGGCATTAATGTTGAGTGGATACTTATAATTCCTTGAATTCTATGGCCTTTTTCTCACATTTCAGAAACACTTGGGTAACTGCCATTTTCTACACTGTTAACATTTTTATCTGATTATGTATGGATGAAAAGAATGTGGGATCATTTAGAGCCAAAGTTCTTCACCTTTTTTTTTTTTTTTTTTTAACAGACTCATCTATTAATCTATTGAAGCTCATGGACTCCTCTCAGAAAAATGCTTTTAAATACATAAAATTCATAGGATTACCAAGAAAACCGAATGTATTCTAATACAGTTATTTATTTATTTATTTGATTTTACAGGTCTTAGATAAAGAATACCTTTTAACATTTTTGTCTGCTGATATACAAATAAAATATGGAGTAACATCAAAGGGATTATTTTGTGTATCTGTGTATTATGGACTCCTTTGATAGTCTGGTAAGACCTACTGATCCCTTCTCAGAATATCATATATAAGATACAAAAATAAAACTCACAGGATTATAAATTATCTTGAGACTTAGTTGTAAAAATCTTAAAAAAAAAAAGTTCATAGACTCAAGATTAAGACCCCTTGATCTAAATCTTCTTCTAGAAAATTAAACACATAACTGCATCGGGTTGGGGGGAGATATTTAACAAATTTGTTTAATTATCACTTGTCTTTTGTTTCTCTTCATCCTCCAAATTCTTGATCCAAGCAGACATCCAAAAGTAAAATTTAACAGTTTAAATTCTGTGAAGGAGTAATAGAAAGGAAGGAGGAAATTAAAATAAAAGGATATCCAAAGGACTGAAATAATTTTTATTAACAAGGACCACTTTCCTAGCTTAACTATTCCAAATTTCTTGCAATTTTAAAGAAAATTGAGTTTTTCAATGTCATAAAATGTCATTTCAGGAAGGAATCATTTTAGATGATCTTCATTCTGGTTCAAAAGACTAGTCTTTGTGGCAGTCGATTCCTGTTATTATAAGCCTTACATGAGAAAACAGATCTGTAAACTAGTGTCATTCTATAATCCATAGGCCATTCAGTCTATACATGAGGAGTTTTAAATTGTTTGATAGCCTCAAATGTTTTCCATTTGTTGTTCAAGATAAAATCCTTAATACAGGAAACTCTGTCACAAATATAATGGCATAAACCCTTCCATGTTTTCCCTAAATAAAATTAGCTTATTTTAGAATCTAAATCTTTAGAGCTAGGAAAGACCTCCAAGGTCATAGAATTAAATCTGAAAACTACAGCCTAAAATATTCAAGAAATTTAAACAAAAGGATATAGATTTTTTTTTCAAAATAGCAAAGTAAAACCAAATCTTCAGATTCCAAATCCAAATCATGCTACACTGCCTCTCATAATTTAAGAATTATTAATTTCTGAAGAATTACATTACAAAAAAATGCCAAATTCTGAAACCAAACATAATTCCATCTTTAGTCAATGATGCAAAAAGGACTTTAGTATCTTTGAGTGCTTTGGGATCATCCCTACAGGGAAATAAGAGAAAATTACTATAAATTTTTTTTAAAAAGAATTGCTATTTACAAAATTATTAGTTGATTCAATATTAATTAAACTAAATTTTAAAATTCATTTTTATATATTTGAACATATTGCTCAACACACTAAAAGAACCCAAAGAGGCAAAATGCTTAGATTGAGTCACTTCTACTTTTGGGAAAGAGAAAAGAGAAACAGATCAGTATCCATGAGAATAGTCATTGAGGATACCAAAGGAATTCTAATAATCCTTGGCTTTAACCTTAATACTAATACTATATAGTTATGTTGTCCAAGAGGCAGAACTTTGTCTCCTCAGCATAAAACCATTTAGCATCTAATATCTGTAGACCACTTTATTGTCAGGATATATCTGTCTTCCCATAAGAAGTCAGTTATGTAACTTTAGTCCTTAAGCTAGCCAAAAAATGGAAAACCTACAAGTTATAATGTAACCAAAAACCTTTTCTTATATCTCTCTTGTTTTGGACATTACACAACAGAATTGATGATTACACCAACTTTTATGAAAGTTTATCTTTGTTTCTTAAAATCTAAAACTCAAATTGCCATAAAGAAAATATAGGGTGTCTCAAAATTCATAGCGAAGTTTAAAACTAGCTTACAATTGCACTGTCTTTTGGGACACGTTAAATATTACTTGGTATCCTTATTTTTCTTTAATAAACAAAAAATACCCTATAATTCTCAGTTTTTCTGCTTTTTTTAGAAATGATTTTAATATCTCAGAAGAAGTTATTTAGGCATTTATATTCATCAAATAAGTACAAAGTTGAAATAAATTATCTGTCAAATCTACTTTTCAGAAATTTCTTTTATACATGGACCAAATATTTCTACACTTACATGCACAGCTTCATGAAAATGTTTTAACAAAGATTTCTTCTTTTAAAAATTCCAGAAGTAATCAACATTTACATATTTGAATTATCCAAGTTGTCCCTTTAGAAACACATTGAAATTTCAACAATTTGATCTCCTTTATGAAATAGATTTTGACATTTAAAAATAAAGTGAAATCACATAAATAAATATAGCATATGAATTGATTAGAATTCTTTTAACAAGAATGTAAAAAAAAAAAAAGAAAAAAGGAAAATATTCAGATAAAACTGGGAAACCAGATTCCATAAATGGAAATAGGCATGTCATAGGAAAAAGAATGGCAGAGTGGAAGAAGAATCTAGTAATTCTTAGAAGGAAATAATGGGAAGGAATGTAATTCCATATATTGTACAGCAACGCATAGAATAGTGTCTCCTCCAACAAAAGTCTGAATTTCCAAAAGTTCGATGCAACCACATTATCTGGAGGGAAACCTCACTGAAACCTATTCCCAGAGGTAGCTAGAGTTGACTCCAAAACACCTTCATCTTGGAATGGTCTCAATCACTAAGCTTTATTCAGAAGTTATCTTTAGTCCTGTTGACAATGGGAGATATGGATGATCAAATGTCCCAAATATTAGGGTTACCTCCCGATAAGCTAGTAATATTGATAAGGGAAGTTTCTTGATCAAACCTTTTTACATATAATATATATATATATATATATATGTGTGTGTGTGTGTGTGTGTGTGTGTATGTGTATATATACATATATATATATATATATATATATATATATATATATATATATATATATGGGCAAATCAAAGGAGGGGAAAAATAGAGCTAAGAATGCTTGTTTGAGAAATTTGAAAATTATTTTTAAAATAGGAGGGACATTTTAAAAGTATTATTATATACTATCCATTTTTGTTGGAAAATAACTTTAACATTGATTTTATCTTCTTCACCCAGAAGGGCAATTTTCCAAATGGAACAAGGAGAAAAAAATATATAAAAAATTAATTAAATTTTAAAATAAACAAATGACCATTAAACGAATTTAAATTTTCTGAGTGTAGATGAATAATACTCCTCAGTGTTTAAAAAAATTACTTGTAGATGTAATAACAAAAATCTATGGATAACTTGGAGAATTAATAGAGTGTAAAAGAATTAGGAGAAATAAACAAGAGAAATGGTATGCTAATTTTTAAAACAGAAAAAAAAAGATCAGTTCTAAAAACTACAGACAAGTTTAATATCAGTCTGGCAAAATTCTGGAAAAGGATTACTAAATAGATTGTCTGAAAGTATTTTTTCTGAATTACATTATTTCATGGTTCACAAGAATGAACTTTTGATTTATCTTTAGTGATTGATACTACTAACAAGAAGTTAAAAGATGGGTTTGGGAGAGAATGAGTTAGTATGAAATAATGATGTAACATCCAGATAAAGCTATCTTGAAGATAGTTGGGCATTTAATGCTAGAGAACTGAGAAGAGACTGTAGGTGAAGAAATAGATTTGGGAGTAATTTACATAGAAATGATAATTGAAAATGTCAGACAAATGTTAGAAAGAATAGGGTAAAAAATAAAGATTAAGAAGAGTACTATAATAGGCATTCATATATATTTAGTGAGGATAAAGATTCAAGAAAGTTGACAAAGAAAGAATTTATTTTTTATTATAGCTTTTTATTGACAAAACATATGCATGGGTAATTTTTCAACATTGACCTTGAAAAAACTTCTGTTCCAAATTTTCCCCTCCTTCTCTCTATCCCCTCCCCTAGATGTCAGGTAGTCCAATACATGTTAAATATGTTAAAGTATATGTTAAATACAATATATTTATACATTTTATACAGTTATCTTGCTGCACAAGAAAAATCAAATTTTGAAAGAAGGTAAAAATAACCTGGGAAGAAAAACAAAAATGCAAGCAAACAATAACAGAAAGAGTCTAAATGCTATGCTGTGGTCCACACTCATTTCCCAGTGTTCTTTCACTGGGTGTAGCTGGTTCTGTTCATTACTGATCAATTGGAACTGATTTGAATCTTCTCATTGTTGAAGAAAGCCACACCCATCAGAATTGATCCTCATATAGTATTGCTATTGAAGTATATAATCTTCTGGTTCTGCTCATTTCACTTAACATCAGTTCATATAAGTCTCTCCAAGCCTCTCTGCATTCATCCTGCTGGTCATTTCATACAAAACAGTAATACAAAGAAAGAATTTATAAGAAATATTCTTTCTGCAGCATTGGGAAAATATTTAGAGGACACAAACAGACAATCTACAAAAGAAAACACATATTGCAAACAATAATTTGAAAGAAGTTCAAAACTAAAATAAAATAATTAAAAGTGATAAATCTCAGTATAGAAAGGATTATGTAGAAGAAACAAATACACTCATCTGGGGGGAATTGAAAATTGATGGAAGTTTTTGGAGGGATTTCTGCCAGTATATACTAACAGTCACAAAAATAATAAACCATCCTAATATTGTGATTATGTTCTAAAAGTATTACTTTGAGGAAGAAAAGATATCTATCATTCATCTATTCATCCATCTATCTATATCTATCTATTTATCTATCATCTATCTAATTTTTGCAACTGTAAAAAATAAAGTTAAACAAAACAAAATGACTTAATAGCAACAAATTTGTTAATGTAATAAAATTACAATACTAATCATACAATACTAAAATAATTAATGAGAAACATAAAGAAATTTAGAAAAAATATATGAATTAATGTAATGTGAAGAAAACAAAACCAGAATGATGGTATACACCCAAACTATAATTTTATGAAAAAGAAAAAGTAGTCTACATAAAAACAAAGATGCCTAACCACTAAACAGTTTTGGACATACATATAAAATTTGATTTTAATAAAACAAATAGCTGTTACATGTTTGTGAGCTGTGACATAAAGGTAAGTTCATTAAACATTATTATTAAAGAAAAAGGAGTAATTATCAGTGCCAAATACTGCTAAGAAGCCAAGAAGAATGAAGATAGAAAATAGGGTTTAGTGACAAGGTAATTAGCAGCCTTTAAAAGATTAGTTTTAGTAGAGAGATACAAACAGAAGTTGAGTCACAATGGCATGAGGAATGTGTGGGTGCTAAGGGAGATATGCATAGTAAATATTAAACTATTCTTTCTAAAATTTTAGCAACTAGGGAAACAGAAAAATCTGCCAACAACCAAAGCAGGGAGGATGTAAGAAGTCAAGGAGAGGCTTTGTTTCCTTTTCTTTTTAGGATTGGGGATCCCAAGCACATTTGTAGTTTAAAAGAATTAAGCGGAAAAGATTTAGGATACAAGAGGGAAAGGGAAACAGATACCCTAATGAGTGGGATTTAAGGTGCAGGTAGAGGACATTAGCCTGAGGAAGGAGACAGATCACCTCTTCTATTGAAACTTGATGGAAAAAGGAGAGGATTGCAAGAGACAATACAGGACTCTGATGATAAATGTTTAATAATAAATGTAAAATTAGCGTTTAGGTTCAAAACATTAATCATTATTGGATGGGATTAGAAAGAATATATCTACTTATAATTCATGTGAAAATTACCTGTGAATTTTAATTCAATACAAGTACAATATGAATCAACAATGTGACTAGGCAGTTTCTTTGGTTTCTTTAATGCAGTTGTGGGCTAACAATATAAATACAGTGTCCAAAATGAAAGAAACAATAATTTCACTATAATCTTCGCTGATCAGGTCACATAAAGAAAACTATTTTTAGTTTAGGGTCACACACACTTTATGACTTATATTGACAAAGAGGCTATATATAGATCATGGCCAGCAGCATATTGAGGTACCACTCAATCATATTATATCAGGAATAGCTGAAGAGGCTAAAAAGGTTTAACCTAGAAAAGAAGATTTAGAGAGAAAGCATAATTGCTTTTAACTATTTAAAGAATTGTTACATGGGAAAGGGTATTGATTTGTCTTCTGTTATTACAGATGTCTGCATAAGTGGAAATTATCAAGAGTCAGATTTTGATTCAGTATAAAGAACATTCTCCTATGATAAGTGGGAAAGGACTTCTTTAAAGGACAAAACGAAACAGAGAGTTCACCACAATTCCTGCTAAAGATAAAGAGGTTTCTGAAAGATAAAAGATGCTGATTTAAGGGATCACCAAGGTCACTAATAATACCAAGATTCTATTTATTGATTATGTTCTTTATGCTCAGTATTGGATTATCAGGATTACTAAAAGAGCTTTGCTTGACTTCATAAAAATGCTTCATTAAGTAACATAAATAGTATCACCTGAACTACCTCATTTTTCTCCCTTTTTCTTTCACTCACCACTACATTTTTTCTTTTTTTTTTTTTAATTTAATTTTTATTTTAATTTATAATTATAACTTTTTTTTTACAGTACATATGCATGGGTAATTTTTTACAACATTATCCCTTGCATTTATTTCTGTTCAGATTTTTTTCCCTTCCTCCCCCAATCCCCTCCCCCAGATGTGCAGGCAGTCTTATACATGTTAAATATCATTACAATATATTCTAGATACAATCATATGTGTGTAGAACCTGAATTTCTTGTCTGCACAGGAAGAATTGGATTCAGAAGTGTAAAAATAACAGTTTAACACTCATTTTCCCAGTGTTCCTTTTCGGGATGTAGCTGATTCTGTCCATCATTAATCAATTGGAATTGGGATTAGCTCTTCTCTATGTCTGAAGATATCCACTTCCATCAGAATACATCCTCATACAGTATCATTGTTGAAGTGTACAAGTGATCTTTCTGGTTCTGCTCGTTTCACCTTAGCATCAGTTGATGTAAATCTCTCCAAGCCTCTCTGTGATTTCTCCTGTTGGTCATCTTCTTACAGAACAATAATATTCCATAACATTCATATACCATAATCTTACCCAACCATTCTCCAATTGATGGACATCCGTTCATTTTCCAGTTTCTAGCCACTATGAAAAGGGCTGCCACAAACATTTTGGCACATACAGGTCCCTTTCCCTTCTTTAGTATTTCCTTGGGATATAAGTCCTAGTAGTAGCACTGCTGGGTCAAAGGGTATGCACATTTTGATAACTTTTGGGGCATAATTCCAGATTGCTCTCCAGAATGGTTGGATTCTTTCACAACTCCACCAACAATGCATCAGTGTCCCAGTTTTCCCACAGCCCCTCCAACATTCATCGTTATTTGTTCCTGTCATCTAAGCCAATCTGACAGGTGTGTAATGATATCTCAGAGTTGTCTTAATTTGCATTTCTCTAATCAATAGTGATTTGGAACACTCTTTCATATGAGCGGAAATAGTTTTAATTTCATCATCTGAAAATTGTCTGTTCATATCCTTTGACCATTTATCAATTGGAGAATGGCTTGATTTCTTATAAATTAAAATCAATTCTCTGTATATTATGGAAATGAGGCCTTTATCAGAATCTTTAACTGTAAAAATGTTTTCCCAATTTGTTACTTCCCTTCTAATCTTGTTTGCATTAGTTTTGTTTGTGCAGAAACTTTTTAATTTGGTGTAATCAAAATTTTCTATTTTGTGATCAATAATGGTCTCTAGTTCTCCCTTGGACACAAACTCCTTCCTCCTCCACAAGTCTGAGAGGTAAACCATCCCATGTTCCTCCAATTTATTTATGATTTCGTTCTTTATGCCTAAATCTTGGATCCATTTTGATCTAATCTTAGTATGTGGTGTTAAATGTGGGTCCATGCCTAGTTTCTGCCATACTAATTTCCAGTTTTCCCAGCAGTTTTTGTCAAATAATGAATTCTTATCCCAAAATTTGGGATCTTTGGGGTTGTCAAACACTAGATTGCTATTTTTATTCACTATCTTGCCCTGTGAACCCAGCCTATGCCACTGATCAACTAGTCTATTTCTTAGCCAATACCAAATAGTTTTGGTGACTGTTGCTTTATAATACAGTTCTAGTTCAGGTACAGCTAGACCACCTTCACTTAATTTTTTTTTTTCATTACTTCCCTTGAAATTCTCGACCTTTTGTTGTTCCATATGAATTCTGTTGTTATTTTTTCTAGGTTATTAAAATAGTTTCTTGGAAGTCTGATTGGTATAGCACTAAATAAATAGATTAGTTTAGGGAGTATTGTCATCTTAATTATATTTGCTCGGCCTATCCAAGAGTACTGAATGTCTTTCCAATTATTTAAATCTGACTTTATTTTTGTGGCAAGTGTTTTGTAATTTTGCTCATATAATTCCTGACTCACCTTTGGTAGATATATTCCCAAATATTTTATACTATCGACCGTTATTTTGAATGGGATTTCTCTTTGTATCTCTTGCTGTTGAATTGTGTTGGTAATGTATAAAAATGCTGAGGATTTATGTGGATTTATTTTGTATCCTGCAACTTTGCTAAAATTCTGAATTATTTCTAATAACTTTTTAGCAGAGTCTTTGGGGTTCTCTAAGTATACCATCATGTCATCTGTGAAAAGTGATAATTTGATTTCTTCATTTCCTACTCTAATTCCTTGAATCTCTTTCTCGGCTCTTATTGCCGAGGCTAGAGTTTCTAGTACTATATTGAAAAGTAATGGTGATAGTGGGCAACCTTGTTTCACTCCTGATCTTATAGGGAAAGGTTCTAGTTTATCGCCATTACATATGATGTTTACTGAAGGTTTTAAATATATGCTTCTTATTATTTTAAGGAATAGTCCATTTATTCCTATACTTTCAAGCGTTTTTAGTAGGAATGGATGTTGGATTTTATCAAATGCTTTTTATGCATCTATTGAGATGATCATATGGTTTTTATTAATTTGATTATTAATATGGTCAATTATACTAATAGTTTTCCTAATATTAAACCATCCCTGCATTCCTGGTATAAATCCCACTTGGTCATAGTGTATTATCCTGGGGATGATTTTCTGAAGTCTATTTGCTAATATCTTATTTAAGATTTTAGCATCAATATTCATTAAGGAAATTGGTCTATAATTTTCTTTCTCAGTTTTCGATCTACCTGGTTTAGGTATCAGTACCATGTCTGTGTCATAGAAGGAATTTGTTAGGACTCCTTCAATCCCTATTTTTTCAAATAGTTTACATAGCATTGGAGTTAGTTGTTCTTTAAATGTTTGGCAGAATTCACATGTAAATCCATCTGGTCCTGGGGACTTTTTCTTAGGAAGTTGGTTAATAGCTTGGTCTATTTCTTTTTCTGAGATGGGACTATTTAGACTGCTTACTTCTTCCTCTGTTAATCTGGGCAAGCTATATTTTTGAAGGTATTCTTCCATTTCATTTAAGTTATCGAATTTATCGGCATAAAGTTGAGCAAAATAGCTCCTAACTATTGTTCTAATTTCCTCTTCATTAGTGGTGAGTTCACCCTTTTCATTTTCAAGACTAACAATTTGCTTTTTCTCTTTCCTTTTTTTAATCAGGTTTACTAAGGGTTTGTCTATTTTGTTGGTTTTTTCATAGAACCAACTCTTAGTTTTATTAATTAATTCAATAGTTTTTTACTTTCAATTTTATTAATCTCACCTTTTATTTTTTGAATTTCAAGTTTTGTGTTTATCTGGGAGTTTTTAATTTGTTCCTTTTCTAGCAATTTTAGTTGTAAGCCCAATTCATTGGCCCTCTCTTTCTCTATTTTATGCAAGTAGGCCTGTAGAGATATAAAACTTCCCCTTATTACTGCTTTGGCTGTATCCCACACATTTTGGTATGATGTCTCATTATTGTCATTTTCTTGGGTGAAGTTATTAATTATGTCTATGATTTACTGTTTTATCCAATCATTCTTTAGTATAAGATTATTTAGTTTCCAATTATTTTTTGGTCTATTTTCCCCTGGCTTTTTATTAAATGTAATTTTGATTGCATTATGGTCTGAAAAGGATGCATTTACTATTTCTGCCTTACTGCATTTGATTTTGAGGTTTTTATGCCCTAGTATATGATCAATTTTTGTATAAGTTCCATGAACTGCTGAGAAGAAAGTATACTCCTTTCTGTCTCCATTTAGCTTTTGCCAAAGATCTATCATATCAAACTTTTCTAGTATTCTATTTACCTCTTTGACTTCTTTCTTATTTATTTTGTGGTTTGATTTATCTAATTCTGAGAGTGCAAGGTTGAGATCTCCCACTATTATAGTTTTGCTATCTATTTCCTCTTGCAGCTCTCTTAATTTCTCTTTTAAGAATTTAGATGCTGCACCACTTGGTGCATATATATTTAATATTGATACTGCTTCATTATTGATGCTGCCCTTTAGCAAGATATAATGCCCTTCCTTATCTCTTTTAATTAGATCAATTTTTGTTTTTGCTTGATCTGAGATGAGGATGGCTACTCCTGCTTTTTTGGTTTTGCCTGAAGCATAATAGATTCTGCTCCACCCTTTTACTTTTAGTTTGAATGTCTCACCCTGTTTCAAGTGTGTTTCCTGTAAACAGCATATAGTAGGATTCTGACTTTTAATCCAGTCTGCTAACTGCTTCCTCTTTATGAGGCAGTTTGCCCCATTCACATTTATGGTTAGAAGGACTAATTCTATATTGCTTGCCATCCTATTAACCCCTGCTTATGCTTTTCCCCTTTCCTTCCCTCTTACCCCCCTACCCAGTATTAAGCTTGTGAACACCACTTGCTTTTCACAGCCCTCCCTTTTTGGGATCCCTCCCCCACCTTAAAATTCCTCCCCTTATTTTACCCCTTTTCCTCGAAATTTCTGTATTCCCTTCCCCTTAGCTTACTCCTTCCCTTTCACTTTTCAATGAAGTGGAAGAAGTTTCACCATAAATCGAATATGTCTATTGATACACCCTATGTTCATCTCCCTCCTTTCTTTCTCTCAGATATAATAGGTTACCTTTGCCTCTTCATGAGATCTAGTACCACCCCACTTACACTTTTTTATGATATAATTTCCTTTCCACCTCTAGTTTCTAAGACAAATTGTACATATGTTCTTTACATTTTTTTTTGGCAGAAGTATAGTTCTCAAGATTTCTTTTTACCTTTTTATAAATCTCTTGAGTTCTGTATTTGAAGATCAAATCTTTTATGTAGGTCTGGTTTTTTCATCAAAAATAGATGGAATTCATTTATTTCATTAAATGTCCATCTTCTTCCCTGGAAAACGATGCTCATTCTTGCTGGGTAAGTTATTCTTGGCTGCATACCAAGTTCCTTAGCCTTTCGGAATATCATGTTCCAGGCCCTTCGTTCTTTTAATGTGGATGCTGCTAGATCCTGGGTTTTCCTTATTGTGGCTCCTCCATATCTGAATTGCTTTTTTCTAGCAGCTTCTAATATCTTTTCCTTTGTCTGATGGTTCTTGAACTTGGCCACTATATTTCTTGGCATTTTGATTTTAGGGTCCCTTTCAGTAGGTGATCGATGAATTTTTTCAATGTCTATTTTACCCTCTGTTTCCAGAACGTCTGGGCAGTTCTCTTTGATAATTTCCTCGAAAATGGTGTCCAAGCTCTTTTTTTCCTCACATTTTTCAGGGAGTCCGATTATTCTCAAGTTGTCTCTCCTGGATCTGTTTTCCAGGTCTGTTGTCTTTCTAATAAGGTACTTGACATTCTTTTCAATTGTTTCATTTCTCTGGTTTTGCTTGACTACCTCTTGGTTTCTCCTTGAGTCATTCATTTCTACTTGTTCCAGTCTAATTTTCTTTTTTTTTTTTTTTTTTTTTTTTTTTTTTAATTTTTAATTTTATTTTATAATTATAACATTTTTTGACATTACATATGCATCGGTAATTTTTTACAACATTATCCCTTGCACTTACTTCTGTTCAGATTTTTTTCCCTTCCTCCCCCAACCCCCTCCCCCAGATGGCAAGCAGTCTTATATATGTTAAATATATTACAGTATATTCTAGATACAATATATGTGTGTAGAACCGAATTTTTTGTTGCACAGGAAGAATTGGATTCAGAAGGTAAAAATAACAGTTTACATTCATTTCTCAGTGTTCCTTTTCTGGATGTAGCTGGTTCTGTCCATCATTAATCAATTGGAATTGGATTAGCTCTTCTCTATGTTGAAGAAATCCACTTCCATCAGCATACATCCTCATACAGTATCATTGTTGAAGTGTATAAAGATCTTCTGGTTCTGCTCGTTTCACTCAGCATCAGTTGATGTAAGTCTCTCCAAGCCTCTCTGTATTTCTCCTGTTGGTCATTTCTTATAGAACAATAATATTCCATAACATTCATATACCATAGTTTACCCAACCATTCTCCAATTGATGGACATCCATTCATTTTCCAGCTTCTAGCCACTATGAAAAGGGCTGCCACAAACATTTTGGCACATACAGGACCCTTTCCCTTCTCTAGTAGTTCCTTGGGGTATAAGCCCAGTAGTAGTATGGCTGGGTCAAAGGGTATGCACATTTTGATAACTTTTTGGGCATAATTCCAGATTGCTCTCCAGAATGGTTGGATTCTTTCACAACTCCACCAACAATGCATCAGTGTCCCAGTTTTCCCACAGCCCCTCCAACATTCATCGTTATTTGTTCCTGTCATCTTAGCCAATCTGACAGGTGTGTAATGATACCTCAGAGTTGTCTTAATTTGCATTTCTCTGATCAATAGTGATTTGGAAGTTCCAGTCTAATTTTCAATGATGTATTTTCTCCACTCACTTTTTTTATATCTCCTTGTAATTGTCCAATTGAGTTTTTATCTTCTATGGAATTTCTTTCCATTTTATCCATTTTATTTTTTAGAGAGCTGTTTTCTTTTTCCAGCTCACTAATCCTGTTTTCCTTGGAGTTGTTTACCTTTTCCAGCTCACTAATCTTGTTTCTCAATGATTTGATTTCTTTATCCACTCTGTCTTTGAATGCATGGGATGACTTCTCCAGGCTCTCTTGCCAAGCTTCCCTTTCCTTTTCCCATTTCTCTTCTAGCTCTCTTGTGAGAGCCTTTTTTATTTCCTCTATGAGAGTCTTATGTATTGAGGAGCAGCTCATATCCCCCTTAGGGGATTCCTCTGGGGACAGTCTGTTTTTAGCCTCCTCCGTGTTTGAAGTCTGCTCTCTCTCCATACAAAAGCTGTCAATGGTTAGAGCCCTTTTGAATTTTTTGTTCATTTTGTCAGAGTAGGAATTGAAGAAAACAAATTGACAAGAGAAACAATAGGTCTGTTTTGAGGGGGATGGGGCTAGATGGTATGGGCTTCCTCTACAGACTGGGGGTAGGGCAGCAGAGAGCCACTAACAGAACAGCAATGACTGTACTGAGTCTGCACTCTGAGGCTCTGAGAACGCGCTGAGTCAGTCCAGGTGGGGGTTGGGGGTGGCCGGGTTCTGAGAGATGCTAGCTTTCCGAGGTTTTAATCTTCACCTCCGGTGTTTACACCCTCTCCGCTGCTCCTGGCTTGCTGCCAAAATGGAGTATCCACAGTGAGGTAAAAGCCTTTTCACCAAAATGGCAGAGATCGTACCCCTCCCCCTCCGGTCTGAGCTGTGTGAGCTGCCTGTCTCGCTCTGGCTTGCCTGCCTTCAGTCTGCGCCCAGTCTGATTGACCCTCCCCCAAGCAAACACAGACCTTTTCTGGCGACTTTCAAGGATGTCTTCTCTTGGTGATTATTTGTGGATTTCTTTCTGGGTCAAGCATTAAGTCTGAGGCTTGTCATGAAGTAAGTTCTGAGAGAAAATGAGGAGCTCAAGCAGCTGTCTGCCTCCAAGCCGCCATCTTGGCTGGAAGTCTACATTTTTTTAATATCCCAAAGTCTGATGACTTAAGTGTCTTCCCCATCAACATTTTAAAAAGAGCAAATAAGTATCTCAAACTTATTTCCTATGATTTTTCATTGCATAAGTGATAAAATCCAGTTAAAACAATTTTGCATTGATTCTATCACTCATGAATTCTCTTTAATCTCAGCAAATAATATCAGCTGGTAAACATTTTTTTTTTGGTTCATGGCTAGAATTCAACAACTATGTTTCCAATGCTCCCAATGTTGTACATCAGAGGAGTTTTAAAAACGGCACAATATTTCTCTAAGTTTTTGACTAGCATTTTCACAATGATTTTTGTCTATGTGATTCTTTGGACAACATACTTGGAAAAAAAACAAGTTTGCATATTACATGCACTCAAAACAGTTTTCAACTATTTATAAGAATTGGACTTTGGGAGAGGCTTCTGAGAAATTGGTGGAGTAGATCAAAAAATTCCAAGTTCTTCATATTTCCCCCACAAACAAGACAAAATTGCACCTTAGAGTGAACATAGAATAGTAAAATCAAATATGAATTGGGGCAAAAAAAGTGGTTCTCCTGGGACAATCAGAGAATATCTAAAGAAAGATTCCAGGACGGAGGTTTGACCCTTGTGAAATATAAAATGCTAGCTCCAAGACAGTTCCATTTAAAACAGTGAGGGACAAGACCTGGGACTAGCTGATTTGGGAGGTAGTCTCAGCTCCAGCCATAGGAATTTTTACTTCCCAGGTAGTATACAATGGGGAAGGGATGCTCCTGGCTTCGGGCACTTGAAGCAGGCAGAATTTTTGATTTCAGGTTCCAAGACAGAAGGAAAAACTGAAGGAGGACTTGAGACCAGAAGAATCATTCCCCATATCCCAAGAGCAGGGATGATTACAACAATGTTACAAATTTTTAAAAAATGAGAAGGCAAAGGAGAAAGGACGGAACTATAGAAAGTTACTGTGGGAATAGAGAAGACTGATATTCATTTTCAGAGGTCACTGAAGTTTAAAAAATAGAATTTTTCCCAAATATAATTCATAGAACAACAAAAAAAAAAAAAAAAAAAGACTTTAAACATTAAATGACAGAAATTGAGGAAAACTACTAGGGAAAAACAATCCAAGAAAAAATGAGCAGATTTTGAAAAAAAAAGTAAAGCAACTGGAAAAGGAAATCCAGAATCTCAAAAAAAATGACTCCTTAAAAACTAAATTGGGCAAGAGGAGGTTAGTAAAGTTATGACACCAAGAAATAATAAAAAATTTAAAGAATGAAAAAAGGAGAGAACGAGAGACATCTCAAAAGAAAAACAACACATCTGGATAATAAATCAAGAAGAGAATACAATAATAATTGGACATTGTGATTTTCAATTTCTTGAATATTTTTTGTGGTTCCCAATCCTTGTGTCCTTTTTTTTTAACTTTAGTACACACAGCATACTGGAAAGAGCCTTATTCTTGGAGTCAATTAACCTGTATTCATATTCTGGTTCTGACATTTTACTTTCTATAAGACCTAAGGCAAATCATTTGACCTCCATGAACCTCCATCTTTCATCTATATAATGCATGATATTGTAAACAGCAGTTGATCTCAAGGCTAGAAAAAATGAGGTTCTTAGTCCTAGTTTGATATATTCACTATGTGTTTCTAGGCAAATAACTCAATCTCTTAGTGTCTCAGGTTACTCTTTATGAATATAAGTAGCAAAACTATTTCTATCGCCCTTAATAGACAGAGATTTCTCACCTGACATTTCTCATATGCCAATGAAATCACTGGTCAGAACAATAACAACAACAACAAACAAACAAATAAAACAGTAGTAACATCAATGACAAATTTTATTACCTGTCAGAAGAGTATCCTATACCAAGTAGTTTTTAAATCTTAAAATGTTATATAAATATATATAGATACATTGTTATTGTTTTTTCCCTCCTTACCCTACCCTGGACCACATAGTAACTATTTCAATATTACTCTCATGCTACACCCATCACTCCTTTGATTTTTCTGTTTTGTCAGTCCTAAAACTTGCCCAACTCACACAATCTATATTTTTTCCTTATTTCAATTGATCCTCATTAAATTTCAGTTTATTCAGATTAACTACTATTTTAAATATCATGGGTTTGTTGTTTTTTGCTTTTGTTTTTGTTTTTTGCTATCTCTCCCAACTTCATATCATTCATTTTAATATTTAAGTATGAGTTCTCAGTCTAATTTGCTAAATTTCTATCCTGCCCTTGAATTACAAATTTATTCCAAGGCTTTACTAAGGTTTACTCTGAACTTTTTTCTTTTTTTTTTTTATTCTTTCTGTTTGTGACCTCATCAACACTTTTGGGTTCAATTAGCACCTCTATTCAAATGTCTTAGTCGATCAACAAGTATTTATAAGCATTTTCTATGTGCCAGACACTGGGCTAAGTACTAATTTTCCCCATCTCATCCATTGTCTTATAGATTTTTTCTCCACAACATTCATTAAACCCAATCCCCTTCCCTCTACTCCCATGGCCATTATCCCTAATCTAGGCCCTAATTATCTCTTACCTAGAATATTGCAATCTCTTTCTAATTGGTTTTCTTGATTCATATACCCTCTCTCTATAATCTATCCTCCACAAAATTGCCATAATGATCTTACTATAGTACAGATCTGGCCACATCACTTCCTTAAACTCAGAAAATTCCAATGATTCCCTATTATGCATACTATCAAAAATGAACTCATATGTTTTTTTTTTTATAAAAACTTTCACATTCTGATTCCAACCTACATTTCAAATCTTGTTAAATATGTTCTCCTTAGTTAATTCTATAGTCCAAGCAGACTGTCCTTCTTTTCATTATGGGGGAAAATAGAAATCACAATTCTTCTACAATTATCTTGATGATCTAACTTCTATGTTGAACAGTTGGTAGTATAATAATAAAAAATTCTCAACCCTTATCGAAAGAAAAATAAGATATTATAAATTACTCAAAGCCATGGTAATGGAGATGGTCTCTTCCACTAGTGTAACAATTATTTGTTGTCCTTGGATAATAGGTGGTGAATTATTAGATAAGGAAACTTCTTTTATAATTATAAAAGTATTTGGTCATTTTCTTTTGTCTCCTACTCTTGAACAGAAGATGCTTTCTTATCCTACTGATTATAATTAAAATACCATCCTTTTCTTCATTAGCTGCTCCCCTTCTTTCCATGAATTTCCCTTTCCCTTTCCTATGAAATGGTTTGGTTTTTTATTCTAAATTTCTACATAATGTTGCTAGTTAGGACTCTAAGTAGGCCTCAAAAATCTATAAAAATCAAAGCTGCAACCTAGAAAACTGAAGCTGATATTCAGTAAAAGCAGTATTCCTTTACCTGCAAATAAATTTCTGTTTCAATTTGTTTTCCTCTCTTTAACTCATATTTATTAGGCTCCTATTGACTAATGCATTTCTCTCTAAAGGTTCCATTCCTTTTCATCAGGGAACTCACTGACACTATTCTGGGATTGTTTGGCAGGTAGAGGTATGCTTATGCGTTAACTCTATTGCAAAGGTGTATTGTGGTCATTCCAGAGAGAGACTGTTTCATTTTTTTGACTTTGAATCTACAGTGCCTAATACAGTGCCTGACAAGAGTAGTCAATGAATTATTGTTGATGGATTGATTGATGGATTGATCTCCACTTTCAGCCTAGTTACTAATAAAAATGTTAATAGTATAGAGCAAAGGTCAGGTCACTGACCTTATAGACCCTTTAGTTTAATTGAGAAGATGAAACATGTACCCTAAAATAATTAGAAACCAAATGCCAAATAATATAGTGTTATTTGCATAACAAATGCTTTAGGGATGTAGAGTGATGAAGTGATCAGTCATCTGGGCTTTTTCAAGGGTGAATTTTAAGTAGAAAGAGATGTGAGCTGGATCATGAAAAAATGAATATTGGACATGGATTTGAATGTGATTCAATTTTAGGAAAAGGGAATGATATTAGCAAATATATTTCATGACTTTAATACTGTTGGGTGAATTTCCATATTTCTTTTATTGAAAGGATTACTAAGCTGAGAAGCAGGGAAAAATCAAAGACTTGATAAAAAATCCTTTATAGTATTTTTGTCAAAAGATAGAGAAACATATGCCAGACAACAGTATAATTATGTATTCATAACCAATTTCATGAGTTGACAAAAGAGCAGTCCAGGGCTCTATGCTTAACCCTGTACTATTTAATATTTCAATCAATAGCCTGAATAAAAATATGAATGGTACTCAGGTTAATAGAGTAAGAATTCAAAAAAAAACTACAATCCAGAATATTGGACAAAATCTAACAAGATGAAATTTATTAGGTCCAATGTTTTGAATGTAATGATATTTTTGTATTCTTACTTTATCATCCAATAAAATAAATTGGTTTTTGAAATTAAAACTAATAAGGATATAGGGAAAATAACAAAGTTATATGTGGAAAGTATATTAAGTAAACATCAATAATTTTGTTGTTGACAAGTATCTATAATACAGCCAGATCTTAGACTATATATTCTAAGGCAGAAATTGACAATCTCACCTAATTAGTGACTCCAATCTTGAAAGATTGCAACAGGAACTTTATGGAACCTAAGAAGACTCTCATTGTCCTTATTTAATCAGATCTTTAAGTTTTGGGGGTTCAATTCGCAAATGTTCTTGAGAAGATGCTGGCAAGAAAAAAAATACATTTTCCAACCCCATTAGATAAATCAATGAGCCAAAAATATTAAATTAGCAATTTAGAAAGAGTAAGCTAAAAAGACAAACAATCTTAGCCTTAAGGCACTTGATGGCTTTTTCTGACTACCTTGTTGAGTGTAGCTCAAATGGCTGTAAACTTTGCAGAGGAAAAGAATTGCAAAGATAGGATTCTGAATCTCTGCAGTAAATGCCCCTAAGAGACTGAAGACCAATAAAAGTAGCAAAGTATAGCTCTGCAAACACTAAATCCAGGGACCAAGAGAAATAGTCTGAAGAGACACAGATTGTCTAGTAGAGAGTAGAGGCCTGATAACCAGCAGAGATGCAAAGTCTAACAGTGATAGAACAATGCTTGAAGAAAGAGAAAGAACACTCAAAAGAAAGTGTCATAGTAGCATCATAACAGTAATACTGGCAGTTCTGTATTTACTACATGTGCTCTTCATGTGTGGACCCATTCCAAGAGTATTTCCTGCACATGTGACCCTTCATGAATGTCCCCTAGAGACATGTGTTTTACATGTGCTTCTCTATGTGAATTCCTTGTTCACACATTTTCTTTACAATTCACAGTATGAGAGGGGCAGCTAGGTGGTGCAGTGGATAGAGCACTAGCCCTGAATTCAGGAGGACCCGAATTCAAATCTGGTCTCAGACACTTAACACTTCCTAGCTGTGTGACCCTGGGCAAGTCACTTAACCCCAACCTGGGGGGGAGGAGGGAATTCATAGTATAGTGACATGAAAGACAATTCTCTTAAGGGATGGGAGACATCTTTTCACTTAATTTGTCCTGCTATTTGTTAAAGGTTTATTTGTCCTTCTAAGTGATATATCCTTCCCATTCGGCTGAATAGGATGTTGATAGATCAAAAAAGTCTGGAAGTGGGAAGGGGGACAGGCTGAGTAGAGGAGGTAGAGCAATATGGCCTTCCACACAGAGAGAGTGACATAATTATATACATAGGAAAATACAAAGTATATTCAGAGTGACATGTAGTTCAGTGAATCTGAAACAAAAGATGCATGGGGAAAAACATTAAAAGAAAGGTCTGGAAAGGGAACTTAGAGAGAAATAAAGAATGGTACAATTCTAGCCCCAAAATCTCTTGTCATAGTGTTTAAGATCTTTTCTTCTAAACTCAAAGGATTTGAATGAATTTTTGAAAAGTATCTCCAATATGGAATAAATATTCTTTCAATAACTCAAGTGAACTTAGAGGTTTTCCTATCTCTAGAATTTACCTGAATAACTGGAAACAGCTAATGGGTCTCTCTCTCTTGGTTAAATAGGCATATTTTAAAATATTACTTTCAAATAGAGATCATTTTATATTGCTCTAAAAATCCAAACCAAGCAAAGGTATATATTTTCCTTTTACACTATTGAGAGCTTAATTTTTATCATCATCATATTTAAAGTACATGACATTCCATCCTTCATCATACTAACTTAATATATTCCTCATGAATTTAATTTAATCATGGCATTCATAGCAGCAAAGCAAAGACTAAAGTCAATAAATTAAGGATAGAGTATCAGCTATAATTTAAATATCCAAGTTTTAGTTAGAGTAATTCAAACCTTTAAAATATGTGTGCATATATTTACTACCTGGCATTTCTTATTTATGGCCCATTGCAAATCTAAAAAATAAAATGAAACACAACTGAAATGCACGAGAACAATAAGATGATGTTCATTCTCTTGGCCAAATGTATTTTTATTATATTTCACAAGGTAGGTTTGGTCTGATTTTTGTTGGTAATTTTCCCTACATAGTCCTGGAGGCCTTCCTTGTGCAAATTAACTTACCATAAAAAAATTAAATCTATTTTGGGGAGCTAAAAACCTAGATTATTCCAATCACACAAAGTAGCACATGTTGTATAATATGAAACTACAAGAAACAAACAGTTTTCTCAATGGTACTGTTAATAAGTACAACAGGGATATTTGACTGGACGCAGCTTAGCCAGACCTTAATAAATGCACATAGGTCTGAAATATAAACTCACAAAGAAAAGAGATGTGGTCCTCTTTATCTCACTTCATCTTTCTGTTTCACTACTCTTCAAAAAGATACTGATCATAGACAAATTATTTTTTTCTTCTTGTTCAAATTAGTTATTGCATGTTATTGATTACCTCCTTTGTGATACTGCTAATTCAAATGTCATACAGCGCTTTCTCTCTTCCTGGTGTTTGCTTGGATACAAACAGATGGTCTATCATTTTGGAGCCTTGGCCTTGATCTATTTCTATCTTAAAATCTTATTTCAGGTTAATTTCTGAAAACTAACAGTTCACCTAATTTCTACCCTTGATTAACACTGTTATGAGAAATACGGGATGCTTTACTAAATATAAAAAATTGACTTTTATTATAATACCAAAAAATGTGGAAGCAAACATACATGATTGAGTTGTTTGTTCTGTACCTATTATAACCTTTGTCTGGGTTAGCCTTCACTGATCTACAGAATATCTGTATCAGAAGTGATGATTATCACTGTGAAATCTCTGCTCTATTAAAAAAAAATCGAATGATCTTTAACCTCTTTCTTTATAGCAAGAAAAATAAGCTTCTCCATCTGAGAATTAACTAAATTGGTATAAAGAGAAATGGAGATAATAGAAAGAGTGCTGAATTTTGAGCCAAAAAACCTGGGTTCAAAAAGCAATTCTTCTACTTACTACTTGTGTGATTTTAAGTAAATCACTTATCTCCTCTGAAACTTGACTTCTCTACATGGAAAATTATCTCCAAGGTCTTTTCTGTATCCGAGTCTATAATGACTTCTCCAGACTAAAGAATGAAGAAGCTTACTCCAAAGCATAGGGGATATCTACTCTATTCTATATGAGATTACTGAATATTTATTAATTGAAATCAATAGGACCTGAGTTCAGACACTTAATTCTTCCTAGCTGTGTGACCCTGGTCAAGTCACTTAATCCCAATGGCCTCAGGAAAAAAAAAAAAAGCACCTGTCTTTGCCCAGTGAAAAACTAATGAAACAAAAAGTCTAAAACTTCAAAGATTGTTTAAAAAAAAAAAGGCTGCCATGTGGCCTTTGAAAATATGTCTTTATGAAAGGTGTAGAGGAGCATAATTCAGGAGATTAAGTCTAACAACTGGCAACTATTAGACTTCAGTCTAAAGAATGTTCATTTCATTTATCACTGCATTGGCAAGTTGATATACATCTCATATACCATAGGGAGCAAGTTAAATGTTATTTTTCTTGTGAAAGCTGGAATGATAGTGACCAATGTAATTTTCCCATAGCAAAAATAAATAAATAAATAAATAAGTAAAATAAAAAAAAGGAATAAAAGAAAGCAGCAAAGATCCAAAGGGCCATTAAAGTAAGTTAATTTTGGTAATTAATTAAATTTAGTGTTTTATAATATAAGACTTGAGAAAAGTTTCTTGAAGTTGGAAGATGATTTTGTGCTATTAAAGACTACATTAAGAAAATTTAGAATAATCAAAAAGGAAGCATTTACAAAGAAATAAGAATTAGAAAATGTGTCGAGCTAAATTTTCTAAAAATTACCATGACTTTAAAAAACATTTTTTGAAAATAATATAGAGGATGGAGCCAAGATGAAAGAGTATAGGAAGCCCTACTTCAGTCAAGCTCTCCTAAGATTCCCCTCTTATTTTGAAGTAGCAGAGCTAACAGAAAGTTGAGATAAGTCATTTTTCCAGTCCAAAGCAACTTTGGTGTTAAGAAGGAGAGGTCTATGACAATAGGGTAGGAGCTGAACCAGAGCTCACATTGCAACAATATTAGTAGTAGCCTTTCAGGGAAGTAGCAGCAGCAGTAGCATCTAGAATCTCAGGACAAAGACAGTAAAGAGATCTGCCAACTGGTCAGAAATAGATTACAGGGGACCCCTGTGTTATCAGTGGGCACAGGACCAGGTGCTATTTGACAACTCCAGAAGAAATAAAAAACAGAAACTTTAGAGCAAGGGTGGGGAACCATTTTTTTTTCTGCCAATAGCCATTTAAATTTCTAAAGCATCATTTGTGGGCCAAACAGAATTATCAAATTACATAACTCCATCAGCAGGAAGTTCTTATACCTAGTTTTTAGCTCATCATTGCCTGTGGTTGCCTTGACAGGACCAAACCAAATGATTTAGTGGGCCCTACATGGCCCAGAAGTTGAACATTATCCACTTCTGCTTTGGGGGGGGGGGGAAGGTACAAAGAGATAGAAGAAGAAATCTTTTTAAAAAAATAGGATAGAGAAAAAAGCACAGTTGTTATCAGAACAGTGAATGTGAATAGGATTGACTCACCTATAAAATGGAAGCAGATAGTATAATAGATTAGAAATTAGAATCCAACAATATGTTTATTATAAGAAATACACATAAAAGAGACATATGCAGAGGATTAAAACGAGAGGCCTAATGTAAAGTTCTGTTGTCTCCAGAAACTGCCGATTGCTCTCTGGGAGGAGATCTGCTGTCTCAACTCAATCTCCCGGCCAGACTCTTCTTCCTGTAGAGAGCCGTCCCAACTCTGACCTAGAGTAGACTCCTTCTCCAGGCCCAATGTTGTCTCTTTTATTCTCAAAGAGATTGTAGTGAGAACTCAACAGGGCTTGTGAGAAAACACTTCAACCAATGAACTTGCTCCTTTTTAAAGGGGCATGTGAGAACTCAGGGGCTTAAAGGCTTCTTTAACTCAGGCTTCTTAAAGGTGCAAACTTCTTTTAAACATGTAAACTCTACTTCAGAAGATCAAAGGTGTAAACTCCCTTCAAAGGCTGTGAATTCTGAGCCAGAGAACTGTCCAGACAACCTGAGTTCTCACCCTGTAATCCTAAAAGCCTAAGAAGAATCTATTATGCTTCAGCTGAAGTAAAAAATAAAAATAAAAAGACAGGGAAACAATGATGATCTTGGACAAAACAAAAGCAAAAACTGACCTAATTAAAAGAGATGACCAGGGAAACTACATCTTGCTAAAAGATACCACAGACAATAAAGTAATATCAGTGTTAAACATATATGCACCAAATGACAGAGCATCTAATTCCTAAAGGAAAAGTTAAATAAGTTACAGGATAAAATAGAAATAGAATTATACTCCTGAAGTATGCTTCTAATCCTCTCTAAACTAAGTAAATCTAATAATAATATAAATAAGAGAGAAGTTAAGAAGATGAATAGAATTCTAAAAAAGTTAGGCATGATGGGCCTCTGAAGAAAATTAAATTAAAATTTTTATATTTTTCTCATAAGTTAATGGTACTTTCACAAAAAAATGGCTATATTGGAACATAAAAAGACTACATAAATAAATGCAGAAAATCAGGAATATTAAGTGGACCCTTTATAGACTACAAAGCATCACATATTACATTAAAAAAAAGGGCCATGGAAGCAAAGCTTAAATTTAATTAGAAATTAAATAATCTTATTATTAGAATAAGTAGGCTAAAAATCACAGAAACAATCAATAATTTCAAAGAGACAATATATTAAAATTTGTGGGAGAGTGAAATTGATAATCTGAAAAAAATTTATATCTTTTATGCCTACATCAATAACAGAGAAAAAAGGACAAACCAATGAATTGGATATATAACTTTAAAAATATTAACAGAACAAATTTAAATTACCAAAACACCAAAATGAAAATCTTGACTGTCAAAGGAGAGATTTGTAAAATTGAATTTAAAAATAACAAAACACTGAACTAATAAATCTGGTTTATGGGGGGGAAAAAGACAAAAATTGGTTAATTTGATTTAAAAAAAAAGAAAAAAAATTTTCCAATAATAACAAAAAAAAGAAAATCATAATCAATAAAGGTAAAATTAAAGCAATTATTGGGAATTATTTTGTCCAATTAAATGACATCAAATCTAACAATCTAAATGAAACAGAGCAATATTTTAAAAATAAAAAAATAGTTCAGATTACAGAAGAGGAAATAGAATACTTAAAGAGCTTAGAAAAAGAAAGTGAGCACGCCATCAATTAGCTTCCTAAGACAAAGTCACCAGGATCAGATGGATTCACAAATGAATTCTACCAGACATTTGAGAAACAATTAATTGCAATACTACATAAACTATTTGAAAAAATGGAAAGAAAGAGTCCTACAAAATTTCTGTTGTGACACAAATATCTAAACCAGCGAAAGCACAGAGAAAGAAAACAATAGTCCAATTTCCCCTAAGACATACTGGTGTAAAAAAAATTTAAGACAATACTACCAAGGAAATTATAGCAAGATATCTCAAGAATCATACACTATGACCAGTGAATTTTGTACCAGGAATGTGGGAATGGTTCAATATTAAAGAAATTATCAGCATAATTGACCATATCAATAATAACAACAATAAAAGCATATAATAATATCAATAGAAGCAAGAAAGACCTTTGACAAATTATAACACTCATTCCTATTAAAAACTCTAGAATGAGGCTTCTTAAACTTTTCCCACTCATGAGCCCTTTTGGCTAGAGAAATTTTTATGTAACCCCATCTTGAATCAGAATTAAGCTGTTTCTGGTAAAATTCATGCATATGGAGGGCAAAGTACATATGTTGTGTATTCAGAACCAAGGCTACAGAAAATTTGCATGATTCAACACTGGCAAGCGCTACCAGAAATACATCGGATATTTGATTTTGAATTAACTTTTGGTCATTGTGTTCTGAAACCTTTTTCTGTTGCCAAATTTTTCACAGCCCCCCCACATTGCTACACAACCCCATGGGGGAGTTGCGATCCACAGTTTAAGAAGCTTTGCTCTTAAAAAATATAGGAATCAATGGAGACTTTCTTAAATTAACAGTGAGTATCTATCTAAAATCAAAAATAAGCATTATATATATAGGGATAAACTTGAGGTCTTCCAAATAAGATCAGGGATAAAACAAGGATGTCTATTATCACTTATATTATCAATATTGCAATAGAAAGACTAGTTATAGAGAGGACAAGAAAAAATAGACAATGAGGTAACAAAACTATTACTTTTTACAGATGATGTTATGGTATATTTAGAGAACCATGAAAAACCAACTAAAAACTAGATGAAACAACATTAGCAAAGTTGCAGAATATAAAATAAATCTGTATAAATCATTAGCATTTCTATACATTACCAACAAAATCTAGCAAGAAGAGATAGAAAGAAAAATTCCATTTAAAATCACTGCAAACAACATAAAAAACTTGAATGTTTGTCTGCCAAGACAAACCTAGGTATTATATGGGTACAATTCCAAGACACTTTTCATAGAAATAAAGACATATATAAACATCTGGAGAACTATTAATTGTTCATAGGTAGACTGACCCAATGTAACAGAATTGACAATTCTATCTAAGTTAATTTATTTATTTACTGTCATAACCAATTAAACTACCAAGGAATTATCTTATGGAGCTAGAAAAAAATCATAACAAAAATTGCCTGGAAGAATAAAAAGACAAGTTTATCAAGGGAATCAATAGGAAAAAAAAGTGAAGGAAAGCAGATTAGCAGAACCAGATTTCAAACTACATTACAAAATGTTAATCATGAAAACAATCTGGTACTGGATAAAAAAACATTGTGTTGTATCAGTATGTAGTAGCACACAAAACATGGTAGTAAAATACTGTAATAATCTAGTATTTGATAAACCCAAAGATCCAGGGTTTAGAAGAAATAACTCATTATTCTAGAAAAATTGGAAAGCAATTTAGTAGAAACTAGGTATAAAACAACATCTCATTATATACCAAAATAAGATTTAAAAATGGATAAATGATTTAGAATTAAACAGTTATATAATAAGTAAATTAGGGGAGGTTAATATTTATGGCAAATTTCTCTGATAAATTCCTCCTTTCTCTACTATATAGAGAACTGAGCCAAATTTGTTTTTAAAATGTTTAAAAGTATGATTACATATAATTAGAAACTATATATGTGTATGCATTTATATATATTAAAATTAATCTTCAATCTAATGTGTCTATATGAGAGCTCTTGATATCTTATTTCTACTCATGTGTATAGTTAGATATTATTTCCACAATGGCACAATAATTGGCAATCTGAGGAGTAACAAATACCTCAAACATACAAATAACTCCATAGGCTACTATGATTTGGGGCAAATATTTAATTGCTTTGCATTTCCTTCTGGTAGCTTATAAAGAATCACTTATTTGTACTAATTTATTCTTAATAATAACTAATATTTAAAGATCACTTTAAAGTTTTCAGATATTTAGATACACATATATAATGGGTATACATATAGAGAAATAAACATGGACATTAAATGTACATATCATTTAATTTAAATATATGTGTATATTATATATGTACTTGTTATCTCTTTACATTTGAAAACTTTAAATTGCTATTTAACTGTTAAACATGAATGCTACATGTATGACATTATACAGCAGATATTTGCTCTCTCTATATATATATATGTAAATAAGCTTACATATATATGCATATGCATAAAATTTCACTTGATATTCAAACAACCCTATTAGGAAAGTATCATTGAAATTATCATCACCATTTTATAAAGCATTGAGCATCAGAGACTTGCCTATGATCACGCAACTAAGTGATGGAAGCAAGAGAAAACCCAGGATTCTCTTGATTCCAAATACAACAATCTTTTCCCCATGTCAGGGGAAGATAACTTTTTTTTTGGTATCACAGACCAATGAAGCAATATAGTTTAGCCTATGGAGTTCCTAGTATCATATTTCTAAATGTATAAAATAAAATCCATTGGAGTAGAAACCAAATTATATTGAAATGTAGTTATCAAAAGAGCAAATCAAAAAGCAAGTTCAGGAATGCCAGGTTAAGGACCCCTACTCTGTCTATACCATAATTCCTCTCTGCAGAGATTGATATCACATTGTGTTAGGTCTTCAATAATCCTTTGCAAAAACTTTTAAAATTAAATTTATACTACCATTCAATTTATTGTTGCCATAGAGAAAAAAAATTTCAGAGTTCTAGTCAATACAATAAACTAAATATTGATTTAGCAAAATAAATAAAATATTGATTTCCCCCCCCTCTAGATGGGGACTAGAATTCTTCTGCAAGCTTAAAAAATATATTTTTTCATATCTAACTAATACTAAAGGCTAACAGTGACATAAAACTTTATAATTTTAACTTTTTTCTAAATTAAACCACTATTTAAACTTTTATTATTTTCCTATGTAAGTATAATGAATAATGTTTTATGTTGAGATTAAAATCATTTTGCTTACTGAGCTATGTTTTGAGTTATGATTTTTGTTCAATTTAAATTTATTGAAGTATAAGGAACTTCTCCCAGGACCTTAGACTTTTCCAAAAATGGATAGTTAAGCATAGGAATTTAGTTTAAATAATTATAGATAATTTCCCCATAGGGGCTTTTGAGTGTCTATAGGGTAGTGACCAATCTGTCTTTCTATTAGATTATGATAGAGAGGATTCTATGCTGGATGAAAAGTAGTAATAAAATGTATCTATTGTACCATCTATAAGTCTATGATTTCTGATATTCTTTTATCAAATGCTATGTTCTGGGAATCCATCTCTCTCCTTAGAAAACACATCTACACTCTCAATTTCTTATAAACTTCCCACAAAATAGACTCTGACCTGATAATTCAACTAAGATTGCTCTCTCCAAGCTTGCCAATTATCTCTTCACAAATTTAATAGTCTTTTATTAATCCTCAACCCTCTCTTCAGAATTTGACACCACTGACTATACAGCTACTATTTCTCAGAGGCAACAATTGAACCCAGATCATACCAGCTGAAAGGCTGGCTCTTTATTCACTATACCAGGCTGCCTCTATAGGAGCAAAAAGAATCACCCTTCATAAATTAGAAATGGGGATTTGCTTGTAACCCTAGCAAAGTTCCCACATTTAACATTTTATTTCTGCCAAAGATACTATAAATTGCCTAGCATCCACTGATTCAAATATGATCCTGTAGCAAGGGTAATTTTCACAGAAAATACAGTACTTAATTTCCTTGGTGGAAACATCTTTCAAACACACTGATGCTGCCCAAATTTATATTTGAAATGACAAAGATTTGCCATCTCACCAAAAGAGGGGGAAAGGGTCCATCAATTTAAAGCAAGTGAGCTGTGGTTCTGGCTACAGAACAGAGCTATTTCTCTGGGCATGAGCTATGTCTCAAAAGTGTTTCAATTAAGCCAGACATAGGTTTATCATCCTTAATGTCCCACAGTTTATCTTGTTCCTCACAGACTGATGTCTTTTGGTAAATGATGTTTACCATAAGTCAGAGAGGCAAGTATCATGATGAAATGTTAATAGCCAAGCCGTGGTCTCAGTCATTCCTGGCTCAATTTTGTGAAGATGGCACTGAGGGAGATGCAGAGATTGCTAATGTTTATACCCTTTATGGATCCAGCTGCAGCAACTTTGCCACCAAACTAGTGTGGTGTTTATATTAAATACATATAATGATTTACTTTAGATCATTTCTAAAGAGATGTTCTAAGTTCAAATGGCTCAGAAATGACCTGAACCGTTCCCTGCTCCATCCCAACAAACTGTTGTGACTTTGGGATCAAATTGGTCTTTGAAAATAAACCACATTAAAAAGTTGAGGAAAAAATTAAATTCATTTCAAAAGTCTACTAGTCTCAGGGCCCTTAATTGCCTACATTATACTAGCCTCTTGAGAAATGAAGACAAAGCTAAAATGAATCTGGAAGTTGTTTAGAGATCTCTATCTGATTCCTGTCAACCACACAGATGTGATTCAGACCTCTGATGATGCAATCACTCATTGGCCATTGAGCTGAAAGAGCAAATGATTCAGTGAAATACTAAAAACAAAGAAGTGATTCATTTAACCCTCCAGATGACCTAATGTGACTCTATGATATCTTGTGGACTTGGGGAAAGGTCAGTTTGCTTTATCTCCTTGCTTGGATGGGTGAGAAGAATATCCAGTCAAAAGCACATAAAGCCCCCATCCTGCTAAACAAACCTGACCCTGGGTTTTAAACTGCATCTTCCATGTTTGCAAATTCCTGACTTAGTCACTGATCCCAAGATGGATATGCGGAGGCATGGAGACCACCTTGTGAGTTTCAGAGAGTCAAAAGTCCTGGGACGTTTGGCAAAAGGTGACTGGCAGCAAAGGGTGGAGTTTCCAAATGACTCCCGTGTTTCTTGGAGATAGTAATCACTGGCAGAAGGGTGAACCCAAACCTTGGTTTCTCTTGCCAGAAAACCCTACTGTGAGAAGGACTACACAAAACCAAAGTAAAATCTAAAATGCTTATTTAAGAATGTTTCATATCCCAAAGTTTATTACTAATCTCTTAGCAAATTGTTATAGGAGCTACCAGTTATGTGCCTTGTAATATTTATTTGGCATCTAGGAAAGAAAAATCTGTCTCATATTTGATTCATATTGAACTTTGAGTATCTTTCAACTTTACCATTTAGGAACATTCTGGATATGAACCAAAATGAAGCTTTAAGCAAATTTTCCTCGGGATGCCAGTATAGAATCTAATAAGGAAAAAAAGTAGAAGAAAAAGAAGCTTAAATCCCCCCATGGCAGAGTTCATTGGTCCAGAACAAAGGGATAAAACGATGATATCCTTACTGGATAAAGAACAAGTTCCCAATTCCCCAGATTTAGTAGCCTTTCTTTCTGTTAAAAAACAATTCTTGCTTTCAGTGAGGTTGAAGTCAATTGGAATGTCACATTAGAGAGATACTATCTCTTTTCTGTCACCTTTTAATTCTATCTTTGGCCAATCACTTGACCCTTTTTAACCCGGTTTTCCCCATCTATAAAATGGGAATAATGTACTTCACAAATAAACTCAATCACATAAATATGCTTGATATAAATGTTTCATATATATATATTCTCTATTTTTTGTGTTATATATACTATGTATTATCACATGTATGATAATATATAGTATATGTAAGTATATAAATATTCAAAAACCATAAAGTATCATATAAGTATCACACATCATTGCAATTTTAAAAATAAAATATACCACATCTAAGAGTCTCTCTTGAGGATCCTGCAAAAAGTATAGACTAGTGTAACATCAAATGAAATAAAGTGTTCTTGTGTGAATATAATTCCTAGATGGTTAAATGTATACTTCAGCAGCTTTATTGGTCTGTTCTTGCTTTCCAGTCTATACTCACAAGACAACATAGCCTAATGTGAAAAGGGTATAGGAATATTTTCCTAAGCATCCAAAAAATGGCAGAATTATCAGATACTGTGGGACTCCTCCCAGGAAAGCCTGAGTACATAATGAATTTGACATATTGTTTCTTGGTCTGACAGAATAATCAACCATAAGGTAGGAATGGGCTGCCATTATACTGTGGAGGAAAGAATGCCCTTGGCATCCCTCCATTGCTCTACACAGGAAGGGAGGAGCATGCTCACTTCTCAGCCAGGCGACCAGCCAGTGCATTCCTTGGGCAATATATCAATAAAGGACAGAATAGCTAGTGGAGCCAGCAAATGTGTTGCTTCAGAGGGTCTGCCATGTAGTTAGCAGCCAACTAGTTCATTCCCAGACTGACATTTTATTAAATTCACTGTTAGGTGAACAGTGCTATTTTCTTCTTCCAGAAGAAAAACAGCCAAGCTGGAAGGAACAGACTTCAGAGCCCATCTAGTCCAACCTATAACTGATCAAGAATTTTCTCCAAAATTTCATGAACAAATGACCATTAATACTCTGCTTGAAGTGTTCCCATGAAGGAGAACAATACTGACTCTGGAAGCACCTCATTGAACAATGAATCAAATTAATCCAGTTCACCTACTAGGAAAGTCATTGCCAAACTTTATGCTGAACAATATCTTTAGAAGTATTAGAATACATTTTCCTAGATATCATTAACCTATAATCTATGCTACTTTTACCTGTCTATAGCATACTTGCTCCTGTACTTCAGAAGATTCATGATCTCTCTCATTGTTCTTTCTACTGGTCATTCTGTAAGATTCTTCTATAAGTCTTTCCTCAGAATCTCCATAGAGAGTCTACTTTGTGTGGTCTTGGAGTGGAGGCCTTTTTTTTTAATTTATTTAATGTTTAATGGATACCAATGCAGCATTTGGCCTCTGTCATTCTTCACTCTTACTCCATTATACACCCCAATCCTTTTCTGGTCATATATAGTCATGATCTTTTTTATTCCACTTCTCTGAAATTGGTAATGTGCTCTTGTGTCCATAATGTGTTTTTTGCTGCTCTTTTGTTTCACCATAGGCAAAATGAGCTGAAGAAGAAAAGAAAAACTACTTCAGTATCTTTACCAAGAAAACCCTACATATGTAGAAAATGTCAAGGAAGTACCTACCCCTATTTTATATCTGTATCTCTTTCATGGGTTGCCTATAACAATAGATCTCAGCATCTAATGGCCAACCTAGTGATAAACCTTCAGTGCTTATTAAGACAATGCTGATCCTTGGATACTGACATTGTTTCTCAATGGGATGATATTCCAAGTTTTTTTAGCTTTGTACAATCTGTCAAAGTTTGTACTCTACTGGTGAATCTTCTGTAATTTAGAGTCCCTCTCTGCCTTGATAATGGATTAGATTAGGATTGAGGGAAGGAATTGTCTTATTTTTTGTCTTTATATCCCCAGAGCTACACACAGTGCCTGCTCCATCACAAATACTTAATACATGTGTTTACATACATTCTGTGGAGGCATACAATGATAAATGATGTTTGAAATGAGGGTCTTGAGGAACTGCCAAATGCTGAAGGGTCTTTAAGATCATCAATAAAGATTAAATTACATTAGTTATAATTTTTATGTTTTGATTATATCCTCATTCTTTGAAAGCTGTAATTTATGTGTGGCGTGGTAATTCTATTCACCAGAATAGTCCACTTGTTTGTAACACTTCATTCTCTAACCATGCAAGATAATAGAAGGTCTAATGTATTCAACATGGATTAGGTATCATAGAATGTTAGAGCTAGAAGGATCTCAGAGATCAACTAGTACAAAGCCCTTTTTTTTTTTACAGATTAGGCAAAGGGGCCCAAGGTATTATTTGATATGCTTAAGCTTACTAGTTATAAATTTTATTGCATTGAGCTTTCTATTCAGCCTTGGAGGCCTGGTTCAAGTTAAATACAATAATGCTATTTCCAAAAAAATTTCGTTCATATCAATCTTTTCAAACATCTGTTTTCCTAACTCTTTAGCTAAGGAAAAGTGGTTTTTATTTCTTTTTTAAAGAAACTGTACTATAATGTGAAATTATTTCATCAGTTTTATTCTTTTTTTCAAATGGGATTTTTGTGGGGGTTTATATTCTATTCCCCAAAATCATCTGAAATAGTTCATTTAGTTACATAAAAATCATTATTTCTAAAAAAAAAATATATGTTTTCCTAATAGCTATCTATTTGAAGGTATCTCCAAAGGCTAAATGAAGCAGAGAAATAGTACAATATATAGTTAATAAAGTCAATGAAGATTCAGAAACACTGATTATCCAATTTAAGACAACTTTAAAGCATATTAAAAATTCCTTCCTTGTTTTACATAAATTATACAGCTAATTCCTTCAACTCTACATTACACTCAGAACATGTAGAGCCAGCATATAGAGCCTGCTCAACTTCAATCACTTTAGGAATGGTTTGCTTATTGTCTGTCATGTTAAGAATTGATCTAGGTCACCATGTGAATTCAACTACAGTATATAATAGGCAGCTAGATGGCACGATGGATAGACCACTGAGCTCAGGAAGACCTGAGTTCAAATCCAGCCTCAGAAACTTCCTAGCTGTGACCTAGGAAAATTACTTGTTTATCTTTGGAAAAGAAAATCGCAAACTATTCTAGTATCTTTGCCAGGAAAACCACATGGACAGAGGAAGTTCACAGAGTTACAGGAAATAGGGCACATCTGAAACTATTGATTAACAACAATTAACAGTAATATTGCCTGCTGTGCTGTTGCTAGAACACAAACTAATAAAGAGAAATGGCTTTTACATAGTTAATTTGATCAATGTAGACAAAGTATATCATCAGAGGCCTTGGAGTAAAGATAAATAATCATTTAACCATTCACTAAATAAATATCAAGTTTCTACTTGATTTTCAACTCTGCTGGAAAGAAATTGTGTTTGCTGAAAACTTTTAAGTCCCAAATAGGTTATGATTGCCATATATATATATATTTATAATTTTACTTTTTTATTTTTACAAACTACTTGCAAAGATAATTTTTTAACATTCATATTTGCAAAACCTTGTGTTCCATATTTTCTCCCTCCCCACTTTCCCCCTCCCCTAAACTGCAAGTAATACAATATAGATTAAACATGTACAATTCTTCTAAAGATATGTCCACATTTATCATGCTGCACAAGAAAAATCAGATCAAAAAGAAAAAAATGATAGAAAAAAAACAAGCAAGCAAACAACAACAAAAAGGGTGAAAATACTATATTGTGATCCACATTTCCACAGTTGTGATCCACATTTCCACAGTCCTCTCTCTAGATGCAGATGGCTCTCTCCAACTCAAGTTTGTTGGAATTGGCCTGAATCACTTTGCTGTTGAAAAGAGCCAAATCTATATGACTATCTTTTTCCATAATATTAAACAATGTATAACTTCATAGACTTAACTGTTTATCTATATCATGTAAACTCTAAATACTCTATCATTTTAGCATTCACATTTCAATGTTTTGAATGAGATTTACCAATGCATCTATATGCCAACATTATGTTAAAATATCTGGTGTCTGAACTCAGCTCAGCATTCTAATGGGGAAGGCAATAACTAAAGGGGAGCTGGAAAGAAGGAAGAAGAATGCCTATTTGCTTTGGGATTAACTAGAAAGTGGCGTGGAGGCTTTATATTGTTCCATGTAGGGCAAATGCTCATTTATCAGAACTCAAGAGCAGGATCCAAAGTTCTAGGGGAAAGAGAGGAAGAGGATGACTAGAGTAGGCAAGATAGTTTGAAAGTAGCTGGGACGTGACATGGAGTTCTGTTTCTAGGAAAGATAAGGAAAAAGCTCACCTATTAGAACTCAGGATGCTAGGACTCAAAGTCTAGTAAGGAAGAAAATAAGGAGTATGTCACCCACTAAAAAAATGCATGATAAATATTTCTGTGTTTTTGTTGTTTTTGAGTCATTTCAGTTCTGCCCAATTCTTTATGACCCCATTTAGGTTTTCTTATCAAAGTTACTGGAGTAACTTTTCACTTTATTTTATAATTGAGGAAATTGAGGCAAGCAGGGTTAAGTGACTTGTCAAGGATTCACACAGCTAGTATCTAAGATTGAAACCGAACCTGTCTTCCTGACTCCATGTTTGGCTCTCTGTACACTGTGCCACCTAGCTGCCCCATTTTGAATAATAATTCTCTCATTCATATCAGAGTAATGAGTGTTTTTCTAGTAGGGGTAATGACTTACACCATACCATTCACATTCTTCTGATCCCTTTTTAAAAGGACAGTATCCATTTGCAAGATAAAAGGCCAGAATTAGAAATGGGGTCTAGTGTAGATTAAAACTAGTTGACCAGACAAGGATTAAAGTCATGACTTTGGCAAAAGTAAACCTTGTGCTTTAAATAGTTTTCTTGTTGTTGTGGCAACTTGAACAACTGGCACTTCAACTTGAATTCCTACCATTGGGGTAGAAATCAAGCAGCCTACATAGAAGGGAGTCATATTTTTATCTGGGTATGAACCACCCCCATCCCAGAAGGATTGGATTTTCTCCACTCCAAAGTTGCTGCAATACAATGGGTCATTTAATACAAGTTTTCATAAATTTCAGTAACTTCCTAAAATAATAAATACTGTAGAATGCACATTTTTTCTGTTTTTTTTTTTTTTTAATATATATTAAGACTACATGTTGAATACTTATGTAGAAAGGCAGTCTTGGAGTCAAAAAGATCTCGCTTTAACTCTTGTCTCTCAAGAGCTCCAGTAACTAAGACTATATATTGTAGAAGAAAGAGGAAGGGAATAAAACTCTTATGACATCTACCATGTACCAGAAACAAAGCAAAACACTTTTTAAATAAATATTATTTCATTTGATCCTCACAACAGTCCTGCAAAGTGGATACTATTATCATCCCCATCTTATAGTTGAGGAAACTGAAGCAAACTGAGATTAAGTAAATTGCCCAGAATCACACAGATAGTAAGTGTCTGAGATCACATATGAATTCCAGACCCAGCATTTTATTCACTCCCCCTCAAGTTTTCTCATCTAAGAAATTCTCCACACCAGTAAAAACAAAACAAAAAAAAAAAAAAAAAGGCTCTGTAAGAACATAAATACTACCCATGCATAAATCATTATCTTCCATAATCTCTATACTATAGGTTAATAATCTGTGTTTCAAAATATATATCAACCAATTATCTCCTTACCGTGAGCATTCTCTCCACCTAAGCAGACTAATGGTGTGAAAAAGAAAACAAAATAAAACAAAAAGACTACTCTTGTACGTGGGTCTTCATAAACTTCCCATACTTCATTGCTAGTCTTCACATTCTCTTTGTCATTCTCCCACCAGCGTGACTTGGCAGTATGTTATGGTAAGAAGTGGAAGCACTGGAGTTAAGAGACCCAAGTTGGATTCTGACTCTGATGCCCATTTTTAATTATCCTGCACAAGTCTTTGAGCAATAGATTTTTATATGTAAAATAATGATGATTTTACTTGCATTTTCTAGCTAATGTACATTATTTATTCATGTTATGTGAAACAAAAAAGGGATTTGTAAAAGTTTAAGTGTTAAATAAATGTTGGTGTGAAAGGATAATAAAAAAAACAAAACTCTAGGCTTTTCAGAGGAAAGCAAGGAGGCTAGATAAGTGCCCCACATTCTTGCCATAGAAAGATTAATTGAAGAAATTGAGGGTATTTCATTCCAAAAACATAGAGTTGGAAGGAACTTCAAAAGCCAGTTAAGCCAATGACCTCATTTTATAGATGAAGCCCACAGAGGTGAAATGGTCTGCCAATGGTCATACAGGGAGGAGGCATTAAAGGTAGGCTGATATGAGAAAGCAGCATTAGACTTGGTCTGCTTGACCCAGAACAACATATCTCAGAGCAATGGGCAGAAGTTGCCAAGAGGTACATTTCATCGTGCTATAAGGGGAACACTTCCTAACAAGTAAAGCTATACAAAAATGAGACTGCATGCATAAAGAGGCTCTGGATCTTATGTCACCCAAGACTGTTAAGTAAAGGCAGATGATAATGTTTCAGGGCCAAAGAAGATGCTGAAGAATTGAGTGTTTTACATGTTGAGACTAGATTAGGTATGCACTAAGTTCCCTATTCTGACATTCTGTGATTGTGATGGCAAAGTTTTAACACTAATAATAGCCTCCTTTACCATCCCCATTTACCAATTTTTCCCATGGGCATAAATCCCCATGCACACGAAATAGAAAGTATAATTTGATTTTTTAAAATATGAATTTTCTTTTAGCTTGACCTTCATTAGACCCACTCCACAACAAATTCTTATAAACATAAACGCGTGTGACAATTATATGTTTTCACAGCTGCTTTTATCCATTGGGGATGAAAATTCCAAAGAAGCAGGGATTGCTAAGAAGACAACACTTAACCTTAGTAATAAGCCAACAGGTGGTGGGCACTTTAAATTCTAAAGGCACTGTGATTAAGACCCAAAGGAATACTTGGATTTTAAGGACTGTGTATGTGGATCATAAAAATAAATCTAGGTCTAAATGGCAAATAGGTTATAGAAGCAAGCATAAATGTCATGATAATTAAATAGTCAATCAAAGGAAGAATTTTACTTGGAAACCAGAATGTTTTTATGTAGTCTTACATTTTCCTGGGAATTCAATAGGACCAAATCCTCACCACTTTCAAGCCATGCAAAATATTACCTTATTGGATAACAGCACAGGCATAATGCATTTTCCATAAATAAACTTTCCTATTTAAAACACAACACACTCTGTAATCCAGCTTGGTTCAATGACCTTAAAAGGAAACAATATCTGCCTAGTTTTCCATCACTGCTACATTTAATAGATAAATCACTCATAAAAATTACAGGAATATGTGGAGAATCCCTGGCATGTAAGTTGGCCATATGAACTTTGAAAAGATTTTTGAATGCTAAACCTAGAAGACATGAAAAATGCTGCAAGAACCACATTCCATTTCTTCCTACCCAAACTTAATTCAGAAGCTCAAAATCTTGGAAAAGTAGAAAGATGCAATAATAGAATTTCTACCCAGATCTCCATGCTTTTCTTGAAAATACAAAATCACATTCTATAGCATAATGACTTCAGAACCATACTCCAATATTTCAAGGAACTTGTTATCTCACCATCATTCTGTGGGCAAAAGCAAATGCTTTTCATCTATAGGAAGAATGAAAACAAGTGGTTAAGGGGAATAAGAAATAAAATGGGGTGCTGTTCTTTAGCACAGTCTCATCTGTGAGTCCTGTTATTCCAAAAATGTGATTCCCTTTGATATATACATTAGATAGGAAAGCTGATCATCTTGAAGGTCACCCATAAAAGAGCATTCTTTCTTTCTTAAGAAAGGGGAAGCTGATTTGCCTTAGTTGCTTGGGACCTGCATTTACAGTTCTCCTGTGAGATATGCTCTTAAAGGAAAAAAAGATAATTTATCCTTTTTATCATCCTCTTCTCACTGGAATTGAAAGTCGTCTTGATGAGTGTCAGTTTCACTGTCTTAGCTACAAGAAATGGTGTTTTATGCAAAGACAACCTAGAAAATAAGATGTGGTCTTTGATTTATCCTTCTTGTCTTTTGTAAGAGTCATCATCACTATCTGATGTGGATACAATGGGCTATATAATGTCAGACAGAACATCATTGCTGTTTCCCCTTGATTTTGTTTCAATTTCCCAAATGGATTTCAGGACTTACCTTTCAAGGTCACTTTGAACATGCTGGCAGTCATTTTGTTTCTCAAAGACTGGATGTTCATGTCAATTTCTCCTCACTTTTTCCTCTTTTTGGTTTAAAGTTCAGAGAATACCATTAGACTTTCCATTAGCCCACCCTCTGATGATGCAAAGTGCAATTCAACCATATTTGCACCCCTTTGTCCAGCTACTTATAATTTATCTCAGGATTCAAATTCTATAATCTCATAGATTTTAACTGTAATACATATAATCTGAGCTGGGCAGGAAAAGTGCTTTCTTGTGTTATAACTTAAGCAATGAGACAATGTTCCCATATAATCAAAAATATTTTTTCACATTAGAGTGGTAAGAATTTTTGCCTTATATATGAATGTTATAGAATATTATTGTTCTTTAAGAAATGACTAGCAGGATGAATACAGAGAGGCTTGGAGAGACTTACATAAACTGATGCTGAGTGAAATGAGCAGGACCAGGAGATCATTATATACTTCAACAACAATACTGTATGATGATCAATTCTGATGGACAAGGCCATTTTCAACAATGAGATGAACCAAATCAGTTCCAATAGAGCAGTAATGAGCTGAACCAGCTACACTCAGCAAAAGAACTCTGGGAGATGACTATGAACCACTACATAGAATTCCCAATCCCTCTAATTTTGTCCTCCCACATTTTTTATTTCCTTCACAGGCTAATTGTACATTATTTCAAAGTCTGTACAGCAAAATAACTGTGTATATATATATATATATATATATATATATATATATATATATATATATATATATATATATATATATATATATATATATTGTATTTAACTTATACTTTAACATATTTAGCATGTATTGCTCAATCTGCCATCTGGAGGAGAGGGTAGAGGGAAGGGGGGGAAAATTGGAACAAAAAGTTTTGCAATTGTCAGTACTGAAAAATTACCCATGCATATGTCTTGTAAATAAAAAGCTTTAATAAAAAATTAAAATTAAAATAAAAAAAAGAATTTTACCTTAAAACCCTGTTCTTTAAGTTATTGAATATTTCCTGAAAAGGTCCAGTCCTTTTGTTTCATACATTTCTTCACTCTCTCCACACTCACTTTTTACTCCCTTCTGATACCATGACTCACCTATATTCTCTCCTTCCAAATTTATCAATGATCTATTAAACCTAGTGCCCTTTTCTCTTTTCTCATCCTATTGGACTTCTTTGAAGCTTGAAATACTGTCAACACTACACTTCTACCATATACTCTCCTTCACCTAGCTTCTATAACACTGATCTCTGCGCATTATTCTCCTACCTGTCTGACTTGGAAATCTCCAAGTGTATATGTACAAAGATGATTTCATATCAAATATTTTATATAAAAACTATATCTAATATAATTTTATTCTAGGAACCATTCCTCACATAAGATAGGACACCTTGACATTTGGGGGAATGCTAAATGAAGGTTTCATCTCTAGAAAACAGTTGTTCAAAGAGAGCTTATCTAAGAAGGCTTAATAAATTAACTCATTTACACCATTGTTGGCTATATCCAAAGTAGCCTCTTTATAAAGGAGATTGTGGTAGCAGAAGGGTCAATATAGCAATCTCCTCACTTCAGGTATGAAAGGAATATTTAAGGTTATAGTAAACTAGAGTTAAGGGCAGATAGAGTAACGTTTTGTAAACTTTTTAATCTGTGTTTGGACATAAATCTAAGCTCATACCAGATCCCTAGTTACCATTCACCAAGATGAAATGAACATAATGAAGCACCTCCACTGATGGAAGAATGAGGAGATCTGTTAAATGTGCTGATTTACTCTGAAATGCCCAAATGATTACCTAAAACAATTGATAAATTAGTATCTATGGATTTTTATCAATTTATGCAGTCATTATTTAACAATATATAGCTCTGAAATAAAGAGATAGATAGGTTTCAGGAATGAATAAAAGAAGAGAAAGAAATCTAACAGACTAATAAGGAACACCACAATGACAAATTCTATAAGATATAGACACAAGACTGTATGGGTTTTAGGTACCTTAATGGGAGAGAAAGATAACCTGAGCAAGAAAAAATTTTAAATAAGTAGCTGACTATTGTGTTTATAAGCCTTATTTGATCCTTATAACAATCCTATAAAGTTTTTACTATAGCTATTATTACTTTTCAATCATAGAGATGATGAAACATGCTCAGAAAGAAATATACAGTTAATGAGTATTGGAGATGGAATTTGGTCTGGGTCTCTACTGACTCAAAAATCAAAAATTCCTTCCAATATGTTACACTACCTCTCAGAGGCACCAAAAACACAAAATTTATCTCCTCCACAATTTTGTCAAGGGTTGACTTTGTCCAATACTCAAAAAAGAAACCAAATCTATTTAAGTTCCCAAGTATAATAGAATTGAATCTATGCTTTCATTGTTCCAGGGAAACCCTAAGGATATAGAAATGCAGATCAGCACCTCTTCTGGAAATATTCTTAGAGGATTGCCTGAACTCTGAAAAATTCAGTCACTTGCCCAGGTAACCCATATAGCCAATAGGTTTTAGAAGCAAGACTCAAATCCAGGTCTTCCCAAAGGTCAACTCTATTTCCACTATATTAAACTACCTCTAAATGTATGTGTATAAGGACACATCATCTTATCCAATTGGTGAGTTCCTCCCAAAACTACCATTTTGAGAAAGAGCCCAAATTAGCCATCTTTCATTTCTCCATATGTATACATATATACATATATATATATATATATATATATATATATATATATATATATATATATATAATGATGGCTGCTACATCTTGTATGAATCTGTGCTCTTCAGGACTTGACTTCTTTCTTCCTAATTGTTAGCAGTATTTTGCCTTTGAAGTTGAAATTCTGGACTTGCAGGGCAGCTAAGTGGTGCATTGCATAGAACAATAGCCCTGAAATCAGTATGACCCTGGACAAGCACTTAACCCCAACTTCTACAGCAAAAAATAAAGAAATTCTGGACTTGGGTTATAATGCTCATTAGAGTTTTATCTTGAGATTCTTTTCAACTCTCTATTGGTACTTTGCCTTTTGGATCTAAGAGATCTGAGCACTTTTATCATTTCTTAAAATTTGATGTCTATACTGATATTTTTGGTCATGCTTTTCAGGGTGAGCAATGATTTTTAAATTATCTATCCTTGATTAGTTTTCAGATCAGTTGTTTTTCTTTGAGATACCTTATAATTTCTTTTCTTCTTTTTTCTTTTTTTATTTGTCTTTACTATTTTTTGTTATTTGATAGAGGCATACCACATCTAGCTCTTGAAAATCTGGAGTTGTAGTGATTACAACTGACATAACAAAGTAGAATTCAAATTGGAAAGCATCAACAGATAACAAAGAAATTAGATCATGCTTAACAAAAATGTTGACTATTCAATTCAATCAAAAATATTTGTCAAGTTCCATATGTGTGTATGTATGTGTATATGAGTGTAAAACAATTAACAAGTTTCCTCTTTTACCAAAAGAAATAAAAAATATATATTTTGGCAGGTTTCAATGCCCCACTAACAAGAGTATGAAAGATTAAACAATCAAAAAAGAGATTAAATATTTGAGAAGAACTTAAGAGATAAGATTTAAAAGACAATGATGAGAAGAGAAAAAAAGATCTCAGCAAATGATAGTAATTTGTTCAGTGAAATATGAGACAAAGTTCTCAACTAAGAGATCAGGAAATGGGAATTGTGGAAAGTTTGAGTAGAGATTAAAAGGTTTGCAAAAGCAGCTGTAGGGAATAGGATAGTGATCAATTAAAGACTCATAGTATGGATCCAGTTGAAATTATGTAACACAAACAATTTAAAGAGTGAAAAATCAACACAGAATCAAAATTATAAAAAAGAAGATCAGACCAAATGTTGTTTCTTTGCTCAAGGGGACTGAGTGAATTTCCACTGCTTTCAGGATCTAAAGCCCTCATAAACTTGATTCAGCCTATCTTTCCAGGATGATTACACACACATTTCTTCCCCTTGAGTACTTTACACTCCAACCAAACTGGCCAAACCCATTCATGAAATTCTGTCACCTACTTGTATGCCTTTCTCCAGCCAAATCTCAGAGTTATGACATAGTTTCTCCTCACTTTGGCCTTTTGAAATACCTAAATTAAAGGCTCAGCTTACAGGCTACCTCCTTTAAGAGGCTGTTCCTAATTCTTCTAATTGTTAATGTTTCTCCCTCATCCAAATCATTATATGTATATTATGTATATAGACTGTATTTATTTGTCTTAGAAAACTCTCTATTCTACTACTAGAATGTAAAATTTCCGAGGGCAGGGACAAGTTAATTATTATTTTTGTATTTGTATTCAGAGAGTGATTGTATGCAATAAATACTTAATAAATGCTGATTAATTGAAATGAAATACAATTTTTAAAACTATTAGATCTGGAGAGCAGTTTTGGAATTATGCTCAAAGGACTATAATATACCTCTTGACCAAGTAAGACCATTACTAGTCTGTATCCCAAAGAGATCAAAGAAAAGAAAATCTACATGCACAAAAATATTTATAGCATCACTTTTTCCAGTGGCAAAGAATTAGAAATTGAGGAGATGCCTTCAATTGGAGAATGGATGAACATATTATACTATAAGATTGTGCAGAATATTATTATGTTCCAAGAAATGATGAGTATGATATTTAAAAAAAAACACAGGAAGATTTTTATGAAATGATGAAAAGTGAAGAAAAACAAAACTTTGCACACAGTAAAAGCAATATTGTATGAAGATCAAATGTGAATGACTTAGCTATTTCTTTGCAATACAATGGTCTAAAAAAATTGAAAAGGATTTATCATGAAAAACACTCCAGAGAAAGAACTGGTAGAGTCTGAATGTTGATTGAGGCACACTTTTTTTAACTTTCTTTAATTTTTCTTGTTTGGGTTTTTGGGGTTTTTTTGGGGTCTATGTTTTCTTTTGTAACAAGATTAATATAGGAATAAATCTTGTGTTATTGCACATGTAAAATCTATATCAAATTTCTTGCCTTTTTCAAGAAGAGTAAGAAGGGAGAAAATTTGAAATTCAAAATTTTAAAAAACAAATGTTCAAAATTGGTTTTACATCTAACTAAGAAAAACTAGATTTTTTAAAAAATAAAACATTATTAGAGACAATAATAAGCAACTTGGAAAAACAGAATATAAAAGAGATGAATGAATATGTTAAAACATTGACATTGACAAAGCAAATAATTAAGAAAATCAATCTCAGGAGAAGAAATTAAGCATTTAATTAACTACCACATAAAGAGCCCAGCATGGTATAATGTAAAGACTGCTGTAACCTGCTATCATATGACCTTGAAAAACTTACTTAACCTCTTTGGCCCCAGTTTTTTTTATGTTTAAAATGAGGCTGTTGAACTTAATAATTCTAAAGGATGCTTCCAGTTCCAAATGGTAAAACACTGTGATCAAATAAGTTTGCAAGTCAGTTTTTTCAACTATTTAAAGAACAGGAAAAAATCTCTGTATTACATAAACTTAATATATTATTTAACTTAATTCTATTAGATAAATGTGGTTTTTGTAATCTCCAAAACTGGCATAGTTAAAGTAGAAAATTGAAATTTTAGAGTAACATTACCAATTAATAGAAATGCAAAATATATTAAATAAAATACTGGTAAATGGAATTTAACAACATATGAAAACTATAATTATACTCACATAGTATTTAGACAAGAAGTACAGAGTTTGTTATCAGGAAAATAGCTAGTATAATAAAATTGGTATTCATATATAGATAATTATATCAAACATAACCGGTATAACATAAATCAATAAGAAAAAGCTTTAAATTACATGACTATATCAATAGATAGTTCTGATAAAATATAATAGATATTTATATTTTAAGAGATAATAAACTATTATAAATTAAAATGTTATTCTTTGACACAGTTTTTAAAATATATTTGAAATCAATATCATTTAAAATCTATTAGCATTCAAGTCATCATCACTAAAATTAAGTAGATAAAGAAAAGCTGAGTATTAGCATCACTGGTATTCAGCATAGTTCTAGAAATACTAAGTGAACAATGACCTAAAGAAAAAAGATATAAAAGGAATAAGCACTGAAAAAGAATGGTCTAAAATATTTCTATTTACAAATGACATCATAGACTATTTACAAAACCTAAGAGACACAACAAAAAGATTGAAATAATAAATGACTTTAGCAAGAGAGGAGGCAATAAAATAAACTGACAAAGATGATCTGCAATTTTATGGATAATGTACAGAATTAATAATAACAAAAATGGATTGAATATTTAGACATTAGATTATCAAAATAGTCATCATAATTATAAAAACATTATTTATACTATATGTGCCCAACTTGTAACAGAGCTTTCTGAAATTTTGTTGGTTTCATCAGCTAGAGTTGGACGTACTATATCTTGACCCCAATAGAATGATGTCCTTTTGATCCTCTTCAAGACCAAACGACAACTGCCATAAAGACAATATAAAATTATGTTAAAAGAAATAAAGAACTTAATATAAAGATAAACTATGTATATGGAAAACTCAATACTACATACAATTAAAGCTATTAAAGTTATACCATTCAAAATATATCCATCCTAGAATTAGATAAAATGGCAATAAAATGTGTATGAAAAAATGAAAAAAGTATAGAGATGAATAATGAGGAGAAAAAAATTCTGGAAACATAAACTTATATTTCAAATTACACCATAAATGGTAATTGCCAAAATTATCAGGTAGTAGATTAAAAATAGGAAAATAAATCAGAATAATGGAATAGAGAATCCATAATTCAAACTAAGAAATGAAAATATACAATGAAAATATAAACCTGAATTTATAAAATACTGGGAAAACAATTAGTATTTAATACTACTATAAGGAAAAGCAAAGATCATCTTGTCTTCTTTCACTAAATTTTGTTCTAGCTCAAATCTTAGGGGAAAAGTGTAGCCCTATCTTTAACACACTCTTTCAGTGTATACATGTGTACACATATATGCTTTAGCAGAGTCCCAAAATATTATTTGGGGAAGTAGATAGGATATAGTGCCCCACTGATTTAAAATAGGGGATACCAAAAGATACCAAAAGTGGACATGTAATGTCCACTACAGAGAAAACATGGATGGCAGAGATAATACTCAGTAGCTAACAGACACTATACTCAGCTGAGAGTCACAAAGAATAATGTCATGATATCAGCAAAGAACACCAGCAGTCCTCGATTCACTGATCACACATGTTCTCTGTGTTCATGCTTTGGCATGTGCCTTTTCCTCTATTCCCTGGCTGAAAATATTACCTATGTGTGTATCATACATGTATGTTCCTTAATGACATGTGTTGAGTGTCAAGATGGCAAAGTGGATAGAGCACCTGGGGCTGGAGTCAGGAAGACCTATCTTGAGTTCAAATGTTGCCTCAGGCACTTTATTAACTGTATGACCCTCAATAAGTCACCAAACCTTATTTGCTGCAGTTTCCTTGTCTGGAAAACGAGATGGAGAAGGAATAGCAAACCATTCCAATATCTTTGCCAAGAAAAGCTCAAATAGTGTCACAAACAGTTGGACACAACTGAAACAAATGAAAACAGATATGTAAAAAAGGGCATCTCTTATATACATAAGAAAAACTTCTTGTCATTTATCTGCAATGCTTTTTCAGTAAATGTCTTTTGTTTGAACTGATATGCTTTCTGACCATTGTGAGTCATGATTTCAGGTGGAGATTAATACCTTACAAAGTGCTTTAAACTTGGACAATTCTTTCACAGATGCAGGGATGGCATGTGTGAGAAAGGAATCCATGGCTCTACATTTTCTTAGAGGAAGTATTAAGATTTGTTTGAAATGAATAGTATACAAGCAAGGTAAACAGTATTCTTAGAAAGGGAACCACCTTCCTCTAAAATGGGAGGAAGGAAAGAGAAAATGTGAAATTATCTAGAGTTATATTTCTGAGTAGCAAAAATATTGTAGATAATGAAATATTTTGAAGTGGATAGGAGTTAAGTTCTTGTTTCCTGCCTTGATTATAACTTCCTAAAGCATGGGACCAACTATTATAATTTCTTGCATAATTTTGTGATTCCCAAACTGCTTAAAGCAAGTACTAAGAATGTAAAAGCATGTGATAAATATTTTTGGATGGATGAATATTTCTTTTTTTAATAACAGCTTTTTATTTTCAAAATACATGCCAAGATAGTTTTCAACACTTACCCTTGTAAAACCCTGTGCTCCAAATTTCTCTCTCTCCCTTCCTCCCACTCCCAATCCCTAGAGAGCAAATAAACCAATATATATTAAACATATGCAACTTTTCTACATATATTTCCACACTTATCATGCTGCACAAGAAAAATCAATTTAAAAAGGGAAAAATGAGAAATAATAAAAGCAAGCAAACACAACAAAAAAGGTGAAAATGTTGTGATCCATATTCAGCCACCATAATCCTCTTTTTGGATGCAGATGGCTCTCTCTATTACAAGTCTATTGGAATTGGCCTAAATCACCTCATTGTTGAAAAGAGCCAAGTCCATCAGATAATCTTGTTGTTTCTGTGTACAATGACCTCCTGGTTCTTCTCATTTCACTTAGCATTAGTTCACACAAGTTTCTCAAGGCCTCTCTGAAGTCATCTTGCTGAATGTTCCTTATAGAACAATAATATTCCATAACATTCATATACTATAACTTATTCAGCCATTCTCTAACTTATGGGTATCCACTCACTTTCCAGTTCCTTACTACCATAAAAGGGATGCTACAAATTTTTTGCCCATGTGGGTCCTTTTCCTTTTTATGATCTCCTTGGGATACAGACTCAGTAAAACATGGCTGGATCAAAGAGTACGCACATTTTGATAGCCCTTTGGACATAGTTACAAATTGCTATCCAGAATAGCTAGATTATTTCACAACTCCATCAACAATGCATTAGTGCCCCAGTTTTCCCAGATTTCCGTGAACATTTATCATTGTCTTTTCCTGTCATCTTAGCCAATCTGAGAGGTGAGTAGTGGTGTCTCAGAGTTGTTTAATTTGAATTTCTCTAATCATAGTGATTTAAAGCATTTTTTAATATAAGTAAACATGGCTTTAATTTGTCTGAAAATTCATGTTTTCATGTCTGTTCAAATCCTTTAACCATTTATCAATTGAAGAATGGCTTTTATTCTTATAAATTTGAGTGAATCACATATTTTAGAAAGTGGGCCTTTATTAAAGTTTTCTGCTTCCCTTCTAATCTTGCCTTCATTGGTTTGGTTTGTACAAAACCTCTTTAATTTAATCAAAATTATCCATTTTGTATTTCATAATGTTATGTAGTTCTTCTTTGTCCATAAATTCTTTCTTTCTACACAGATCTTAGAAGTAAACTATCTCTTATTCTCCTAATTTGCTTATAGTATTACCTTTTATGTCTAAATCATTAACCCATTTTGACCCTATCTTGGTATAGAGTGTTAGCTGTGGGTCAATGCCTAGTTTCCACCATATTATTTTCCAATTTTCCCAGCAATTTTTCTTATCCCAGTTTTTATCTCAAAGTTAGAGTCTTTGAGTTTATTAAATACTAGATTACTGTAGTCATTGACTATTGTGTCTTGTGAACCTACTCTATTTGTTAGTCTGTACCTAATGGTTTTGATGACTGCTTCTTTGTAATATAGTTTTAGGCCTGGTACAGTTTAGGTCTGAAGACCACTTTCATTCACAATTTTTCATTAATTCCCTTAAAATTCTTGGCCTTTTTTTCTTCCAGATGATTTTTATTATTTTTTCTAGCTCTGAAAGGTAATTTCTTAGCAATTTGATTGGTATGGCACTGAATAAGTAAATTAATTTAGGTAGGATTGTCATTTTTATTATCTTGGTTTACCCATGAGCACTTGATATTCTTTCAATTATTTATATCTAACTTTATTTGTATGGAAAGTGCTTTATAAATGTGTTCATATAATTCCTGGCTTTGTCTTAGCAGGTAGACTCCCAAATATTTTATATTATCTAGTTATTTTAAATAGAATTTCTTTGTGTATCTCTTGTTGCTGGACTCTGTTGGCAACATATAAAAATGCTCATGATTTATGTGGGTTTATTTTGTATCCTGCAACTTAGTTAAAGTTGTGAATTGTTTCTAGTAGTTTTTTAGTTGATTCTCTAAGTAAACCAATCATATCATCTGCAAAAAGTGATAATTTTGTTTCCTGTTTCTTTTTCCCTTCTTTTTTTTCCTTTTCTTTTTGCTAAAATTAACATTTCTAATGCAATATTGAATAGTAATGGTGATAGTGGAAAAACTTGTTTCACCCCTGATGTTACTGGGAATGCTTCTAGTTTACCCCCATTACATATGATGCTTGATGATAGTTTTAGATAGATGCTACTGATCATTTTAAAGAAAACTTCATTTATTCCTATGCTCTCTAATGTTTTTAATTGAAACGGTTGTTGGATTTTGTCACATGATCTTTCTGCATCTATTGAGACAATTATTTGTTAGTTTGGTTATTGATATAGTCAATTATGCTAATAGTTTTTCTAATATTGAACCAGCCCTGCATTCCTGGCATAAATCCTACTTGGTCATAGTATATTATTCTGGTGATAAATTGATGTAATCTCTTTGTTAATATTGTATTTAAGGCTTTTGTGTCAATATTCATTAGGGAAATTGTTCTATAACTTTCTTTCTCTGTTTTGACCCTTTTTGGTTTAGCTATCAGTACCATATCTGTGTCATAAAAGTAAGTTGGTAGGAGTCCTTCTTTCCCTATTTTTCCAAATAACTGTATAGTATTCAAATTATTTTTGTTTAAATGTTTTGTAGACTTCACTTGTAAATCCATCAGGCCCTGGAGATTTTTTATTAGAGTTAAGTAATAGCTTGTTTTCCTAAAATGGGACTATATAAGTAATTTTTTCTGTCTCTGTTAAACTGGGCATTTTATGTTTTTGCAAGTATTCTGGATGAAGCTTTCTAAAAGCCCACTTGAAAAATGGAGGAATGACAAATCTCTGAATATATTCCATCTCTTCCCACTCCTCAGACCTGGAGTATCTTTCTTCCTGACAGTCACCCTAATAGAAAAATGCTCTGGAGGCTCCAAAGCAGTCCAGATTGTATGATTGTCTGTAGAAGAAAATGGCTTCATAGCTATATGCTTTGCACCCTCTTCTGTGCTGATCAGTTCCAGGACAACAGTAATATTATAATCAGGTTCATAGAAGGAGTAGTACATCATAGAGAACAGATTGCTAGACTTAGAGTTAAGCAGCCTGATTTCAATTCTCACTGATGACATTTCCTCGCTCTGTGGCCATGAGCAAAATCGCTTGACCTATGAGTCTCATTTCTTCATTTGAATAAGAGGACCATTAATAACAGCTGTAGCACTTTGCTCATATGGTTGTTGAAGCTTAAATGATATCATGGATGAAAAATGCCTTGCAAACTTTAAAGCATTATACAAATGTCAGTCACTCTTAAGTCTTCCCCAATCTGAGGTTATGCAACCTTACCAGAATTAGGATTCATTTTTAGTCCCTAGTTTTGAAGCCTGATTTTCCTATATACAGAAAGTTTATCTGCACTTGACAAATGTCAAAACTTGAAATCTGGCAGTGAGCCTGGTGTTATTAGCTGTCTGTCCTTCCTATATTCCACACCCCTGCCAATTAAGAGTAGAATAACGCCTTAAAGATGCTTGGCCATTCAGAATGGAGTCACTCCTTTGAATGGAGCTCTTTCCTGCTTTGATATGGGAGTGTCCCTTCATGCTACCCCATCGTCCAAAAAACTAAAACAAGATGATTTTCATGGCCCCTGCTGATCACAGACCAAGTGAGATAGTTGAATGAGAGACTCATGCCGTCAAAGAGCGGGGAGGGATTGAAGAGACTCAACAGGGAGAGAGTAAAAAAAAGAAAGAAAAAAAAACCCATGCACCTAGACTCCCATGGGATATATTAAACTTGGCTGCCTGTCGAAGAGGAATCTGCGGGGCAGGCAAACATTCTGTCAGTCCCAATTACCTCGCAGGCCCTCACGCTTGCTACTTCAGGCCCTCTGCTGTCTGGTACTGGAGCCCTGCGGCAGCAGAAATCTGTGCCAGCTGAAGAAGATTGAAAGGAAGGCCTCGCACTTCAGCCTGTGAAATGTCACTCGGTGTCTCTTTAGACTGGTATCCGAGTCCGCCTCCCCAGACAGGCTGTCAGTTTGATTCCTGACTTGCCAAAGCAGCTGTATGCAGAAAGGTACTTTAAAAGTCAGAGAAAAGGGACAGAGATCCAGGTCAGCAAATGATGACAAAGACCAGAAACTGTGCCAGATTTTTTTCTACCCCTCAAAAAAAAAAAAAAAGCACAACAGCAATTAAGGGGAAAATACATTAATTCACTTCATTGCAAATAACTGTGACTACTTTATAGCCAGGGTGATGCAAATAAAAATAAAGATAAAACTAGCAACACATACGAAACTCACAGATAGTCCTGTAAATGATCCATGCAGAAATGAAATTAATTCTTCTAACTGGATTAATGTCCTTAAAAAGCAAATTGAATCTTAAATTCCTTAGGCCAGATAGAGTCCCCATCAAATCTATGCTACTGAAGAAAGATATCATTGATATGAACCCACCCTCTGTGCTGCAAAGTGAAGCTATTTGGTTCTAAGGGACTTATCTCAGTACCATTATCCTCGCAGCAATGAGAGACATTGGAAAAATCTAGTTAAGATTCACTACCAAAGGGATATTTTACTTTTTAAAGTTCTCTTGGCAAGAGTGAATAGCAAAGTACTGATTTCACTATACAACATAAGATACATCTTATAAGATATACATCTAAGAATGTAAAGGCCAGATTCCTTTCTTTGGTTAGGGCAGTGATGCCGGTGATGATAGTGATGATGATTGATGGTGACAGTGAGAGGGATGCAGAACTGGGATTCAACCTTAGTAGGTATTCACTTCATTTTAAATTCCCTGACCCACTCACTAAAGGAATTATTTCTCCAAGCTTTTTTGAGAGAAAGAAAAGGGATGTAATGAGTTGAGTGCCAATTATTTAATCCAATTCTCCATGGCCCATAGAGCCAGGGGAAAAACAGTGTACAAACACATTAATGGAATAATTCCTTTACCTAAGCCACAGCATAGAAGCCTGTACAATGTTTTTCTGCTGCTGAGATTCAAAGTGAGTAACAGAGGACAGGAAATAGCTACGGTTGCTGAATATGCTTCCTCAGGAGTCTCTAGGGTAACTCCTCTAGTTGCATACCCATATACATATGGCTGACCTTGAAGTGAAGGCACAAAACTCTGGGTAAAGAAAGGGGCTTGTCAGTCAGGTGAATGAGGGGGACCAACTTGTGCTTTCCTTTTTCCTTATTAAATGAAGTTTGCTTGTGCATATGAAATGGAAAAAGATCCTAAATCTCTTCTCTCTACTACCCAGAGAAGGTAGATTTGATTCTGCAACAGGAAGTTTAAATATACCATGCTTAGAAATCAATCCTTAAAAAACTCTCTTTTAAAATAATTATTCATTTACTATCTTATTAAATCCCTTATTATAATAATTTCATTATTTTTTTCTGATGATTTCATCATCCTTTTATGGAGAGAAGTAGTAAGGATAATTTCCTATCAAGAATTTGTGTGGGGGTAGCTAGGTGGTGCAGTGGATAGAGCACCAGCCTTGAATTCAGGAGGACTCCAGTTCAAATCAGGCCTCAGACACTTAACACGTCCTAGCTGTGTGACCCTGGGCAAGTCACTTAACCCCAGCCTCAGGGGAAAAAAAATTTGTGTAAGTGTTGGAGGTAGAATTTGAATTTAGGTCTTCCTAAGTTCAGCACTTTGTCCACTATACCATCTGCCTGGCATATTCATTCTTTTTTCCACCTTAATGTTGATTTTGGCCTTTTCTATAATTGATGGCCTAACTGCATACAGCTAATTCTGGTATGACATTTATTACTGAAATTCAAGAATTACAAAACTCTTCAAGCACAAAATGTATCCTCAAACCAATATCATTTTCTTTTTTTAAAAAATCAATTGACATATTTTACTTTTATTTCTACATTTCTCTTTATGTTCCTTTCCCTCTAAAAGTACTATCCCTTGTAATAAAAGATGTTTTTAAAAAGAGAAACAATAAATGAAAAGTAGGGGGGAGAGCAGAAAAAAAGAATTCAGCAAAACTCATTATGTAATCAAAAAGTCTGACATCATATGCAAGGTTCCACATTTATTAACCTCCATCTTCCCTCTTTCCTTTATCAAAACTAAATCATTATTTCTAACATATTTTTGCCATCTCTCCCTGGATCTATTTTTATCATTAAGTCATCTAACAGTAAAAGGATATTATTAAGTTAAGAGAATTTTGTCAAGTTCTTCATAGAATTTATCTGCTGGAGGACAAATAATAGTAAACAATATTTAGATGCAAGAGGCTTACACAACAGAAAAATTGTAAAAATGACAGCATATATTGATGAGTATAGACAAATAAAAAACAATCACTGTTTTTTGTATTAGGTTACATGCATGTAAAGGGCAGGAATGTAACTAATTTGATTCATTTAGCTTTTTTGTTTTTGTTTTATCCTTATTTGTCAATTTGTCAATGAAGTTTGATTTGTTAATCACTATACACACGGTATCTATGCAGTTTGGAGAACAGAGCTCCAAAATTAGATTTGGGGACAAAGGAAACATTGGTTGGTATTGAGAGAGAATTTCTTATCCCCAAGTCACATAGCTGCCTGTGGTCAATGACTTTAAAGCAGCAATAGACAAAACAGTTATTAAAAAAAAAGACAACCTTTGTCTTGGTGCTTTATTCTGCCTTTTGTTGATATAATAAATCATAGATTTAACTATGCACTAAAAGTATCATCTTTCCTGCAGTCAGGAAGATAGCTTCTAACAACCATATTTCAACAGATGGAGATGGGAGAAGAAAGCCACTCAATGGCCTTCAAGAGCAAAAGCTCAGTCACAGTGAGAAGACAGCTCGGCAGCCACAAGGACCCCCACCCACCCACCACAGACAAAGACTTCCAGAAAACCAGAGTGTCAGGGTGGAAATACGTGCCCAGTATAGAACAATAAGCTAGAGTCACCCCAGAACTGACTGTGCTGACCCACCGGGAGTAGGAAATATCCCACTTATATCAAATAAATGTTATTTTTGGTGAAATAGTAGGCATTCTGAAGGGTTAGCAAAAACATGCAGATGAGGAAGAGGAGGCTATGATCTAGCCTCAGAATTGAGGCTGTTTATGATACAAACAGCAATGTCAAAAGATGGGAAGGTTTGGGAGGAGTGAGAGATAATGGTTCAGTTCTAGATGTGCTGAATTTAAGATATCTCCAGGACATCTGGTGAAAGTGTCCAGTAGGTAATTGGTGATATGGAACTGAAGCCTGGAGAAGAGACTAGCGCTAGGTAAATAAAGTCACCTTAATAGAAAGAATTGTTAACTGGGAGCTGATCAGGTTACCAAGTTGAAAGACTGTAGAGGAAATAAAAAGGAAAGCCTAGGACGGAAACTAGGAAACACCCATAGCTAGATGTTGTAACATAGATAAGGATCCCATAAAGAGGACTGAGAAGAAATGGCTTAGATAGCAGGAAGCAAAGCTGGAAAATGTTGTGTCATAAAATCCCAGAAAGGAAGGAGAATCCCAGAGGAGAGGCTCATTTTATTCCCGGGAGGTAAACAGTCAGGATTTTTGAAGGTCACAGAGGGTGTGATTCACTAAAGAGAATAAATGGCAAAACTGAGATTTGAACTCGTGTTCTACCACTTCTGATTCACCATTTTAAATAGCTTTTAACTCCACTTACCAATATTTCTCAGATGAAAATTTTCACACTTCTTATCCAGTCCTAAACAATTGACCAATCAGGAAACAAGCATGGCAGGGGAAAATCATTGGACTGATCTAGCACAATACCTTAAGTGAAAATATTGGGTAAATATTACAACCAATAAATGACTTACTCTACACTTTTTCTCTCTTTTAAAACATTTTTTTACTGTTGTAGCAATAAAGTTTCAAAATAATTAAATTTTTTGGTAAATTTTCTTTTTTTTTTAAATACAAAATGAGAAAAAATTTTAAAGAAGAACATTTTCATATACACAGCAGAACATATGAGAGGATTCACTATAAAACAACAAATTTCCATTTCAAGAGAACTCATATCATAAATCATCACATTTTTAAGCTACCCAGCTTTTCTTTGCTTCCTTATAGATTTTATTTTGTTCTCTGCTATGTACTTTTTACTTTATTTTTTTCTCTTCCTCCCAAAGAAGGCTACAATTAAATATGTATATATATATATCTATATATATATATATCTATAGATATAGATATAGATATATATATATATAGATATATATGTAGATATCTATAAACATATACATATTTGCACATATATACTCATACACATATATGTAAGACCATACTACGCATATTTCCACCTGTCCTCTTTCTCTGGAGATAGATAGCATCTTCATTCATATGTCTAAGTTTTTCCATATTTTTTCTATATCAAGCAGCTCATCATTTCCTATAACACAAGAGTATTCTAATACAATCTCATTCTAACTGAAAGATTGCCTGTGAAAGTTTTTTCCCAATTTTCTATATTGTTTCTGTTCTTGGCTGCCTTAGTTTGATTTATATGACATTCTTAAAATAATGAAAACCTCCATTCTACACTTCAACAGTGTTCTTGCCTTACAATATACTTTAAGGTCTGGTAATGCTGAAATGTCCTTATTTTATTTCTTTTTTTTCCTAGTTAGAACAATTAATTCTTCATTTTGTATTCCTGTACTTCTCTAAAGTCAATCCCACTAAATCCCACCTAATAAGAGAGAGCTTAAAAAGAAAAATAGGAAGCTTATGCACCTATCACATAGAATACAACACTTGAGACTACCTTGGCTCAAGTCAGCCTTCTTTAGAGTTATCCTACAAATGAAAGCAAAGCTCCAGGTCTTAAGGACTAATTACATGCAATATTTAATTTTGTTTATTACTACCAACATTAATGTTTACTGATTAAAATTTTTAATTTATTTTTCAATTCTACAAAAATAATTCATTAGTAATTCATGCGTGTTATTCATTAGTCCTTAATAAAATGCTTTAAGTCACAATAATATTTAGTGAGATCTATAGGACATAATTTTTCCAAACATTCCTGTCCTTCCTGAGTGTAGGGGGAAGGGAAGCCCTGAATATATTTCTCAGAAAATCCCGTACAATAATAACACCACCACAGATATTTTTCTGACCTTCTCTTTTGAATGTTCTATGTCTAAAGAGGGCAACTAATCTGAAGATAGGACTGATCTGCAGACCTTGTAATTTATCTTTCCCCATGATTACAATTTCCAATCTAACAAGCAGCCCCACAAATTGAACTCAGATCCACATGATCAATAGCTGTGTGTGACCCATTAGACATGGGTAAGCTAAATCATTCTTGGAGAGAGACTATCCAAATGAAAAGCATACAATTACCATCTAGTTAACATACATTGAAGTAGGTAGTACAAACATGCAAAATAATATGCTCACCAACCTATTTCAGGTTCAGTGATTAAGGCGGCAGGGTTCTCTCTCTAATATTTTACATATGCATTAATGCTAAGTGATGATTGTTGCATATAAGTCAATCCTATTTGGGCATAAACTGAATATATGCCAGGGGAATGAGAGACACTGAGATTGCATTGTGTAGATCCTAAACACACACAAACAGCCAAGATAGCTGAATTCTAATCATTTAAGAATGAGGAACAGTGCGTGGTTCGCTTCTGTTGTTTGCATCTATATTTTTGAAAAGCCAGCACCAGTTCCTGTGTGCCCATGAGAAAGAGTACTGAGAAGTTGAGAAGGCTGGCCTTTCACTTCCAGGCAAGCCTAGGGAACAGTGAGAAGCCTTTCACAAATTCAGCTCTCATAATGAAAGAAGTCATCCTTGAATCTAACTTCAATTCCATATACACCAGTTTAAGCCTGGGTACAATTAACTAGAAGGGTCTTTATCATTCAAGTCAATTTAATTCAATAAGCATTTATGACATACCTGCCAGGTATTATGCTAGGTGCTAGGGATGCAATGGAAAAAATGAAACAGTCCTTAGACTTAAGAAGCTTATAGTCTATGTTTGATCAATGTACAAAATAGGATCATCCCTCCTGGTTGCTATGGTTGCATTTACATTTCTGAATACTCATGGTGTGTTTACTTCTTTTTCATTAATTGTATACTGATGTTTCACATGCCGCTTATTATTTTCTGTGACCCCTAGATCATTGTCAACTACGCAGTAGTATAGTAAATCCTTAATCCTTCTTCATTTTGTATCCAGGCCCATTTTTCCTCTCTGAATAGACTTCTCGGTGTTTGTTTTTCTCCCTTGGTTCAGAAGAAGTGGCTTTTTGAAAAGGTACTCCTGGCTGCTCAAAGTACCTTCACAGAGGGACAGGCATTCACTTTCCCCACAGCAGGCTGTCGAAGTAGTATTATAGATCTCTGCCTTACCTGCGCTTTGTCTTACGTGGGCATTCCCACTGCCACCCCAAGTTCCAGAGAAGAAACAAAAGCCACAAACTACAAAACATTCGCTGCGCCCAAAGCCGTCAGCCTAATGCTATTTAGGAGAAATGTTCTGTCCACACTGAAGCAGTCCCATTAATTTTTATCAGTGCAACATGAAAACATAGGATCTATAGCTCGGAAAACTAAATCTGGAGAGAAGTGGGAGGAGAAGCTCTTATCTCTCTCTGTATCTCTCCTTGGCTTGAAAGAAAAACCTCACCTCTCCCCTTTTGTTCCGGAGAAAAGATAAAGAAAAATCTAAATAACATCCACTTTTCAGTCTCCCCATGTTTTGTGCTTTAACTTCCATTAACCTTTCCCTGAGTGACATTTTGACTAGGGTGCCCTTCTTTCCTTCCCTTGGGATTCCAATTATTTATCTCTTTACCCAGGAATCACTTGCACCACTCTGCTGCCTACAACTCAAGTCTTTTAAGCTAGATAAAGATTAGCCTGTCCTTTCTTGCATCAATTAATCAATGTGGGCCACTCTGCAGTTTTACCTTTGAACCTTGGTGCTTCCACAATGAATTCATAAAGCATGATTTGTGGCGGGGTTCTCATTTACGCAGTAATAAGGACATCCCTATGTCCGGGGGCTTTGATAAAGTGTCAGAGGACACAGCAATCCATGCAGAGAAAAAAGGCACTGATTGTCTTGGGTTGGAATTGATTTGTTAACTTGAACTATATACAGAAGGACAAGCAATTAAGCTGTGAATGAAGAAAGCCTCAGCAGTCTCTGGATTCAGCCTGCTTGTTGGCGATGTTGTTCCATTGGTGTTACCGGCTAGGTCAATATTAAATACCTTTTTTGGGATATGTAGGTTTCTAAAGGCTGTTTTGTGTGAATGTGGACATGTTTGTAATCCTTGATAACGGGAGTCATCATTGCAGGAAAAGTGTATGTCAACTTTTCTCCTTAAACTTCCATCACCACTTTCTTATCTGGTCCAGCCTACTTCAGATGGGAAAAAAATGAGAACTGCTAAGAACACAGCAATGACATTTTCTAAAAAGCAGTAAACCCACCAGATTCACATCATTGCAAAATATCCTATTATTACCAAATAGGAGAAAACATAGATTTCTATGGATTTCATTGCCATAATGAATAGCCTTGAATCCTTATGAATTGAGGGAGTGCTTGTCTAGGAGTACAGAATATTAAATCTGGAAAGAATCCTAAAAATCATGTAATCTGACTCTCTTGTTTTGTGAAGGGAGAAACTCTAAGTCAGAGAGAATTAGTAATTTAAAACTGGGTGGGTTAGTGATAGAAACAGAAAAGAATAATGGGCTTTTCTGACTTCTCATCCAGGGCTCTCTTCACCTTGTGACAATGCCATCATAGTTAATAAGAAGATATTTGATTCAATTAAGAAAAGACTTATGTGGTCCTGTCATGAGCATTGTAATAGTCACTCAAGGAGATATAAAAAATTTAGAAAGACAAAGCCTTAAAGAAATGGAAACTGAAAAAAATATCTATCAAAAAAATCCCTGAGATTTACATGAACTGATACAAAGTGAAGTGAGTAGAACCAGGATCTCAATATAAGTTCTTGTTTTTTCTCTTTTAAATTCAGAGTAACTGATTTCATGGTCTCACTTTTGTCCTTTCCTCCCTGCTATTTCAAGAAGCTGTCATGACATATATTTATGGAATTCAGTAAGACAGAAATCCCAGCCTAGAGAAGACATCTTTTTTCTTCCTTAGATGCTACCAAATGATCTACTGAAGTAACCTAAGGACCTCAGGACCTCATTCCTGCTGAACTTTCTTTGTGTGTTGTCTCTCCAAACAGATTGTGAGCTCATTAAAAAAAGGCTAGCTTGATTTTTCAATTTTATCTGAAGGACTTTGGAAAGTGCTTGGCAAATAGTAAGTAAGAAAATGGCTTTTCATTTATTCACTCTGAAAAAAAATCTCTGCTACTCATCAGAACATAATTAAAGTCAACTCTTCTTCATCTGGAAACAAAACTCATCATAAAAAGGACAAATGGCAAATAAAATTTTTAAAAAGTTATTCAGTCTATAACACTATTAAGGTTGTTTTTTTTTCAAATACACTGGAGTGATTTGCTATTTCCTTCTCTAGTTTATTTTACAGATGAGGAAACTGAAACAAATAGTACCTGAGGCCCTAACTTTCAAAACCAATGACATCACCTGTGTCTCCCAACATGAGAAACTTGAGACAATGTCCCCAAATGCCCTAGGAACAGAACTCAACTTTAAAAGCCATTAAATAGTCAAAAAAGAAAAAAAAAGAACCTTGATTATAGAAAGCTATTATGATGACAAGATCCAAGAGAGATAATTTAGGAGTTATTGGAATACCTGAAAGCAATGAACAAAAAAAAAAAATTGGCTGGACAGCATCATTCAAGAAATTATCAAGGAAAACTGCCCTCATATCCTAGAAGCAGAGGGTAAAACAATTATTAAAAGAAACCAACAATCACTACCTAAAAGAGATTCCAAAAATGAAAATTCCAAAGAATAGTGTAGCCAAAATCCAGAATTATAAGGTCAAGGACAAAACACTTCAAGAAGCCAAAAAGAAACAATTCAAGTATCAAGGAGCTACCATTAGGATTATATAGGACTTAGTAGTTTCTACATTAAAGGAATATAGAAAGAAATATGGTCTAGCCATACCAGCTCTAAAACTGTATTATAGAGTGGCAATCATCGAAACTATGTGGTATGGATTAAAAAATTGAGTGGTGGATCAATGGAATAGCTTAGCTATACAAGACATAATAGTCAATGTCTATGGTAATCTAATTTTTGATATACCCAAGATTTAACTCACTATTCGACAAAAAACTGCTGGGAAAAATGAAAAACAGTAAGGCAAAAATTAGGCATTGAGTAAATCTCATACCATATAACAAGAGGAGGTCAAAATGGGTACATGACTTAGACATAAAGGGTGATACCATAAGCAAATTAGAAGAGAAAGTAATAGCCTACCTATCAGATATATGGAGAAGGGGAAAATTTATGACCAACAGAACACCGAGAACATTATGAAATGGAAATATTTTGGTTATATTAAATTAAAAAGGTTTTGCACAAAGAAAATATGACAGATTAGAAGGAAAGCAGAAAGCTGGGAAACAACTTTTTACATTCAATATTTCTGATCTCATTTTAAAAATATATGGAGAAGTGAATTAAATTTGTAAGAATACAAATCATTCCCCAACTGATAAATGGCCAAAGAATATGAACAAGTAGTTTTCATATGAAGAAATTAAAGCCATATTGAGTTATGAAAAATATTCTAGATCACTGTTGAATAGAAAAATGCAAATCAAAACAACTCTGAGGTACCACCTTACACTTTTCAGATTGACTAATAATGCATAAAAGAAATGCTGAAGAGAATGTAGGAAAATTGGAACACTAAATGCATGATTGAATCATTCTGGAGGGCAATTTGAAACCATGTCAAAGCTAGAAAACTGTGTATACCTTTGATCCAGCAATCCCACTATTAGGTCTATATCCCTAAGAGATCATAAAAAATAAGAAAGGATCCACATGTACAAAAATATTTATAGCAGCTCTTTTTGTGGTTGCAAAGAATTGGAAACTGTGTGGATGCCTATCAATAGTGGAATGGCTGAACAAAGTGTGGTATATGAATGTAATGGAATACTATTGTTTTATAAGAAATGATAGCAGGAGGATCTCAGAAAAACCTGGCACTTACATGAACTGATACTGAGAGAAGTGAGAACAAGGAGAACACTGTACACAGAAATTGCAATGTCGTGAGATGATCAACTTTTATAAACTCTTCTCAACAATACAATAATCTAAGGCAATTCTAAAAGTCTATGATGGAAAATGCTACCTACATCCAGAAAAAGAATTGTAGCTGAATGCAGATCAAAGAATATTATTTTCACTTTTGTTTTCTTTCTCTTTTCTTTTCCTTTCTGCCTCTTGTTCTGATTTTTCTTTCACAACATGCCCAATGTGGAAATATGTTTAACATGATATGTATAACCTGTATCAGATTACTTGCTATCTTGGAGAGGGGTAAATGGAGGGAGGGAGGGAAAAAAAGAGGAAGGGAGAAAAATGGAAATCAAGTTCTAATCAAAGTGAATATGGAAAATTAACCAAAAAAAGTTAATTTTTTAAATTAAAAGGTAAACTCCAAAATGCCATACAGTAAGATATGACAATGATGGAAGAGGCAAGGAAGGGAAAGGGGTAGGGAGGAGAGGGAAGAGAGATCAAATAAATTCATTCATAATTGCCAGGAGAAAGACATTTCCAAACAAACAAGAAGTTCTTGCTGTCCAAGATTATCACTAATTTAAATTTTTTATTTAATTTTAGCATAATTTATATAATTTTATTAATATTTTATTTTCTCCCATTTACATGTAAAAAAATTTTAACATTTATTTTTAACACTTTGAGTTCCATGTTCTCTTTATTCCTCCCTGTCCCCATATTGAAAAAGTAAATGTGAAATTATGCACATTTCCATGAAAGTCAAGTTGTGAAAAAAAAGAGATCTCTCCCCTCCCCTCAAAAAAACACTTAAGAAAAAGAAAGTTTAAAATAAGTATGCATCAATTTGTATTCAGACACAATCAGTTCTTTCTCTAGATATGGAGAGAATTTTTCATCATGTCTTTCAGAACTATCTTGGATCATTGTATTACTAAGAATAGTAATATTGCAGTTACTTTGTACAGAGTACATTTCACTTCGCATGAACTCATGAAAGTCTTTCCATGTTTTTTTCAGCATTTCTTATAGCATAATAGTTTTTCATCATAATCAATCACAATTACTACAACTTATTCAATCATTCGTCAATTAATGAGCATCCCCTCAATTTCCAATTCTTTCCCCTGAGAAAAGGGATGCTATAAATATTTTTGTACATATAGATCCTTTTCATTTAAAAAAAATCTCTATTATGATACATGCCTAATAGTGGTATTTTTATTAATGGTTTTATAGCCTTTTGGGCATAGTTCTAAATTGCTCTACAGAATTTTTGAATCAGTTCTCAATTCCACTAACAATTCATTAATGTGGTAAAAGGTAGTAACTCAGAATTATTTTAATTTGCATTTCTCCAATCAATAGTGAGGTAGAACTTTTTTTTGATATGGCTATAAACAACTTGGATTATTTCATCTGAAAACTGTTCATATATTTTGATCATTTATCAATTGGGGAATGGCTCTTATTTTTAACAAATTTGACTCAGTTCCTTATATGTTTGGGAAATTAGCCTTTTTCAGAGACACTTGCTGCAAAATTCTTTTCATAATTATTTTGGCTAACTGTTTATTTTCCCTCATTTATTCTATTCTCTCTCCTTTTACCTTGTCCCGCCTCAAAAGTGTTTTGTTTCTGACTACCTCTCCTCTCCCAATGTGCCCTCCCTTCTATTACCCTCTCCCTTTTCATATCCCTTTTCTCTCTACTTTCCAGCAGAGTAAAGTAGATTTCTATACACAATTGAGTGTGTATATTCCCTCTCTGAGCCAATTATGATGAGAATAAGCTTTTTCTTGCCTCTTTTGTGGCAGATAATTTATGCTATTCTACCTCTCCCTTTCCCTTTCCAGGACGATCACTCCTTGAGTAGATCAATGAGAAAGATGTCACCAACTATTCATAATTATAATTAATCTAAGATAGCAATGCCTTTCACTTTCATATGCTTCCGTTCCTGGTACAAGTCCATATGATGGGCTCCTCCACATGGAGCGCCATAATTTTTAGGCTTCCTGTTTCATATGGGGATTCTTCCTCTCTTGATACTTCATTCTCTGCTTGCATCTGGGACAACTACACTTTCCAGCAATCCCTTACTCCTGATTCTAGACTATTTTTTTTTGGAAATGTACATCAGAACTGTCACATTCTGTTGGCCACTCAGCAAAACTCTCTGTTGCATCCCTAACAAGATTGCAATGGAATTGGGGAAAGTTTAACAAAATAAATAAAACACAATATAGACAATGTTCATTTATGGCTTTGCTAAGTCACTAAGTAGTCCACATTTCATTTGATGTATATTACTTAGAATCACAAGTGATGACATGCTCAGGAAGAGAAAGTTCCAAATAGCAGCCAGAAACATAAAGTCAAAGAGTCTACATATTCAACAGTATTAGCAAATATTTAACAATCAGCTATTAAAAAATAATAAATTTACAAATGACATGCTTTTAAATTTAGTCTGCATTATTAACATTTTTCTATTACTTTCTTAAATCTAGACAATTAATAAAATAACAAATCAAGTCCTAATTTGTAGTATTTTCTGATTTCCAAAGTGTAGAATACTCACCCTCAAAATTTAATAATCAGATCTCAGGAGACAATTGGATCTGGCTCCAACTCATCACCTGATATATTCTTTACTTGGCAATCATATACATCTTCCTATCATGAATTGAAATTTTTTCTTTCCATTTCTTTCATAGTCTTCAATAAACCCAAGGTTATCCCTCTTTGGCCTTGTAGAATACTAATTTACCAAGGATCATGAATTTAAGGTTAGAAGGGCCAAAAGAGGTCATCGACTCCACTTCCCTCATTTTATGAATGAGAAAAACAGCGCCAAAAAGATAAAGTGACTAACCCAGGATTATAGAGTTAAGATTCAAAGCAAGATGCAAGTCCAACTCTTTCTGACTCTGAGTCCACTGCCAACTGCTCGATTTTTATAAATACTGGACTTACTAAGATTCATTCCTACATACAAACTTTTACATTCACCTCTACAGGCTCATGAACAATGCTCAGTGGGTTATTGGAAATCCATGTTTTACAAACACGAGAAATGAATATTCTAAATTGAAAATAGCTATCTTTTCTCATTCAAATTCCCATTTAATAACAATTTTCTAAGAGATAATTTATGTTATTTTCATACTCTCATCAAAATGATGGCTGACTGAATTTCATGTTTTCTTCATTCCTTAAAATATGAGAAATATCACTAAATACCAAAATCAAAAGCCTAATGATCAAAGTACAGAGTGAATCTCATAATGCACTCTCACATTCCTAGTGGAAATTCAGTCATTCAATTTGCTTTCCAAAACAGAAGAAGGAATTTATCTTGAATATAGCTTGACAAATCATGGAGACATACCTGACGTAGGAAAGAAGAGCCCTCATCATATTGAATGCAATCTCTAATCACAACTTTTGCTTTCAAACTTCTTGAAGTTTGTTAAAAATGTTAATTGAAACTTTAAGAATTACTTCAAATGAGTTATTGCAGCACTTAATGGATAACGTGTGAGGATTCAAATAGAAAAGCATTTTATATATAATGCATGATCATACTGTTTGTTTAAATAAAACTGGAGAAGAAAGGGTGTATGTGTAAAATTAAGTGGAAAATCATGTGGAGCCAAGCAAATTTTAGGCTTGGTCAGACTCCAAATTTACGAAAATTGTTCAAAGAATTAGGGAACCCTGAAGGCAGTTAGGTCCATCCATCTTTTCAATTTTCTAAACTTTTCTCTATTACTATAATTACTTCTGGCAGCACTAATAGAGGAGGGGGAAGAGAGTGCTGAAAAGTCAACCCCAGACTTCACAGGATAAATGATCATTGAATAAACCAGTCTGGAATGTATGGAAGGCCATCTTGATTCCAACTATTTGCAATCTTTTCATTTTGTTAAAAAAAAATGTGGGGCAGACCTGAAAGCACCTTGGATTTATTTACAGAACATGTTTAGGGCATGGATCTGTTTCTCAGCACCTGAGTGACTGGGACACTGATCTACCTCTCTGGGGCTCGGAATTCTCATCTGCAAAATCAATGGATTGAAGATGACATCTAAGCTCCTTTTCCTCTCAAAGTTTATGTGTCTATGATTCTATCCATTTCTGGAATTAAAGGAGCTTCACAGAGATTTGGGTGAGCTAGTCTAGAGAGAGAGAGATCAAAAGGCCCTTTTTATGTCATGTTTAAAGGAATGCCATTTGGCTTAACTGGAGACTCTCAACAAAGCACAGGGATAACAATGGGACCTGGCAGCCTGCTGACCCGCGCATTCTAGGACTGGCAACTCCAACCTAAGGAAGCTTACTGACTGACTGACCACACTGGGGCCCAGACACAATTCCGAAGCTGACAGGGGAACAAGGAAGGCTAGGAAGTTGTAACTAGTGATGTTGTCAGGAAGCCTTGTCCATCACACCGGGAGACTATAAATATTCTTCAAATAGTGAGAACTATTCTATTTTATCTTCGTTTCCCCGTGCCCAAAATAGGCCGAAATAGTACATAGTAGACACATAATAAATTTTTGTGGAAGTAGGTAAAAAGTTTTGCATAGACAAAAATACAGAATACACACATATGCACAAGTACATACACACATGCACATACACACTCAAAAAAGAGAATCTTGGTGCTGACATTATTTTCTGAGTTATTTGCATGCTAAGCAAAAAGTATCTTAGGAGTAAGCTGTTCTTCATAGCCTCAATCTTCACATCACTCATCTTCTATATAGTTAAAAGGTGGGGAGGAAGATAGGGAAATGTGCAGAGAAGGTTAAAAAGGGGTTTTAGGGAAGCAGGATAGCCCTCAGAGATTAAACAAGAACTATAAGGATTTTTCTAATAGTAAACTAGATAGTTTTAGGGCATCAACAGACTTTCAATCAGCACCAAAAAAAAATGTTCAAAAGTAGACAACCTTATGTAAGGACACCATTCTTATTTTTGAGATTGTATGGAGAAAGATGTAGTGATTTATAGCTTCACTAAAATAGATGGTACCTTTCAAGGTATAGTTTGTAGTCCTATGTCTTAGTATACAGGAGCTAAGATTGCCAGAGGATATCCTTGAAGAGATGAAACTCAAAAGACAATCCAAAAATCCAAATCATTGACTATAAGATTATTGAAGTTACCCATCAATAACTTACAAGTAGACCCACTTTGGAGGACAGTTAACTGCAATTTAAATGTGGTACTGATGTGGTGAAGAGATTGTTTAGCCTCTTTATTTTTTTAACTTATCTAGTGATGACAAAAGGCAGTGTGGGATATGGAAAGACCATTGGAGTAATTAAGACAAAAGACAAAAAATGTAAGCTCCCCAAAGCCAATGAAAAAAACTTCCAAATCAATAATAACAAAAAATGCACCATAAAACAATTCTGTGGCACTACCTGAAACCCATCAGATTGGCAAAGAAAACAAAAAAGGAAAATAAAAATTGTGGAAAGAAAGATTCACTAATATTTTTTATTAGTTGAACTATAAAGCAATCGAACATTCTGGATAGCAAATTGGAATTATCCTTAAAAATTCACTAAACTACATAAACCCTTTGACTCAGTAATACATCTATATCCCAAAGTGTCCAAAGGAAGGTAGTGAGGAGGAAGGGAGGGAAGGAAGTGTGTATGTGTGTGTAAATGTGTGTGTAAATATATGTGTGTATAAATATATATATATATATATATATATATATAATGTACACATTTGAATATATAAATATATATATATTATATATGTATGTATTTTTATAGTAAAGAACTAGAAACAAGTATTCCCATCAGCTAAATAATGCTGAGTCATAACTGAACAAATTGTGGTATAGGAATTAAACAAAATATTATAGGGCCATAAGAAATGGCTAAAGGGAAGGATTCAAAGAAATTTGAGAAGACTTGTATGGATTGATATAAAGTGATCAAAATCAGGAAAACAAGTTATATTAAGAGTTCCTAACTTGGGGTAATTTTACACTAAATGGTATGAGAAGCTTACCTTGAGAAAATGGGGAATAGTTGATAAATAATTATCATTTTGAAATATTTCAAAAGTAGGAATGTCAAAACTACAGATTGGATAGAGAACAGTAAGAAAGGAGGCAGAGGAAGAATGTCATATGTCAGGTGAGACTGTCATATGGCTTCTGAAAAAGGTGAAAATGACAAAGGAAAGAATGATTCCTCCTGATCAAAGCTAATGAGGTTTGAATGGAAAATTCTTTTCATACTGAGGTGCCAAAACTCAGCAAGAAAAACTAGTAAAAGTTAAACTAATTGATCTATGCAGTAATGAGAAGCTGCAAATTAATTTCCAATCAATGAAGTTACAAAGTGTTGATCAATTAAATTACAAAATGTTAAACATATTCCATTCTTATTAAGTATACTCACAAGATTTTAATCTCATTTATGAAAACTTATGTGAATCAGGATTTTCAGTTCTGTTCTCAATCAAATCTAAAGCAAGAAATAAAATGAGAACGAATATGATATATGTATGGCACAGTGATTAAAATGGCACTGAGTTCACATTTATTAGCTTCATAATATGAAGTAAATCGTAATTGCTTTCAGTCAGAGTTCTTTAACTTATGAAATGATGATAATAATGGCACCTGAATCAAAGGTTGATTTTAGGATCAAATGAGATAATATACATAAAGTGCTTTGTGAATCTTTAAATACTATATAAATGTTCACTATAAAAATGCTATTATGACAACTTTCAAATGATGAAATTGAAACTATTTCTACTCATATGAAAGGTGTTCCAAATCACTACTGATCAGAGAAATGCAAATTAAGACAACTCTGAGATACCACTATACAGATTGGCTAAGATGACAGGAACAAATAATAATGAATGTTGGAGGGGATGTGGGGAAACTGAGACACTGATGCATTTTTGGTGGAGTTGTGAATGGATCCAACCATTCTGGAGAGCAATCTGGAATTATGCCCAAAAAGTCATCAAACTGTGCATACCCTTTGATCCAACAGTGTTAATACAGGGCTTAGATTTCAAAGAGATCTTAAAAAAGGGAAAGAGACCTATATGTGCCAAAATGTTTGTGGCAGCTCTTTTTGTAGTGGCCAGAAACTGGAAGTTGAATGGATGTCCATTAATTGGAGAATGGTTGGGTAAATTATGGTATATGAATGTTATGGAATGTTATTGTTCTGTAAGAAATGACCAGCAGGAGGAATACAGAGAGGCTTAGAGAGACTTACATCAACTGATGCACAATACTGTATGAGGATGCATTCTGATGGAAGTGGATACCTTCAACAAAGAGAAGATCTAATTCAGTTCCAATTGATCAATGATGGACAGAATCAGTTAACCCAGAGAAGGAACACTGGGAAATGAGTGTAAACTGTTTGCATTTTTGTTTTTCTTCCCAGGTTATTTTTACCTTTCTGAGTCCGATTGTTCTTGTGCAATAAGAGAACTATACAGATCCTCACACATCTATTGTATCTAAGATATACTTTAACATGTTTAAATGTATAAGACTGACTGCCATCTAGGGGAGGGGGTGGAGGATGGAAAGGGAAAAGTTGGAACAGAAGTGAGTGCAAGGGACAATGTTGTAAAAAATTACCTATGCAGATGTTCTATCAATAAAAAACTATAATTTTTAAAAAATGCTGTTACATATGGATTCTCCCTCACATACATACATATAAACACACACACACACACACACACACACACACACACAACACACACACACAGACAAATAAAAACCTATCCTGAGAATAAAAGTTTTGGTTGGCAAGAAACAGACTCAAATTTTTCACTTATTTATTTGACTGCATTCTGACAAAACTTTTACAAACTTATACTAAAAATGTTAGGTTTTGATTTTTCTTCTTTTAAGTAGTATATTTTCCTAATTACATGTAGACAATTTTAAAATTTTTCAAGTAAAATTTTGAGTCCCAAAGTTTCTCTTTCCTTCCATCCCTCCTCCTAAAAATAAGTAATTTACACATATTGATTTCTTTTTTCCTTCTTTTAGGTAGTATTTTTCCCAATTACATATAGACAATTTTAACATTTTTCAAATAAAATTTTAAGTCCCAAATTTTCTCTCTCCTTCCATCCCTCCTCCTTAAGATTATAAGTAATTTGTATAGGTTATACATGTGCATATTATTTCTTTATTAATCCCTACTTTTGTGAATCTTCATGGCAAAATTAAAATTTTATATTGAATATAGGAAAATTTGATGAAAGCTAAAGAGGTTCTAGTACCAAAAAAATTATAAGAAACCATTTTATACCATAACTACAACTTTTAAAGGAAGAGAACTTTCAAAGACTCAAGAACTTTGATCAATGCAATGACCAATTACAACTCTAGAAGACTGATGAGAGGACATGCTTCCCCACTATTGGCAGAGAAGTGATTTCTTTGTTTGTGAAGTCATGTTTTTTCTTACACAACCAATATGTGAACTTGTCTTGTTTGACTATACTTATTTGTTATGAAGAAAGATTTATGTTTTGCAGTGAAGAGAGTTATAGGGCAGAGTAGTGAGAGATACAAAAAAAGTGTCAGCAAAACATTTAAAAATATACAGAAGAGAGCAGAAAGACATCTAGAAGGGGATTAACAAGCTGTTTTTGGTATTATTTCAATTTTATATGTATTTTTTAATGATGTGCAAAAGAGATTCAAAACTGTCATAAACAAACTCTTTTGTTTGTTCCTTAGGGATGGAAATATTCAAATTTATTGATGTTTATAAAGAAAAAAGAAAATTGGGAATGGGTAGGACAGTAGGTAAGAAAGAACGCTGGACTTGGATTCCAAAGACCTCAGTGGTCCTCAAACTTTTTAAATAGGGGGCCAGTTCACTGTCCCTCAGACTGTGGGAGGGCCGGACTATAGTAAAAACAAAAACTCACACTGTTTCCACCCCCCAGCCCATTTGCCGCATAAAGGTCCTCAGAGGGCTGCATCTGGCCTGTGGGCTTGTAGTTTGAGAACCCCATATGTTTGAAATAACAATAGAAATGGAGTTGAGTTGGAAAGGCTTTAAAAGATGATCCAATCCTCTGTGCCTTCAGACAAACAAGTAAGGTATTCCCATTTTATAGGATAAACGATTGAAGGCTAAAGAGATCAAGAGATGAAAAAGACACTAAGAAAAATCTTGCTTTTGAGGGAAAGACAAGAAGTAAGGTATTACCATTTTACAAACAATAACTGAAGCCCAAAGAGATTAAGAGATGGAATAGACACTAAGAAAAACTTGCTTTTGAGGGGAAAAGTAAAGCCTGAAAATTCTTTGAAAGGAAATTTCAATACTTTAATTCAATAAATCTATACAATTAATTTTTAAGTATCTAGTACCAATGAATTGACAATCTGTGTCAATGGAATAAAATATCCTAATGAACTAATGAAATCATGATGAACTGAAATGTCACACATGCACACCCACACATGTAAAACACACAGAGCATTTTGCCAAGTGGTGGATATAAGTCAAATAAGATGGATATTTTTCTTTAAGAAATTTAAAGAATCAGAGGCTTCAAGTTAAAAAGGAGCTTGCAGAATCTGATTCAGTCCAGTTGAGGATGAGTGACTGGAAGATCAGCTGATCCTTTCAGATGAGGAAAATGAGGTCTGAAGAGCAATGGCTTGTCCAGGGTCACACACAGAGGAAACACCAGAGGCAGAATTTAATTAGATTCCATCCCCAAACCCAATTCCTTTTCTATTACATCACTCTGCCTTGTAACCTAGTAATGTTGTTTATCCTTTGTTCTTGAGAGGACCATGACATCATGGAAGGAATGCCATGACAGGTAAGTAATTTGGATTTCAGGGAGGGAGAGCTGGGTAACATCCTATATGTTCCATTTGTATCTATGAAATATCATGAGATAAATATCAAGAGATGGAGAGGAATGCCCTCCCCACCCCTAAATATATATTAGTGGGTCCTATAAGAAATAAAGAAAAGTTCATCCAAAAATTGAATAGAATGAGGGAAAGTACTCCTCTCTATGAGGATATAGAAATATTTAAGTATCCTGGATATAATCTATCCCCTTAAACATTAGCCATATAATGTGAGACAAAATAATAATGAAATCTTAAGCATCTGGAGTCCAATGCAGAACCACCTTTCCTTTACCAGAACAGGAATTCTTAAACTTTTCTGTCTTATAGGTATCTTTGGCATTATAATGAAACCTTTAGGCCCCTTTTTGAAATAGTTTATTTTTTTAATTCACAAGGTTTCTGAAAAAATAGATGTATAGATATAAAGATAGATAAGTGTTTAGATAGAGGTATAGATAGCAAGATGATAGAGCATAGATAGATGTGTACATAGATAGGGGTATTTATAGATAGTGTAGATAGATAGCTATAGATAGTAGATAGTAGATTGAGAGTAAGTTGATATATAGTAGATATAGATAGATAGATAGTAGATAGATAGATAGATAGATAGATAGATAGAAGAGATGAAAGAGAGACTATTTTTTCCCATAAGGTTCACAGACCCTCTGTCCACAGATGAGTCCATAGACCCCAGGTTAAAACTTGCCATCCTAAAAGACCTTGACATTAGCAGGAAATTAATGATCACTCATGGCCTCAGCTGTAGCAGCACTCAAATGCTTAGACATTAACAGGTGATTTCAAATGCAGAAAGATGCTTCCTTGCTCCGCTTAGAAGCATCCTTCAATCATGGTGATGCTGTAGGAATGAAACACTTGTGCAAATAAAGTATAAAGCTATTTCTACCCCCTTGAAATCTAGAACTCCTTTCAACAAAGTAACTGTCTCTCTCCCTGAAGAGATTTCTTCCACAACAATAGCTAAACTAACAACAGAGCACAGGCAAATGTGCTCTGGGACCATATTACTATAAAATCATCTGAGGGGAGATTTAAACTAGGAGTTTTAGAGCCCTCAGATTATGTAGATCTACAAACAAGAGACAAAGAACTAGCTAAGTATCTTACATAGCTAAAGTCTTGTAACAATTGAACAATCATTAATATGAAACCCTTTGTTCATAAACCACCAAAAATCGTTCATAAATAGAATAGTGTATAATGTGTACTAAAATTGAGTTCTCATGTGATCATTTAAAACAGGAGGAAATGGCATTTGAAGTGGTCTCTGACTAGAATTTTGATTATTACAAAGCCATTATAGATGGTAATTCTACTGGTCCATTTAAAAAGAAAAAACATTTTCAAAAATGTCCTCCCCAGCTCCATTCATTATCTTACATTATATTTTCATTCTTCACTCAAATTCCTTTGGGGAAAAAAAAATAGCTTTCCAGGTGTGTTTTAAGTCAAATAGCCTCTTCAATTTAAACTCACTGTAGCTATGGCAGTGAGACGAATGAAAAGCTAGAGAGAAAGAGTTTCTGGGTAATTAATAATCAACTTATTTATTAGCCTAGCAAATTATAAATGAATTGATGGTCAGTGGTTTCTTTTAGTAACCACAGACAAAACCAGGAAGGTCTCTGAATTCTTAAATACCTTTAGAAAAAGAGGAGCCTTAGCGGGTTAAAATTGACCCTAATTGCTGAATAAGTAATGAAAGAGTAGCCTTTCAAATGAGGAAGTGAGCTAAAAAAAATAGCTCCTCCTATTAAAAATGTGACTTAATCATGCACCTCAACTGCCTCCAGCAATCTGGACAAAGGAATCTATCTTTACCCAGAACACTCTAGTGTTCTTCCTAAACCACAACAGAAGGACCACAAGGACTTAGATTTACTCCCTAAGGGCAAGAAGTTACCTAGATTAAATTTTGTTTGTAAAGTCTTCTAGATGGGTAAATATCCACTCAAGATCATAGAGTAAAGCATGAACCTGAAATATTTGGGCCATCAGATCTATCAGCAATTCTTTCAGAGACTAACTGATCTAGGGAGACTGAGCCCTGAATGGGGAAATAGAAAGGAAAAATCGCAATTCTAATTTAGTAATTGGTTATTATTATTATAATAGAAAAATAATCACGTCTCTCAACAGACATTTTATCATTACAACACTAGAACTTTTTATCTATTTTATTCTGTGTACAGTTTTCAGATTAAACAATAATTTCCATATTGTCAGCTCTATCTTAGCCTAGTGAGTCTGGACAAACTGGAAGTATACAGGCTCAGGATCTGTATGGAGTTTAAGCTTCTACTTTGATGCTAAAAGCCAAGTAAAATAAATAGTTCAAGAGTGATTCTCTTGAATATAATATATATATATATATATATATATATATATATATATATATATATATATATATACACATTCACTCCTCTAGCTAGATTATAGGATCCTCAAGAGCAGAAATTATGCCCTCACATAAAATAAACCCTTTATAAATTGTTGATTTATTGTTGCCTTCTATCAGGTCACCTAAGTCCAAATGTTGCCTTTTACCTCCCAGGCTCTAGCTTCTATCCCAGTTTCTTGTTCAGACTTTATTCCCATGACCCAACATCTGCCCAGACCTTAGAGCAAGGTAAAGAGTAAAAATAAGAACTAGAAGATTACCTCTTTTTTTACTTCCACCCTGGACCCCTCTAATGCTTCCTGCTGAGCCCAGGCCTTGTCAAGATTCCTGCCCCTTGATGTTGACCTCAAAAAGCATATGTTCTTTTAAGAGGATACAAGAGTGCACAAATAAACATATTATAAGGAAAAATATAGGAATGAGAGAGCATTGTCAGTTAAGGGAATCTGGGGAAGCTTCACAGAAAAATGAAGATGAGCTGAAGAAATTAAAGGTTCCATCTCTTAAAGGAGAATGAAGGTAAGTCAAAACTTGCTATAACTACAGATACAAAATAGATCAAACAAAGTAAATTCCCTTGAACTGTAGAAACAAATTGTGATACATATACATGCATACATGTGTGTGAATATATACATATATACATCTACTTATATACACATATAGACATATTACTATGATATAAAAAACAAATAATATGATGAATACAATTTAAAAGACCTCTGTTATCTACTTAACATCTAATGAATTAAAAACTATAAACTGGAAGTACAGATAAAGGTGTGTTTTAGAAGAAAGCATAATGAGATCACTGAGAAATGATTCAGTAGTTCAGTAAGAAAAGAAACAGAAAAAGTATCTTTAAAAAACCACTAAGTATATTTCCAAAAATAATTGGGAGAGTAAAGAAAAAGAACCTATTTGTTCTAAAATTCTCCTAGAAGCACACTCCATGCTGGCAAAAATTAGAAATTGCAGGGGCTCCTATTAATTGGGGAATGGTTGAACAAGTTATGGTATATGACTGTGATGGAATAATGTTGTGTTATAATGATGATGAGCTCAATGATTTTAGAAAACACGGAAGGATTTTCATGAAATAACTGAGTAAAATAATTAGAATTGAGAGGATATTGTATACTGTAATGGCAAATTGTTTTAAGAATAACATTTTGAATGATACTTATTTTAAATATTATAAATTGAATATTATAAATACCCATATTAATCATAAAGGGCATATGAAGAAAGATGCTATCTGTATGCAAAGAAAGAACTGACAAATAGAAGTATATAGAAAATAAATTTACACATATATGCATATTACACTCACACAGGCTCACAACTATTTGTGTCTATTAATAGTGATCCTCTCTAGGGTGAAGAAGATAAAAAGAAATGTAATTTTGTTGTATATTTGAAAGAGACAAATTTTGCATAGAAAATTTTCAGTTTCATGAATAATCTCGTTTTTATAGTACTATGTTATGGAAATATGTGTTTCATTCCATAAATTAAAAAGAATTTTTTTTAAAAAAGACCTAAGGACTAAAAAAGCATTGTGGACTATGACAACTTACTTTAAAGTCACTAGCCCTTTATGTGTTCATGTAAAGAAGTAAATAGAAAGGACTAAAACCTAAGGAAAGATTATAACTATATTATTAGCCCAATGAAATGGTTTGGCTATATACAATCTAAAATTATTTTTTATATAATATTCAATCACAAATTGGGAGGGATGATATGAATGCTTTTTTAAAACTCTTGTTATTCAATCAATCATAAATTGCTTGGTTTATATATTTCTGTTAATGCGAGACTTTTAGAATTTAAGAGGGAAGTGCAGATTGCATTTAGAACTAGGAAATGAGAAGTAATCAAGTATCATTATCTGCCTGGTAGGTTTCCACAGCACCAAGAAGCTACAGCAGCCCAGGTGGGAACGAATGTTTCTACTGGCTGTAGACAAATGAGAGCGAACTATCCATTCCTGAGTTCCAATTATTTCACAAAAGCACCAGACACCCCCTGAAATTTTTCATCTTTACCACAGATGACCCTAAGAAGATATTTTCAACTCCCTGTCAGAAGATTGGGATACTATGAGAATTTGAGGTAGAATATTGAGTACAGATATTAAAACGCACATAAAAGTAATTCCTTCCTCTTCCTTGAAGAGGGGAACTAACTAAACTATAAAGTGGTTGGATGGAGATAGACAGATAGATGAATGGATGGATAAACAGATAAATAGACAGACAGACAGACAGATAGGCAGTGAATAGGAAAACAAAGACAGACTGGCAGACTGATGATAGATATTTAGATAGATGGATAGATAGATAGATGGATGGAAAGATAGATATGTGTTTCATTCCATAAATTAAAAATAAAATTTCAAAAAATTAGATGGATAGATAGCTAATCATATGGACAGACAGATAGATAAGATAGAAGATGATAGACAGACATATGGATGGGTAGATGAATGCTAGATATATGGGTGGATAGATAACTAGAGATATGGATAGACAGAGAAATATAAAAATGGATAGAAAGACAGATTAGATAGATGATAAACAGACAGACATCTGGATAGACATATAGACAGACTGATGATAGATGATAGACATAGATAGATAAAATAGACAGATGATAGAGAGCCTGATGATAAGAAATAAACATGGATGGATAGATAGAAAGATGATAGATATGGATAGTTATCTAGATAGATGGATAGGCAGAAAGATAAGATAGCAAATGATAGACAGATTGATTGATTGACTGATTAAGCATTTATTTGGTAAAGTTGAGAAATACAAATACAATCAAGACAGTTCCTGCACTCAAAAAGAACTTACATTCTAATGCAGTAAAAACTATACAATGTAGAGTTGGAAAGCTGGGAGAAAGGTGATTTAGTATGGAGATGGCCAGGAGATTTCATCCTGGTTCTAGGCAAGGTAAAATAAAGGCTCACCCATGGAAGGGCCCAATGCCAGATGGCATTCCCCTGCAGGTATTTAAAGTCCCAAAATTTATACAGTAACTTCATTAAATCTGAAGAAAGATATTTTCTTGGTAGAACAAAGTGAGCAGGTACAATGGAGGATGCATTACTTGGGATAAAAGGGTTCAGGATGTTATTAAACTGCATTCAGGGAGACACTAACAATAGAAGAAATTAGGAAGAGTGAGGAGCAGATGCTAGGTCTGTTAGTTTGCTTGTCTAGAGTTTTCAAACGTGCACTAGAAGGACCAGACAGAATGAGGCTCTGATCCCTAGGTTTTATGGCTTAAAGACCACTAAATGTCTATTTCCTTACCATCACAATCTCACTCATATGGTCCCGAGATCCATATAAACCTACAGAGACAAGGCATAGCATAATTGTCTTTTTCCATGGACTACACTATCAGAGCACACAGAAATGCCTGTATAAGGAAAGATTTCCTTAGATGTCTTTTTATTACTTTTTAAGTGAGGAAATTAGGGTTAAGTGACTTGCACAGAGTCACACAACTAGTAAGTGTTGGGTGTCTGAGGCCACATTTGAACTCGGGTCCCCCTGACTCCAGGACTAACGCTCTATCAACTATGTCATCTAGCTGCCGGCCTCCTGAGATACTTATACAAGACAGCTATACCAGAAACACCTCTGCAGAACAGCCATATTTCTCCCAGGGTCTCAAAGTCTTACATTTAAAGTTGAAAGGAATCTCAGAGTCATCTAGTCAGCATCTTCATTTTATGAAAATGAAAAAACTAAAGCTCAAGAAAGTTGACACTTGGCCAAGACATAAAGGAAGTAAATGTCAGGGAAGGATTGAGATCCACGTCCTCTAGCTCCTGACACAGGATGTTTGCTGGCATGAGGTGTTAGCTTTTTTTTCCTACTGAAAAGCCAAATCACTCAAACGTGGCAGTGTCATAGCCAGTCTAATATCTCTAGGCAATAGTCACTCCCATTCTTTCTATGTAATTACTTCAACTAAACATGCATTCCACTCCAAAAGATAAAATCTACTCTGAAACTCACATCTCCCACTAGCCCTCTGTCTGCCTTCCTCCCTCTTATTGAAAAGAGTGAATGGCTGACATTGGAGTGTTCCTCTCAGATCCTCCACTATTTAAAGAGTTCCATTCAGGGAATTTATATCATTTTCTACTTGGCCGCTGTCCTAAACTTCATAATCTCCAGAAATTTATCACTCTGAAAGAGGAAATCAACACTGAAACTCTCACTTCCTCAGATCATTTCCCTCCCCAGTTACAGGATTTCATCATGTCCTCCCCCAACTGCAGTGTAACCTCTCTCTCCTTTGCCAACCTTTTTAGTTTCTTTTTTTTTTATTGTTTCTCCCTTTATATTGTGAGTTCCTTAAGTGTGTAAGGGAGACTTACACTTTTCTATATAGTCTTACACTTAGCACATTGCCTGGCACTTAGTAGGCTCTTAATAAATGTTAAATGACTTTGACCCATGATCAAATGGACTGCCCATTTGATGGAGAGGTCATAAATTCAGTGTGTAGTCTAAGAGATAATTTTCTGCATATATGGACTGCACAAAAATATATTTTATTTGATGATGCATTTTTGTAACAAAGATTTTCTTGTTCTTAATACCTTAATAAGGCAGGAACTGAGGGAGACACAGATAATAATAAGAGAAAGCATATTTTTGTTTGAAAAACAAATAAAATTTTAAAAAATAAAATGGAAAAATCACCTAATTTTTAAATAAACATGTTTTCCTTATGCCAGAAAAGTGGTTCAATATTTTGAACTCTATAGACCAATTCAACTTCTTAAGACAATATATATAACTATTTGTTAAAGCTCAATACACCAAACTTACCAAAAGTGCCTGCTATGTGCAGGAACAGGGCAAAATACTGAGATACAAAGTCACAAATAGAAAAATCTTTTTTTAATTTCTGACTTTAAAGAATTGCCACAAAATAAAAAATAAAAATAATCTTACCCTCAAGAAGATATTTTATTATTGTTTCCCTAATATTCATGTCAATATCTTCCCTTGCATCATAATTGTGGAATGGTACAGAGACATTAATGGATCTTTACATTAATCTGTGACATCCCTTGTTATGATGAAGCTATGAAATAAAATATTGTTCATGAAATAGGGAATAGTTATGGCTGACTTTGCTCCCGCCTCCCATCCCAAAGTCAAGTATAAATAGGACATTGGGCATACTTATCAAAGATTGGGGTCTTCTGTGAGGAGTGAACCAGACTCAGATTTATCCTCCTATAGCTTAGATTCAGATGAATAATACTCAATAATAGACTTTGAGTCATTCAATAATTTTAAAGAGTTTACTAAGCTATGGTACCTTTAATTTTTATGTAAATATGCTTGGTCAGCAGGGCAGAGGACAGTGATTCTAGTGGTCTTGGGGCATCAGCGAGTGTGAAATGCCCCAACTGTTCATAAATGGAACATTTTTGTTCTTAGATGAACAGGATGCTGCGTCAAAGAAAATGAAGCTTGAGGCTTGGCACCTCTGGGCTAATCCAATTGGAAGGGCATCTTTGTCACTTTTCAAGAGGAAAATAACCTAATTTTTGTGGGGGAAGGGATTAGATGTTCTCACCACATTCTCTGAGAATAGCGTACTTCTTATTGAGACAGGGCATCCCAAAGAAGCTATACTCTTTAGAACAAAATGGAATAATTTATCAACAGATCTAGTCCTTTGGAATCAGGTATGTTAGCAGCACAGTTGTCCTTCCATTAAAGACACATCATCATCCATTCACAGGAATCCTCTTAATCTTAGTAGTGAGAAGAACCTCTAACAAACAAATTTCAACATGCAATCTGTTTTTGAAAGACTTGCATCAGTCATTTTTAAAGCAGGTTTTGGCACTCAATAAGGGAAGTTTTATTTAACTAGAAAATTCATCCTTGTGGGGTACTCGTTCCTAAAAGATATTGGATAAGTAAGGCATTACTAAACTTAGAATTATTGTACAGAGTGCTGAGAGGGAAAGAGGAAATGATCTGAGGAATTCTTCAGGAGAATTAGGGCTTCAGGTTTTAAAATTAGAAAAAATGTAATCTGTAGAGATCCCCCCTTGATAACTAGGAAGGACGTCAACTTGGTTCATTTCTAGACCTATTTCTGGAGTCAATTTGATATGCCCTATGGGAGTCAAGCACCTGGGGCTGATGTCAAGGGAGCTCTGATGCATGAGTCCTGCATCTTCTGGGAAGCAACAGGAGGCAGGTGCTTCCCTTCATAGTTGATAACACAGGGAGATCTGAACCATACCAGTACTCCAAGGACTCTGGCTCATCTATCATCTCCCACCTTAGAGCTCCAAAGCAGAGCTATCAATAGGAAGGAAACCAGAAGTCACTGAGATTGTTTCCTGCTTTCTCCATCAGTTATTAGTAGGGAATCAAACAGAAAGTTCTGTAATAGATAAAATAAGTTCAACAAGAGATGAGGAATCTACTCAAACTCTGACAGAGAAAAGAAAATTATACCCAATTTCTAGCATGATCCCTGATTTCTACACAATATTCCTGAACTGGCCTGAAGTCTTTTCCCTCTTCCAAAGCTATTCCCAATTTAATAGTATTTGGAGAATATGAAGATATTTACAAAAAAGCTTCTAAAGTGGATGATACAGTAGCTAAAGAAATTGTTTTACTTGTTTTGGGTTTAGAAAATGTAACTTTTGTTACTTTGCTGTTGTGTAGGGCATAACATTTTTACAAGGCTTTTTTGGGGGTGACTTCTATCAATAATTAGCAAAAAAAACAATAGTGGTACAAACTTTCTAAGTAATGATCATTAGACAAACATAACAGCCTCACATGTGAACAAATCTGCATGGAAAAATACTAAGAATGTTAAGTTTGGACTTATGTATTTCAAATGGTTTCCCTCCTTTTAGTGAGTTAAGAAATGACATGCACTTTATACATGAATGAAATGGAATATTATTGTGCTTCAAGTAACAATGAATAGGAGAAGATTTACATGAATTTACACAATGTAAATGAAACAGAAACAGGAAAACAATACGTAAAATTACAACAATGGAAATGAAAAAGAACAAAAAAATTTATCCTAGATGTTATATAATTATAATGATCAAATTTGTTCCCAAAGAAGACATTTTCTCCTTCTTTACAGAGGTGGGGAGTTGTGAATGTAGAACATTGCATATATTTCTAGACAGTGAATGTAATTGCTAGTTTTTTCTAATTTCAGTGACATAATGAATAGAAAGATGATCTTGAAAGAAAAACAAAGTGAACTTTTATATATGCTGCCTGTATGTCACTTAACTTCTCAACATTTTAGTTAGCTCTCTATGAAACAGGTTCTTATTCTAGCAAATGAGGATAGGTAGAAATATATAGATATGATACCTTACATTCAGATTTTAAGATCATACCATATACATTATGTTTATATATGCAATTAAATATATGTGTGTGTATGTGTGTGTGTGTGTGTGTACAGAGCAATTGTGAGGATCAAATAAGATATTTTGTAAAGTCCTTAGCTTATAATAGATAAACATCTGATATAAATGTTTAATCATTTCCCCTCTTCCTAATACAATGGTATCACAATCTATCATATATCCCTACCTTCTTCTTTATTTATTGCCTCATGTCCTCAGACTTCAGTTATGGAATTAGAGATAGGAAAGAGAGAGAGAGAAACTTTGTTTCAATATGTTTGGTTTCCTTTGTGATCCCACATATTTTATTTTATGCATTTAAAACATGATTCTTAGAAAGGATTCATAGACTTTGTGAGATTGCCAAAGGGGTCCATTACACACACACACACACACACACACACACACACACACACACACACACACACACAAGAATCCCTAACCTAAGATATAGGAAGGTGTCAATCTACATTGGTACATGGACTTCCCTCATCTCAGAGTATCCAAGTACATAAGAATATTTGGCCTGGATTCAAAAACGTTCAAGTCCAGCTTCAGGTGTGCACTAATTGTCATTTAACATCTGCTTGTCTCAGTTTCCTCATCTGGAAAATGATTTGGAAAAAGAAATAGCAAGCCATTCCAGTATCTGTGCCAAAAAAAAGAACCCTAAATGAGATCACAAAAAAAAAAAAAAATAGGACACAAATGGAAAATGACTGAATGACAACCTAAGAGAACACTTAATCCATTAACCTAAGGAATATCTTTTTCACTAGTGGATAGTGACCCAATTTCTGATTCAAAAAGTAGATTTGTGTTACTATCTAAAAATACTGGGAAGAATTTAAGTCAGCTATGATCTGTCAAAAGAGTCCTGAAAAGGATCCAACTCAACTCTCAGCTGCAGATTTCTATTTCTTCATTAAGATCACTTGTAAAAAGGCAACATCAAGTGGGACAAAAGACCCATGAACCAGTTATCTCTAGATGACTCAGTACAAATGAAATTATAGCCACACACACAAAAAAAAAAAAAAAAAAAAAAAAAGGATAAGCAGTAGTCAGAACCTTTGCTTAAGATATCTAAGGAGACATTTCTCTCAATTCTCCTCAATACCTCAACTTCTCTTTGATAGGGCACACATATCAGCCCTCACAACCCCATAACCTACAGTGCTCCATGAAATTCATTTTACTGAAATTCCTTCTGAATTGAGATCCAAAGTAAAATCTATTAACAATGAGTAACCAATAATTTTGTTTGTGAATAAGTTAAAGACTACTTTTCTTGAGGGGAAGAACTGTTTGGTTAATGTATTTATATTTACAATGCTTATTTAGCACTATGTCTTAGGATCATGTATTTAGAATTAAAAGAGATATTAAATATAAACATGTATATGCATATATATATAGCTACATATATATATTTAATTTTACTTATTTTATTCTGAAATTAAGAAACAAAATAAGCATTTCCCTAAGATAGTAGAATGGGAGGAAAAAGATGATTGTACATGAAACTATTATAGACAACTTGCTATTCCTTTTAAATGTATAACAAAGTTATCATGTAATTTCTTTGTTTTTTCTTTTTTCCCATTTCTCCCCTCCCCTGCCCTAGAGATGGCAACTATTAGACATTAATATATGTGTTAATGTTAAACCATTCTATTTATCAGTTCTTTCTCTGAATTCTAAGAAAAATGAATCCCAGAGAGCTTAAACGATCTGCCTAAGGTCATACAGAGAGTGATAGAACTGAAATTTGAGGCCAGGTTTTCTGTATTTATATTCCCAGTGATTATCACAGTACCTGATATATAATAAGTGCTTAATATATAATTATTGATTTGTTGGTCTACCTCATAGGGTTGTTGTAAGGATCAAATGAGATAAAATGTTAAGTGCTTTGTAAAACTCAGAATGTATCATGAAATGAATATGCTATCCATTATTATCCCTGTCTGCCTATCAAAGTCCTACCCATCTTTTAAATCCCCTTCAACGTCACCTCCTCCATAAAGCCTTCCCTGATCCCCATAGCTAGAACATATCTTTCCATTCCTTGAATTAGTGAGAAGCTCACTTTCTACCAGTTACTCAGGGACTAATAGTCAAATCAACATCACTCTTGCTAGTGTAAAGAGCACAATAATCTATATTGTCTTATGGCTTCACTCAAAATCATGGGCTACTTCACTCCCAGGAACTGGTCAACTCTTTTTACATGACAATCATGTCAGCCAAATACCTCTCAGCTTATTTTACTCTACCCTAATCTTTATTGCACACTTTGGAACCCCTATTCTATTGTTAACAAACTGGCTTTCATATTAGACCTGTGCCTTTGCCCCAGAAATATTTGCATATAACATGTATTTTAATTATGTATATGTATGTATATATATATGCATTTAATTATATATACATTTGTATGTGTGTATTTACTATACATACACATACACAATCTCCCCCTAAAAGAATGTAACTCATTGATGACAGGCTCAGTTTGATTGTTGTTTCTGTATCCCCAACATGTAGCATGGTGCCTGGAACATAACACATATTTAAAAACTTCTTACCAAATTGTTGGATTGAATTAAAATATAATTCCTTGGCATATCATTTTTATTATTACCATATTTTCTAGTTATGTCTGTATAATGCTTTAACCTTCTTATTGGATTGAAAGATCCTGAAAAAGGGGAATTATGTCTTTTATATTAAGGTATCCTGCCAAAATATTAATTCATAGTAGAATGCGCTCAATAACTATTTGTTGAATGAAGAAATGAAGTCAATATTCTGATGTCCTCATCATGTTACACAGTTATAGGGAAAAGATGTGACAACTGAGACTTACTAAATATCACAAGCCTGTCTAATCTACCTGCATTCTAGTAAATCAGGCCTTTGATTCCCAATCAAATGGAAATCAATGGGAACATGGATCTAAGAAATTTTTTACCATAGAATATGTACTTCCAAGTTCAAGAAAAGGCTTTCTTTGCTCTATTCAATAGGAATTTGGAAAATATACCAAGAAGTAAATGCCCCTGGGCAGTTTGCCTTTTGCATGATGCTCTGCATCTTGTGGGTCTCTGTGCCCCTTCCCTGCCAACAGCTATAAAGTAGGTTACCTGCCTGAAGGGAAGAGTCTTCCACCTTCAGTGCCATTCTTTCAGCCCAAACACTGTTTATCTTGAAAACTTACTGCCTCTTGGCATGACTCCAAGGAAAACAGTCCAGTGATTCATGGTCTTTTCCCTTTCGGGTCCTTTTTAAGCAGCAATGGCAAATAGGCTGTCCTAATAAAAACATGTTTTAAAGAGGTAGAATTCTATCCCCCACCCCTTCTAATAGACAGAAGTCTCATAAATTTGGGAGCTAAGAAATTACTCCATTCATGTTATACTGCCCCAGGTTTCTAATAAATATGATGTCTGAGATGGAAAATGCAGATCTGTTATTTACAACCAAAGAAATCACCCTAAGTCTCGATTTATGATTATACAAAAAATATGATCTCTTTTTTTATGTCTGTGGGGGTGGGGTCAAAGGAGGCTGGAGGGTTGAGATGATTGTGTTATAGGAATATCCCTGGAATGATAAAAGCTGGACCAAACCCAGGACAAGGAAATGGCTTCAACTAGCCTCCCACAATCTTTGCTGAACTACATGGTTCCTAGCTGTCTTCTTGTATTTTCCTCATGTGTAAATAATAAAAAAGTCCATATTTCTACTGAAATTTAGGGGGTTTAAGCCTCAGAGTATCTGACACATACTAGCCATATGGTCCTGTACAAGTCACACAAAGTCTCCATGCTTTAGGCAATTCTCTAAGACAAATTTTTAAGAAGGTGCTGATCTGCCTTGGTAGAGGGAACTTCCTCCCCAGGATGACCTACATTAACACAATCTTAGGTCCAGTCCTTATCCCAATCAGCTTCAGGGTTGACAATCCATTCCCTCACAACCAATGTGTGATGTACATAGTACAGTTATTATTAGACCCATTTTGAAAGCATTTTTACAGCTAAAGGTTCTGATAAAGGTCCCATGTCCAAAATATATAAAGAATTGACTCTAATTTATAAGAAATCAAGCCATTCTCCAATTGGTAAATGGTCAAAGGATATGAACAGACAATTTTCAGATGATGAAATTGAAACTATTTCTAGTCATATGATAAGGTGCTCCAAATCACTATTGATCAGAGAAATGCAAATTAAGATAACTCTGAGCTACCACTACACACCTGTCAGATTGGCTAAGATGACAGGAAAAGATAGTGACAAATGTTGTAGGGGATGTGGAAAAACAGGGACACTGATACATTGTTGATGGAGTTGTGAACGAATCCAACCATTCTGGAGAGCAGTTTGGAACTATGCTCAAAAAGTTATCAAACTGTGAATACCCTTTGATTTAGCAGTGCTACTACTGGGCTTATATCCCAAAGAGATATTAAAAATAGGAAAGGGACCCACATGTGCAAAAATGTTTGAGGCAGCTATTTTTGTAGTGGCAAGAAACTGGAAACTGAATGGATGCCCATTGGAGAACAGCTGAATAAGTTATGGTATATGAATATTATGGAATATTATTGTCCTATAAGAAATTACCAGCAGGACGAATTCAGAAAGGCCTGGAGAGATTTACATGAACTGATGTTAAGTGAAATGAGCATAACCAGGAGATCATTATACATGGCAACAATAATACTATACAAGGATCAATTCTGATGGAAGTGGCCATCTTCAACAATGAGGGGATCCAAATGAGTTCAATTGATCTGTAATGAACAGAACCAGCTACACCCAGAGAAAAAACATTGGGAAATGAGTATGGACCACAACATAGCATTTCCACTCTTTCTGTTATTATTTGCTTGCTTTTTGTTTTTTCTTCTCAGGTTATTTTTAACCTTTTTTCTAAATCTGATCTTTCTTGTGCAGCAAGATAACTGTATAAATATGTATACATATATTGCATTAACATATACTTTAACATATTTAACATGTATGGGACTACCTGCCATCTGGGGGAGGGGGTGGGGAAAAGGAGGGAAAAAGTTGAAACAAGTTTTTGTAAGGGTCAATGTTGAAAAATTACCCATGCATATGTTTTATATATTAAAATCTATAATAAAAAATACCAAAAAAATTTATTAGACCCATTTTACAAATGAGCTTCAAAGAGATCTAAGTGACTTCTCCAGAATCAAACAGCTAGTGGCTGAGCTGATCCGTTTCCAAGACCCACTATACTTAATAATCAATCAAATGAGTGAGCCCCAGTCAGGATGTCACTTCTGTTTTCACATATGTTACCAGAAAGGATGCAATAAAGCTTCACTTAAATGCTGTTGCCCCATTTACAGTTATATTCCAGGCTTTTCCTATCAATATAAGAGAAATGTCTAATGTATTGCTCAAGTTCATTATAACTCTATTCTTGAGGCAATAAGATGCTCCTGCAATTTCCACAAGTGAGTTAAAGGAATGAACTAATAGACCTCTTGAAGTTTTAAGGAAATTATTCATAGGACCCCTGGGGTTACCTTTGTTGTCATTCACTTATTTAGTCTTGTCTGATTCTTCATGATCCTGTGGACCATAATGTCCATGGGGTTTTCTTGGCAAGGATTCATTTCCTTCTGCAGTGGATTAAGGCAAACAAAGATTAAATTATTTATCCATGATCACATAACTGTAAGTGTTTGAGTTGAGAATTGGAACTCAGATCTTCCTGATTCCAGGCCCAAAGTTCTAGCCACTGAATTGTTTAGCTGACTCCTAGGCAATCAGAGATTAAGTAACTTAACCAAGATCACACAGCACACAACTAATAGATGTTTGAGTCCAGATTTAAACTCAGGTGTTCCTGATTCCAGGCAAAAAACGCTGTATCAACTATGCCATCTAGCTGCCCCAGGGATTACTTTATATGGCATGTATGTATGTTGATAAACAACCGTACCTCCCCACACACATACACACGTGTGTATGTATGTGTGTGTGTATATATATATGCTATACATTTTTAAATGCTATATAAAAGATTGCTGATATGACATTTTTAAAATGTGTATATCTTTTCTAGTGTGAGGATTAGATTCCTTGAAACTGCTTTCTAGTTTGATGTCCACACTGGAGCAGTAACAAATCAAAAAAACAGATTCCTTATATCTGCAGCTTTCAAACACAATCTATTCTCTAGAATACAAATGAAGTGAATTGATGCCCTTGGACCTCAAAGATAACCATGCATTCCATTCTATTTCCACAAATATACATAGATTTCATTCTTAAACTGACAAAATGACAAAAGGTTAAGGGCCCAAAGTTTACTTAGCTTAGTTTTTTTTTTGTTTGTTTGTTTTGTTTTGTTTTGTTTTTTTAATGGCTGTAATTCAGATTAAAACTCTAAAAATTATAGGAAGTGTTACTTTAGAAAATAAGGGTCTTGGAACTGCTGGTTTGGGACTTATCTTTTCATAACCATAGAACCTCACCTTACATTTCACATGTGAATTGAATTGAATAGATCTAAACCGAATTGAATTATCAATGACAATTCCCTGTTTTGGTCAAACTATTTATCTGAGTTGTCCCTATTTGGTTTAAGAGGTGTAAAATTCTCCAGATTAAATTCATTCTAATTTTTTAAATCTCTGCGGATGTGGTAAGGGAGAAGTTTTTCTGCTGATATTAAACCCAAACAGGCTCTTCTTGGCAGCATATCAGCTCCCCTGATTGTATTTTCTTTCATCCATGAGTCCCAGAGTTTGATTCACTAGTTCCTTGCTTTTCTTCCCCCCAACCTATCTTTTTTTTTTTAAGCATTACACTCCTGACTCCATTTCTCACCTAACATTTTTTCCTAATTAATCTTTCTTTACATACTCTAAAAATTTTTCTTTTTCCTCCTAATTAAAAAAAAAAAAAGTGGCGATGGAGAGGTTTATTTAAAATAATAAAGGAGACAAATTAAAAGTTATAAAATTTGAAAGTTAGACTTAATCCTTAATAAAGATAACAATGGGGTATTTTAATTCATTCTCTTCTTATTGCACTGACTCTTCCTTTTAATTCTTTCCCCCACTCAGCCCTGCCCCAGTTCTGTCTGGATTGAATGCCAGACCAAAAGTCAGTCTTCTCTATATTTCCCCATTATAATCCTGTCTAAAATGAATGATGTGTAAAGGTGTTGCCTGAGGCAATTATGTGCCTCGGGCAATAGTCTGTGAGCTAAATCTTATCACAGACCATCAGTGACTAGTGTAGGTTGGCATTCCTGCTGACATAAGGCTACTACTCCTTTCCATGACCACTCATCCCCAAGAATCTACAGATCATTGCAGCACCACAGCATGGAGTAGTAGGGAAGACACTGGACTTGGACCCACTACTGAAAATATCTGTGAACTTTGGCAAATGTCCCCATTTCCTGGAGCTTCAGTTTCTTTATCTGAAAAATAGATCATATTATTGAGTATGTATATGAATAAAAAAGAAGTGAGATGATCATGTAGTAAGCAAATGAACCACTTATTTTTTGGTAAGTGCTCCTTTGCTAAGTAATATCATCAAGAGAATGAGAGGAAGCACACTAGTTGGACTCCCTGTAGAGATGAGGCTATGCACAAAGTGGCAGAAGATGATTGTGATCTGTGTTGCTGAGGGAGTACCCACATAGATAAAATCACAGATCCATTAAATGAGAATTGTGTACTATTTACCTCACAAGGTAACTGTAAGGTTCAAACAGGATAATGTTATGTGAAACTTTTTTTTGTTTGTGAATTTTTATTTTATTTTAACAGTATTTTAAGTATTTATTTTTTATTTTACTTTCAATCATATTTTATTTTTCCAATATGTAAAGATAGTTTTAAATATTTTAAATAGGGGCAGGTAGGTGGTGCAATGGATAGAGCACCAGCCCTGAATTCAGGAGAACCCGAGTTCAAATCTGGTCTCAGACACTTAACACTTCCTAGCTGTGTGACCCTGGGCAAGTCACTTAACCCCAGCCTCACAATATATATTTTAAATATTTATTTTTGTAAAACTTTGTGTTCCAATTTTTTCTTCCTCTGATATAAGTTAAATATGTGCAATCCCTTTAAATATATTTCCGTGTTTGTAGTGTTGTATTAAAAAAAAAAAAAAAAAAAAAAAAGACCAAAAGGAGAACATGAGAAAGAAAAAACAAACAAATAAAAAAAAAAGATAAAAATACTGTGCTTCAATCCATATTCAGTCTCTATAAATCTCTCTGGTTGCAACTTACATTTTCCAAGCCAAGACTATTAGAATTGCCCTGAATCATCACATTGCTGAGAAAAGCCATCAACTCCATCAGAATTGATCATCACATAATCCTATTGTTACTGTGTACAATGTTCCTCTGGTTCTTCTCACTTCACTTAGCTTCAGTTCATATAAATCTTTTCATGATTCTCTGAAATCAGCCTGCTTATAATTTCTTGTAGAACAATAATATTCCAATGTCAAACATTTAATAACCATAAAACACTGTACTAACTAGGAAGGAAAGAATATTTATTAAGCAGGAATTGTGTTAACCATTTTATAAGTACCATGTTACTTGATCCTCACAATAACTCTGAGAGGTTGATACTACTATCATTCCAAATTTTACAATGAGGAAACTGATGCAGAAGTTAAATTATTTAGGCGGTTCACCCAGCTATTAGGTATCTGAAACCATATTTGAACTCAATACTTCCTAACTCCAGGCATTCTATTCACTGTGCCACTGAATTGCCTTTAATGGTAGTTAGTATGATGTTAATCAAAATTTGATCTCATAATCAGAAATATTTGGGTTTAGGTTTAATCTCTCATACATACTGGCTTTTTACCCCACCCCCACCCCACCCCCACCCCGAGTAAGTCATTTGATTACTCACTGTTCCCAGGCAACTTTCCATAAGCTGCAGAAGCTGGTTCTAATCATCCCTGAACCATAAGTCACAAGCTTGGTCAAAACAATTATGATGAGAGGAGAAATGACACTGTTGTGCAGGAAACAGAACAAAGGCTGCTCTGACTTGAGTCAGAGATCAAAGTTCTTGATCCAGTGGTCTAGTACAAAATTCTCCTACTGAAGAAGGAAAATGTATTTTCACAATTATAAGGGCAGAATCATTTTTATTTTCTGGTTCTGCTCCCAAGGTACTCTGAGGAAACTAACTAATCTCAGTGTTACTACGATGGAGAGTCTTCATGAATAGAAGGGTCCATAAAGGTAGGACAATGACCATCAAGGAATGATGCTACTCTGGTCTACATTCCAACCTGTGTCTGTCATCCCAAAGTATCCCCAGGGCCCAGTTTTTTATCCTGAAACTTCATTCCAGCTTAGCAATTCACACATTAGCACTCCCTTCTAACCCTGTAGCCTCTTACGCAAAACAAATGGCTCCTCCTGGAATCTCCATGTAAGGAGCACATTGAGATAAGCTGTATCTCATTTTACTCCTCTACCCTGATTTTCACCTTTTCATATGTTGCCTGCCTCCATTAGAATGTAAGCGCCCTTTCTTTCTATTTGTAATTTTTACTTTTAATTTCTTTCTAAATAGTCAACACGTGGTAAATGCTTACTTTGGGGAGATTGATGGCAGAGTTCCACCTGGAGTGCCAGTCCTGGATTCAGAAAGACTCATCTTCAAATATGGCCTCAGACCCTTACTAGCTGTATGAAAGTGGGCAAGTCACTTAATCCTATTTTTCTCAATTTCCTCATCTGTAAAATGAGCTGGAGAAGACAATAGCAAACCAAGCCAGTATCTCAGCCAAGAAAACCTCAAATTGGGTCATGAAGAGTAAAAAAACAACTCACTTAATAAATGTTATTACACACACACACACACACACACACACACACACACACACACACACAAACACATCTGCAGGTTCCTAGAGTACGTGCTACCATGTGAGAGGGAGGACATTGCCTTTCTCCCTTCCAGCACAAGTACATCTCTGTATACCACTATAGTTTGGTCCAACTCTTCCTTGAAAGTCAGCTCTTCTGAGCTAACCTCTAAGCTAGCTTGTGCACCTGCCAGCTCTTTGTGATCAGCATCTCATGCTTTATCCCTGGGTTTGCTGGAGGTTGTTCCTATTGACTAAGGAGCCAATTGTTAAATTTTCAGTGTTAGTATTCACATTTTGGAAATTGGCAAATGCTACAGATCAAGGCTTTATTTTGCTAATTTCTAGATTTAAATGAGGGGAAAGTTAATATTGTAGATTAAATTTAAAAGTCTATTTTTATGTACAATATTTTTTTCTTGGCAAGCTAGTTGTTAAAAATTTACAACTTATCTTTGCTCTACTTATAAAAGAAACTTTTTTACCTAGACCTAAATATTATTCCCAGAATTTCAGGCTACACCACACTGACTTTGCAGTTATCTCCTTTACCCCTTTTTAGAGTTTGATTTCGTTTCTGGACCTTGGAAATATACTCTTTGCTTCCTAGAACAGAAACCTGGTCCCAAATATTTTCCATCCATACTTTAGATGATCATTCAATGACCTCATATTCCCTTCTGTCAGCTCCCTGGAATCTTTCTCCTCAATGGTTTTGCATATGGAAGCCCTACTGCTCTCTGACATTGGACAAAATTTCTTTTTGTCCTGATTAGTTTTTCTGAAACAAATCTGATTGCTGATTAGACTTGTCTTATAGTTCCAAGGTGAATATTCACTCTGCATGATGATCTATCCTAGCATCTGGGCTTCATTTCATTAGCGTCCGTGCAGATTTGTTAGCAGATATCATTACCTCTGGGGCTTTACCAGCTCCCATCAGTCTCTAGAAATAGGATGCCTTATTTGACTACTCAAAGGCTCTGTTTTACCTGGGAAAGACCACTTAGTTACCAAACGCATTTTGAAGTAATCCACTAGTTCTGATACTGCTGATAGAACCAAGGCTTTACAACTGATCCTTTCCATCTCAAATTACTAACTCCACTCAAATACCAATTTGTTGATCCTCTTTTTTATTGTCTCCCATGTAATCTTTTCCCATAATCTTATAATTTTAAATTTTATAATCTGAAATATAAATTGTCTCTCTCCCTATGCTTACATGATTGACTCACAAGCACAGAAGAAAAAAGAAGAGGATAATTCAAATTCAAACAAAAATACTCCACAATTTAAAAAGTCAGGGATCTCCAGTAAGAAAGATTAATGAATAATTCATAATCTGCCCTCCAAAAAAAGAAAATAATTTGATATAGATTGCAAAATTAAAGTCACATCTGAAACAGAGCAATTCAAAATTTAAAATCAATTTTAAAAAAAGTTAGAAGTGAGAGAATAGTTAAAAGGAGTAAAAAAATAGATTAAATAGGCACCTTGCTTGAATGAATTACTATAATTGCATCCTAAACTAACTCTGAGTTAACTCTGAGTTTACTTAGAGCTAAGACAAAGATGAAGATACAGTTAATTATACATCTCTCATTGTCCAATACAAGGTATCAGACATGTTGGGGCTGGAGAGAAGACATGGTACTGACCTCTATCAAGAGGAATTTATTACATGGATCTTTATGTGAGGAGCATTGAGAGTAACGTAATGGACAATGTCTCTAGCAACAATCTCATAAAATATATGGACACATTTTTCAAATAGACATTATTGATATTGACCTTCTATAAAAGCTGAAGTATTAAATTGCATCTTTACATAGCGAAAGCTTTTTCACTGGGGCCAAAGATAATACGGTCCCAATGCATAGTTTTCTGATGATCTAACTTAATACAGGAATAGAGTTTAGACAATCACTAAGAATAAATAGCCAGAGTGTCCGTTAGGCAGTCTCTCTGAGATATCAGGTGTCTTAATCAGACTCTTTTCAAGTGCTCAATCACAGTACATTTATGACTGAATGGACTGAGTTCTTTTAAGATCTTACTGGTACATGAATTGTTAAATGAAATAAACTATTAATTGAAATATCCATATTACTTAGATCAGTGATTCTCAAACGTTTGTTTTTAAATGAAATTTCTTGTAACCTCAAAAATGTCAGGGATCCCCTCCTATTATGATAGTGGAATATAATAGTATTTGTTGATTGAAAAAATATATGACAAAAAGCTATGATGAATGCAGGAATGCTTTTAAAAGAAAAGATCACTTTTTATTCCCAAAAGGCTAGAGTTTTTTCTCATTAAACACAAATGAAGCATGGACAAATATAAAATCACTATTCATGAGGCGTATTTTGTTGGGGCAATGGATAGATGCTAGGCCGGCTATCTGGGATTTCTACATTAAAACCTGGCTTTAAACATTTACTGGCTGCATGACCCTGGTTACTTCACCCTGTTTGCCTTCATTTCCTTATCTGTGAAATGAGCTAAAGAAGGAAATGGCAAATCACTCCAGTATCTCTGCCAAGAAAATTCCAGAGGAGATCATGAAGAGATGAACTGAACAACAACAAGCAAATATACCAGTACATAGTAAACATATGAGTTCAAGAGCCTCTTAATAATAAATTCATGATTGTGTCAGCATCTATTGCATACAGGTTATGAACCACTACTGCAGATACCAGAGAAACAGGAAGCAGAGTTGGCCTTAGGCTGAGTCCCAGATGGAAGACCATTCCACTTGTATTTGAAGATGAGCTGATAGATTGCTGCCCTCCTGCTCTACATTTCTATTAATGATAACAAGGGAATTGATTTATTTTTAATCTGGTATTAAACTTAGAAATAAGATGCCCAAAGGACTATAAAACTGTATCTATCCTTTGACCTAGCAATATCATTACTGGGTGTGTATCCTAAAAAGATTTTTTTTTTAAAGAAAAAGAAAAAGAAAAAGGACTTATATGTAAAAAAATATTTATACTAGCTCTTTCTGAGGTGGCAAAGAACTGGAAATTGAGGTAATGTTAATCAATTGGAGAATGGCTGAACAAGTTGTAGTACATAATTATAATGGGATGCTACTGTGCTACAAGAAATGATGAACAGGATGTTCTCAGAAAAACCTGGAAATTGAAGCAACAAAAAGTAAGCAGAACCAGAAAAATATTGAATACAATAACAACAATATTGTCCAATGATCAACTGTGAATGACTTATAGTGATACAAAGATCCAAGACAATTCTGAAAGGCCTATGATGAAAAATGTTATTCACTTCCAAAGAAAGAACTACAAGAATCTGAAAGTAGACCAAAATATACTGAGGTTTTTTTTCCCTTTCTTTTCTTTTTTTTTTTTGGTCTGTGTTTTCTTTCATAGTATGAGTGATATTAAAATGCTTTACATGACTGCACATATATATAATCTTTATCAAAATACTTGCCTTCTCAATGAGGAGGGAGGGAAAGAAAGGTGGAAAGAATTTGAAACTCAAAATTATATAAAAACGTTTAAAAATGTTGACATGCAATTAAGAAAAAATATTAAAAACAAACAAGAAATAAGGAAAGTTATCCCAATTAAGTTGTTAAATATAAGGGAATGGATTATTAAAAGAAGATCCCTGGGGAGTCTTTTGAAGTAGGATGAAGTCTGATTGGTCTAACTGAGGTAGGGGTTCCACTTGAAAGCAAGGAGAATGACTAGCTGGGCAGGGAAAGTCAACTTCCCCATCTGAAGCTGAGAGAATTAAACTAGATGGCCTATAATGTTCCTTTCAATTAAAAATCTACGCTGGACTCCATTAGAAGGAAGGTTTAAACAAAATTCTGTTGGGGTAATGATGGATTCAGTCAAAAATATCTTGGCAGTTACCTGAGCATAAGCTGGGTACAGTGAGATGTAGATGTGCTAAGAATTTGCTGATTAAATATCAGATATGTTAGCCAAAGAAATCTTGCAAAAAAAAAAAATAGATACTCCTTCTGAAGAACAAGGCTGTTGCCACAAGACATGTATAATGATTGATCCATGATGGACAGAATCAGCTACACCCAGAGAAGGAACACTGGGAAATGAGTGTAAACTATTAGCATTTTTTGTTTTTCTCCCCAGGTTATTTTTACCTTCCAAATCTAATTCTTCCTTTGCAACAACAACAATAACAAAATTCGGTTCTGCACATATATATATACTGTACCTAGGATATACTATAACATGTTTAATATGTATGGGAATGCCTGCCATCTAGAGGAGGGGGTGGAGGGAAGGAGGGGAAAAATTCGTAACAGAAGGAGTACAAGGGATAATGTTGTAAAAAATTACCTATGCATATGTACTGTCAAAAAATGTTATAATTATAAAATTAATAAAGATTTTTTTAAAAAAAGACTGGTGTAATGATTGAAATCAGAGCAGCAAGTAATCAGTAAATAATACCATTAAAGGCAGAGCAGAGTGGCTATGGTAGATGAAAAGTGGAACAATGGTGAGGGACCAGCAGTTGCTACATTTAACTATTATTTATAACCTTTCCTTATTGTTTTTTAAATTTTTAATTAAAACTTTTTATATTCAAAACATAAAAATGGATAATTTTTCAATAATGACCCTTGAAAACCTTATTTCCAGATGGCAAGTAATCCAACATATATTAAACATGTTAAAGATATATTAAATCCAACATTTATACAATTATTGTGCTACACAAGAAAAATCAGATCAAAAAGAAAAAAAAATGAGTAAGAAAACAAAATTCAAGCAAATAACAACAGAAAGAATGAAAATGCTATGTTTTGACCCACACTCAGTTCCCATAGTCCTCTCTCTGGGTGTAGATGGTTCTCTCCATCACACTAGAGATCACTGGAACTGGCCTCAGTTATCACATTGTTGAAGAGAGTGACATCCATCAGAATTGATCATCGTATAATCTCGTTGTTGCTAGGTACAATGATCTCGTTCTTCTCATTTCACTCATCATCAGTTCCTGTAAGCCTCTCCAAGCCTCTCTGTATTCATCCTGCTGATCATTTCTTATAGAATAATAATAATATTCCTTAGAATTCATACACCACAACTTATTCAGCCATTCTCTGATGGACATCCACTCAGTTTCCAGTTTCTTGCCACTACAAAATGTAACCCTTCCTTATCAAAGATGGTTGTGTTCTTCCTATGAGGTGAAGTAGAGAATAGCGCTACCATTTCCTTAGTTATTTACTTTGCTATTTTGCTACAAAATTGATTGTTTACATTGGTAGTAAAAGTATATGTAGAATTGAGGTGTATTTGCATAATTGTAGTTATTTAAAACATCCCACACTGTGGCTAGGTAGCAAGGAGTAAAAGAATTTAATTAAGAGCCTACTTATATAAATATTATCTCTCAAATTACAAAGCAAATGAAAAATTGTGTCATTGTCTAGTATGTGCTGTTTTTAGCAGTCAGTCAAGTCTTCCAAATCCTAAACTTGATAATTTTTTCTCAGCTTCTTAGTAAATAATTTATTTGGGTAAAATACAAAAAAAAACTGTCTTGACGATTCATGTCACTCATTACTTTCATAAATTATACAACAAAACCAATCCAAATTGATATATAATCCAAATTGAACTATACTTATCAAAATAAATGAGCAGTTCATTATTAATAGCAGCATTACTTGATTTTTATTGTGTTCATTCACATCCTGGTTAAAAAAATCCTATATTTAAAACTATAGATCTCTATGATCAGGAAGAATCAATAAGATTCTGCTATAAAACTTTTTTATAGCTTTAAACATAATATTTTCTTTTAATTGCTTTCTTCTAGTGATACTTATTACTGAGAAAATCAGTAATTGATATAGCTTGGTAGTTGAAGATATAAACTGCATTGAGAACTGCCTAGTTCATGCCAAAAGTAAATGATTTCCAAACCAGGGTTAAGCTGGCAACAATTCATAGCAGCTCAAAAAAACCAACTGTTAAATTTTCATTGTGAACATTTACACTTCAGATATCAATAACCACTGTAAATCAAGGCTTGATTTATTATTTTGTTGATTGTCTAGACTTAAAAGTGAAGAGGGAAATGTTAATAATGCAGATTCAACAAGATGTGTCTTAGGTTGTTAAATTATCCTCCTGTTCCTAATTCTTTTCCTATCTACTTAAATCATTCCAAAATGAAGCTAGCATTGCCCTAGATAATTAATGATAGGAGATGATGATTTCTGATCAATCAATGATTTTTAGAGAAAAATTCAACTTACAAAAAATTTTATAACCTGCAAAATGCAATTGAGTCTATGTAAAATAACAACACCTGGTTTCAGACTACAAAACGAATCATCCCAATTTGCCAACACCTCACCATTATGTGAACTAATGCTGTCAAACTCAAAATAGAAGAAACAGGGATCCACCAAGTCATATGGAAAGATCTTTAGCAGCAGCCCATGGAGTGAAGTTTTTAAGTGTAATGTTATGTTTTATTATATTTCTATTTGCTCTGTTAAATATTTCCATAGAAAGTTTTAGTCTGGTTTAGCTACACTAGGAGTATGCCATAAGGAAATGTTTGACACGTCTGATATAAGCTATGGATGGGACCACTGTTTCCAGATATGAAACTATATACCACAGTTTAATAACAATTGATTGAATTATTTCTTACTCTAATCTGACTTAATCAAAGCCACATTGCCATAATTTGTTGGATCTATTGGACCACCACTAAAACAAGTTAACTTAGTTAATTCCTAAATTTCTCAGTGTTTAAATTTTCCTTAGAGTTGCCACAAAAAATAAGAAATGTGCATGTCTATGTGTGAGTTTTGAAAATTAATAGTGTACAAATAAACCATGTTAAGAAAATTTACCATGTGATTAAAGTCACAAAGATTGACTAGATGTTAATTATGTTGTATATAAATCTCTGAGATCAGCACAGTGTCATGAGGGAAAAGTTCATGAAGGAAAATTTCTCTTGATCACCATCTCTGAGGAATATGATGATATGACATAAAACAGCAGCTGTGGAACAGTAAATCTGAGTCAGTCCCATTTACCCAGGGTTATCCCAACAATAAGTACCGTGACAGTCAGATCAAGAACTCTACTTTATAGCTCTATATAATTTTCTGGAAAACATAAATTCATAGTCCCCACCTTGAAGGAGTTTATGTTGTATTATAGGATTCAACATATAGAGAAACAAGTAAATATAAATTAAGGAGAGAGAAAACAAAGTTGAAAGGAGGCTTCAGGAAAGACTTTACATAGGAAGGAGCTCAGTCTTAAATGAGACTAAGCATGCTAAAAGGCACAGGAAATAGGACAACAGATGATAGGCACTACAAGCATAGGTGTGGGATGGAATGCCAGGTTAGAGAAAGAGCAAGTTGGGTAATTTGGCTGAGAGGAAAGTATTTAGAGAGTATTTATATATACATACATTTAATGTATATATATATAAGAGGAGACCCAATTAAGTTGAGGAGTCACCGAATCAATTTGATGGAATTGTAAAATGCATTGTTTAAAGGCTTCTGAGAGATATTTCACTATGGAAGGGGCAGGAAGGAAACAAGGGTAATGGGAACAGGAAGGGGAAGAAATCTAATAGTTAGCATTCAGTGGGCAGTGTGACTGTAATTGGACAGTTAGAAAAAAAGGATTAGTTGGGGAGAAGAACAAAATGTGATTATCTTCAAGTGTTCCTCCCATTGGTGAGGGACAAAATATTGGAAGATCTCAGCGCTAATGGAAGTGACCTGTTCTAATCTGTTCTGCCACTGGGGCAGGAAAAAGGAAGATCTCCAAAATTATGCATTATCTATAAAAATAATCTGGCCATCATATAAATACTCTCTTCTGGGCTTTATTTTTGCCTTCAGAAGTCAGACCAGTGCATAGCTGAGTAGATTTGAGGTCTGAGAAACTAGCACAATTCTGCCCATATACAGTCTGTTCTCCAAAGAACTAAAAATGGTTATCTTAGGGTTAGACACATGTTGGAATTTTGACACATGGAAGAAGAGAGACTTACTTTTAGTTCCCTACCCATAGGATTCTAGAATCTAGACTAAATAAGAAATTTAAGAAATTTTCCTGGGCAGTTCCAATTCAAGATTTCCCAATTTCAAGAGTTGCTCTTTTAGAAAGAAAAGAGGATTTCCTGATAACAGATTGTTTCTTGGACAAAAGAGGATTTCCTGATACAGATTGTTTCTTGGACAAATAAGAAAATTCTCCACCTAGTTCCCCAGCATAATTCTACTTAAAATAGAAAGCCAGGTAACTTACTCAAACATATCAAGTCCAGTGGGAAGGGGATTTGCTCGTTCCACAATTTCTGGAGCATATTTTCTTTCCAAAGTGAGCTAAACATATCATGCTACAAGTCTTATGGATAAACTATGTAGGATTCCCTGGAAACGAGGCATTCACTGGGACCACAAGTTCTCTCACTGGCAAGCCCAAATCCAGCTTCTTTCTAGGAAAGGTGAGGAGGGAGCTAAAAGACTGTTTGAGTGCTTATGTTTTCTTATGTCTCTTTGTGGATTCCTGTAAGCTTTTGACATCGTCTACAGTTTCCATGGAGATAAATAAAGTTGTTCCATACCTGATTTCCACACACTTCAGTGTTTATATGGGAATGACAAAGCCTTTTTCCCTCATATTTTTGGAAACATGGATATGAGCCACATTCACTAAGCTTTATCTCAAAGATTTCCTGAATGATGCTAAGGAGGAAAGGGGGAGGGGAGGAAGAAAGATAAAATAGAGGAGAGGAAAAGGTAAATAATTAACCAAAGGAAGAGTAAGAAAATGTCAACTTATGGGAGAGTCCTAAGGATAAGACCTGGTCACAAGAGCCCAGAACTTTAGAATGGGGGGAATGTGGTATTTGGTCACAGGTACTTGAGAAAAAGGTCACATGCTGAAGCCAACTTGAGGAGTGTTTTAAATGACAAACTGAACAATTTATATCACAGAGGAAATGGGGAACCTCTAAAGAGTCCTGAAGAAGGAATGACATGAGCAGATATGTGTTTTTAAGTAAATTATTTTGGCACCTCTATGGTTTCGAGAGAGAGGAAACCAGATGAAAATGTTTGGCTCATAATCACATAGCTGGTGAATGGCTAAATCTGGACTAAAATGAAAATCTTTAAGTACAGTAGTCACTCTGCCAAGAGAATCAGAACCAAATTCCATTTCCACCCAATTATGCTTCAGTCATAAAGATATCATAGAATCCCATAATTTTAGAACTAAGTATATGACCATAAGCAATCATTACCAGAAGGCTTGATTTATTCCTAAATCCAAAGGGAAAGTAAAAGCTCCTGCCAATAAGATAATTTTTTTTCTTTTTACCATTTTCCAAGTGAAATACAGAAAAGTAAATCTTAAATAATAGTAGACAAAATGTGTATAATGCTTTCAGATCTACTTTATACATATTACATCCTTTCATTCTCATACCAACCCTGTTGTTATTGTTATTATTAGTATTATTAGTATTATCATCATCACACCACCATCACCATCCCCCCACTTTATAGATAAAAAAATGATTTTCCCAAATTCATACAATTATTATGTGTCTAAGGTAGGATTTGAATTCAAATCCTTCCAACTCCAAATCTGATTTTCCATTCACTCTGTCACCTAGCTACTTCAAATCACATGTCATTTTAGACATAGGGACCCACCTGTGGAATAACTCCACTTCTTTCAAAATTGGAAGCCTATTCACTAAAGAAAACACCATTTTGTCATTTCCCTTTAGTTTGGCTTTTGTTTGTTTTACTTCTGTCATGGAGCAACAACAACAAATTATTTGGGGGTAGCCACTTTGGCTGCAGTAGCAGCTGCATCAGTCAGGAGCATCATGGTGAGCAGAGAGATTGCCAAATGTTCATTGTCTAAATATGGTCCAATTTACTAGGGTCCAAGTTATAATTAGGTTTTTTCTTTGAATTTTAAAAGGGAAAAAGTGAAGACACAAACTCCTAATACATATAATTAAGACTAGCAGTCTGAACTGAACAGGTTTTTAGAGATATTTTCTGTCACTCTAAATGCAGGCTTCCTGTTGAGAGTATAATTACAGTTTTTATAGCACTGCATACTGTCTACCGCCTGGAGAGAGAACAGTGTTTATTATTAAAAGGAGGCCTTGTCGTATTGTGGTCACCTCTAAAATGTAATGTCTTCTTGCCTTAGTATATATTTTATCTACTCTTTTGTACATGAAGGAAAAAAAAAAAGCTAATGAACTAAAGAAGCCTGGTAAATTTTAACAAGTATGAGTACATATGTATGTGTGTTCTTTTTTTCCTCCTGTGCCACTCTAGATTAGAATCTCCTTAATCATACACATGTTTTCTTAAATTCTGACCTCCACAGCACCCTTTTATCCTTTATTTCACTTTATTTTAACTATTAAACAAATAGGAATGGAAAGAAACCACACATATTGACAATCACCTAAACTTGATAAGGCTAGATATTCTAGGTTGAATTAAATTTCCATATTTCTTATCTATTAAAACTTTAGACCACATTCATCTTTAAAACCAAGGAAATAGCTCAGCCATTCCCACCATTGTTTGCGAAGAAGTTTGGGAAAGGGGCAATATAATTGTTGGGTAAAATAAAATTACTGTCAATCGGTTTTCTGAAGGGTCTTACCATCCTTTAGATTTTGGTAGGTTAGTAGGATTTTTTTTGTTCATATTTTTGCTTCTTCTTGTTGTTGTTGTTTAAAGAATTTGAAATTCAATGGGAAATCCATTAGAATTTGAATAACATATTTCCACCCATCTGAGCCAAAAGATAGCAGGAAAGATTTCCATAGTGCAAAATAGGGCCATAAAGGGTTCAAATGTATTTATCTACTTTATTGTTAACATCGATACCAAGAAGAATGTTTTTGAAGCTACTTTACATATCACTCCAGGCTGTGACATCTCATTATGGTTCATGGTTTTTTCTGACAATTCTACCTAGGGAAAAAAAAGTACATTTCAGAGGGAGATTTCTTTTTAAACCACTGTGGGGATTTTTTTCTTGTCATTAGAGCTGTAATCTATCAGGGAATAAAATGCCCTACAGATGACACTTTAAAATATTTTTTTAAGGAAATGGGAACACTGAAATAGACTACTTAATTTTTCTGTCTCAAGACATTTTAGCACTATTTCAGACATTTAAAGCATTTTTAGCGATGATTACTTAGTTTAAGTTTTAGAAGCTTTTTAAATATGGAAAAACAAGAATTTGATTAGCCTTTTCAACCAGCTGGGTTTCTTTTTTATAAGCCAAGATAGTATATGTGAACATTTTTATATAAAAAAAAGTTTGGAAGAAAAATTATTTCACATTCAATAATATTTGGGATAATTATTATTGAGATAATTAGTCAAGGACACCAGGATTCTATAGACTCAGGAAAATTTGATTATTGTTTCCTATAGTTATATAGAATTTCATGGCTACTAAACAAAACTGCCTTAAGTAATGGAAAGGCAACAAAAGTTGACCAAAAAAGCAATGGGCCTCTCTTGACTTTATAATAACTTTATAGTCAAAAATTATTAACTCTTCAGATTCAGTTTGCCTTTCTGTAAAATGGAAATAAGAATCTCAAATTTACATAAATGGCATGAGAACAAAACATTCAAAACAATTTTGTAATAGCAAAAAACCTAGAAACAGCACTGGAATGATTTGCATTTCCTTCTGCAGTGGGTTAAGGTCAATAGAAGTTAAGTGACTTTTCCAGGGTCACACAGCTAATTAATATCTGAGGCTGTATTTAAAATGAGGTCTTCCTAACACCAGGCCCAGAGCTCTGTCCATTGAGCCACCTAGCTGCCTCCTCTAGAAATTAGAAACTAAACATTGTAGGAAAACTGCAAAATGGAAAATCAAGCTAATAGAATTAGAGAAAATTAATAAAGAATAAACTATAAAAATGTTTTAAACATGTACTCTACGCCAAGTACTATGGTCAGCCATACTAATGCTCCTCAGTGGTATCCCTAGGAAGGAAAAGTTGTAATCAGTGTCCCTCTGGAAGAGTAGGATCAATATATCATTACATAAATTCTATCTCAATACTGAGAAATAGATGCTATTATTACCTTCATTTACAGGTAAAGAAACTGAAGCTAGGGGGCAGTGGATAGAGCACCAGCCCTGAAGTTAGGAGGACCCCAGTTCAAATCTGTCCTCAGACACTTAACATTTCCTAGCTGTGTGACCCTGGGCAAGTCACTTAACCCCAGCCTCAGGAAAAAAAAACAAAAACAAAAACAAAAGAAACTAATGCTTAAAATGTTAAATGACTCATGCAAGATCACACAGTGTCTGAGGCAGGATTCAAACTCAAGTCTTCTAATTTCAATATCAGCCCTCTATCCATTAACTACCATTTTATCTACTTGTCTATATTCATTTGTCCAAGTCATGGCCCTGTACCTGAGATGCACTCCATCCCTGTGTCTCAGAATCCAGTCTACCTTTCTCAGTCCAAAAGCCCAATTCCTCTGTGAAGCCTTCTCAGATTTCCCAATTATTTGTACTTTCTCCTCTATCTTCCTTACATTTACTTCCCTATGTACAAATTCCACCTCCTCCCTCCAAGAAAATGTTCATAGAATGATAGAATAGAACTAAAAATAAACATGGAGATCATGTAATACAACTTCCTCATTCTACATATGAGTATGAGATAACTGAAGTCCAAAATCAAACAGGTACAAAATAAATGGCAAATAGAGAACCTGAATATTTGTGCTCTGACTTTGGATCCAGTGGTCTTACACGAGCTCTTTTGGGGGAAAGGGAAAGTTTATTTCTGACTTTATCTTCAGTGTTTAGAATATTGTTTTGCCTGAATTACTATGTTATTTTTATTGAATTGAACTTAAGTTACTGGTAAAATGGGGACTAGAACCCAGATCTGCTGGTTTCCACTACGGCATCATTTCTACTACTTCCTCATTTAGCATTACCTATCCTTCTTTCAGTAGCTATAAAAGCTATCTTCACTATGGGAAATCTTAAAATATGTCTGTTAATACAGGAGACTTAATCTCCTATATATTCAGAATGGAGACAAGGGGAAAAAACAGAAAATAGGGATTCCAAAAGAGAAATTAATTTGAATTCTGTAAACATAACGATTTTTGAAAAGCATTTATAAGACCCTAGTGACTACTTTAACTAAAATAAATATAGCCATTAACACCTTATCCTTGCTTCTTAGGTTTATGGGATGCTGGGGCCCTATCTAATGTTAGCTAGCTGTATGTCAAGGAATTTATTAAGCAAGGCATTCTTGCTAATGGTCAGGAATGGGAGTCAACTCAGAATTCCACCCTATAAGCTATTTTCCCAATGTCATTTCTTGTCCTTCCTTGCTTCCAAATCTGAATCAAATTTTATAAAAATAAATATGAAGTTACATACAAGGTTATTTTAAGTGGACTATAGCACTAAGATACAGTGGAAATCAACAGAGGCCTTGTGTAAAGGTGGAATCTGTTTTGAATAAAACTAGGAACTATGAGTTTTAGGTGAGTAGAGAGTGAATTCTAGAAACGGGGATTCAAAGATAAATTAAGTCTTGATTGAAGGGCCAGAGAGTAGTTAGTAAGATGTTTTGTTGTTTGTATTTTGTTGCTTTAGCACATTAGAGTACAGTGGGACCAAGTCACAGTTCCAGGAAAGAAAAGAATGTTTGTGGTCAGATCATTAGAAGGTTCTCTCAAAACAGCTGCACAAAATTCTCAAAGCTTGGGACAGTGCGCCCTACATCCTGGAAACAGCCCTACTTTAACAAAGAGTAGTGGTGACAAGGAAGATCAAAATACACAGTTAGAAGGAGTATATATAGACAGAGGGCACAGGTGTGAGTTAAATATGAAGAGATAATATCTTTTTTAAAAGATGATGAAATTAAGGAGTCAGAGAGAAATGTGCTGGGAGAAAGGGAAAGGGAGAAGTGGAATGGGGCAAATTATCTACCATAAAAAAGAGACAAGAAAAAGCTCTTACAGTGGAAAGGAAAAGGGGAAAGAGAAGGGGAGTTAGTAAACCTTTCTCTCATCAGAAGTGACTCAGAGAGGAAATAACATACATACCCAATATGAGTATAGAAATCTATCTTACCCTGCAGGAAAACGGGAGGAGAAATGGGATATGGGAAAGGGGGTGGATGATAAAAGAAAAGGCATATTGGGGGAGGGAGTAATCAATGGCAAAACACTTTTGAGGAAAGAGTGAAGGAAGAGAGAGAATAAATGAGAGGAAATAAGTATTGTATTAGCAATAGTAATTGTAAAAAGAATTTTGAAGCAAGCTTCTCTGATAAGGCTCATATCTCAAATATCGAGGGGACTGAGTCAAATTTGTAAAAAATAAGAAGCATGTCCTAGTTAATTAATGATCAAAAGATGATCTGTGCCCAAAGGATTATAAATCCATTTATGTCCTTTGATCTAACAACACCACTACTAAACATAAATATCAAAAGAGATTCAAAAAAAAGGAAAAATGACCTATATGTACAAAAAATATTCATAGCAGCTCACTTCTCAAGGCAAAAAAAAAAAAAATGGAAATTGGGGAATGGCTAAATAAGCTATGACATGTTTGTGACATAATATTATTGTTTTATGGGAAATAACAAATAGGATGCTCTCAGAAAAAGAAAAAAACCCTGGAAAGTCCTCCATGAACTCAAGTAAAGTAATACAAAGTAATAGAAATGTTCTGGGATGACCAGCTGTAATTGACTTTGTTGTTCTCCATAGTACAATGATCCACAACTTCTCTGAAGGACTTATAATGAAAAATCCTATCCATACTCAGTGAAGGAACTGATTGTGTCTGAATACAGATTAAAGCATTCTCTCTTTCTCACTCTTTTTTTAAGTTTTGTTCATCTTGAGGGTTTTTATTTTCATTAGGGTGAGAGAGCTATGTTTTCTTTCATAGCATGATTTTTGTGGAAATGTTTTCCATAACTTCACTTGTAGTTTCTTAATTGCGTGGGTGGAGATAAGTGAGAGAACCTAGAACTCAAAATGTTTTAAACAAATGTAAAAAAATGTCTTAAACGTCACTGGGGGGAAATATTAAATAAATATATCAAAAGAAAAAAATAAAACAAGTATATCAGGCTGGATTTGAACTCAGGTCCTCCTGTTCCAAGGTTATCTTTTTTAAAATCAGTATCTTAATCCAATAACTACCAAGGTAGTCTATATGTAGTAGAAACATAATATGTGCTTGTTAAATTGAATTATTTCTTTCAAATTTCTTTTTCTAGTAACTCTCCCCTGACCAGGAAGATATCCTGCAAAATACATAATCTACCTAACTTTATTATCACTTGCCCAAAATTTCTTCAACTTGTCTATAAAAATAACATAAAAGGCTTTGTCAAACTTTTCTAAAATATGAGTAAAATCAATTAACCTTGCAATCCTGTCAAAAAGTGAACTATTATTGATCAAGCCACTTTCTGCTTTTTTGTGAATATTGCTTCCTTTTCTAGATATTCTCTAAGCATTCTTTTGATAATATTTATTAACAAAGAAATTGTACTAGAAATTTAAATCAAAGTCAATAATTAAATGAGCTCTAAATTGAAGATATAAGAGAGAAAAAAAAGCCTTCCAACATATGTCTAACCAAACCAGGTAGCAGACACAACAGAAAAAGGATAATGATGAATTTGACTTGCGTATTGCAAAAGAAAATATCTGAGGGGAAGCAATTAAACCCAGAGCGTCAGATGTCTATACAGTAATGAACAACATGTGAATGATAAGCTAAATGAACTAAAGATCTTAACAAAAGAGGTAAATTCAAGATCACTAACATCACTGACTTGGAGAGATGTGACTTGTGACTATAATATGATTGGAAGTGCACATTGTGCTCATAAATAATAGAATGGATGTTCTTATTAAAAACACTTGATAGTATAGGAATGAATGGACTTTTCCTTAAAATAGTCAGTAGGATCTATTTAAAATTGTCAGTAAGCATCATATGTAATGGGGATAAATTGGAGCCATTCCCAATAAGATCAGGGGTGAAACAAGATTGCTCACTATCACCATTACTATTCAATATTGTGTTAGAAATGCTAGCTTTGGAAGTAAGAGTTGAGAAAGAGATTAAAGGATTTAGAGTAGGTGATGAGGAAACCAAATTATCACTCTTTGTAGATGATATGATGATATTCTCTAAGTATTCTAAGAGATTCTACCAAAAAGCTATTAGAAATAATCCACAACTTTAGCAAAGTTGCAGGATACAAAATAAATTCATATAACTCATCAGCATTCTTATCTATCACTAATAAAATCCAACAGCTAGAGATAACAAAGAGAAATTCCATTTAAAATAACTACCGATAGTATAAAATATTTGGGAATCTATTACCAAGGGAAAATCAGGAACTATATGAGCGAAACTACAAAACACTTTCCACATAAATAAAGTCAGATCTAACCAATTAGAAAAATATTTTTTGGACAAGTTGAGTGAATATAATAAAGATGACAATACTACCTCAACTAATATATTTTTTAGTGCTATGCCAATCAGATTCCCAAAAAACTATTTTAATAACCTAGAAAAAATAACAAGAAAATTCATTTGAAAGAACAAAAGGTCAAGATTTTCAAGGAACTAATGAAAAAAAATTAAATGAAGATGGCCTAGCTGTACCTGATCTAAAACTATATTATAAAGTGGCGGTCACCAAAACCATTTGGTACTGGCTAAGAAACAGACTAGCTGATCAGTGGAATAGGTTCACAGGACAAAATAGTCAATAATTTTGATAATCTAGTCTTTGACAAACCTAAAGACCCCAGCTTTTGAGATAAGAATTCATTGTTTGACAAAAACTGCTGGGAAAATTGGAAACTAGTATTGCAGAAACTAGGCATTGACCCATACTTAATATTGTACACCAAGATAAGGTCAAAATGGGTTCATGATCTAGGCATAAAGAATGAGATTATAAATAAATTAGAAGAACATAGGATAGTTTACCTCTCAGACCTGTGGAAGAGGAAGGAATTTGTGACCAAAGAAGAACCTAGAGATCATTATTGATCACAAAATAGAAAACTTTGATTATATCAAATTAAAAAGCTTTTGTACAAACAAAAGTAATGCAGACAAGATTAGAAGGGAAGCAATAAACTGAGAAAGCATTTTTACAATCAAAGGTTCTGATAAAGGTCTCATTTCCAAAATATATAGAGAACTGGCTCTAATTTATAAGAAATCAAATCATTTTCCAATTGATTAATGGTCAAAGGATATGAACAATTTTCAGATGATGAAATTAAAACTATCTCTAGCCATATGAAAAGATGCTCCAAATCACTATTGATCAGAGAAATGCAAATTAAGACAACTCTGAGATACCACTACATACTTCCCAGATTGGCTAGGATGACAGGAAAAGATAATGATGAATGTTGCAGGGGATGTAGGAAAACTGGGACACTGATGCATTGTTGGTGGAATCATGAATGCATCCAACCATGTGCAAAAAGTTATCCAACTGTGTATACCCTTTGATCCTGCAGTATTACTACTGGGCTTTTATATCCCAAAGAGATCTTAAAGAAGGGAAAGGGACCTGTATGTGCAAAAATGTTTGTGGTAGTCCTTTTCATAGTGACTAGAAATTGGAGATTGAATGAATGCCCATCAATTGGAGAATGGCTGAATAAATTGCAGTATATGTATGTTATGGAATATTATTGTTCTGTAAGAAATGAGCAGAGAAGCACTTCAGAGAGACTTGGAGAGCCTTACATGAACTGATGTTGAGTGAAATGAGCAGAACCAGGCGATCATTATATACTTCAACAATAATACTATATATGATGATAAATTCTGATGGACGTGGCTCTCTCTCTTCAACAATGAGAGAATCCAAATCAGTTTCAATTGTTCAATAATGAAGAGAACCAACTACACCCAGCAAAAGAACTATGGGAAATGAGTGTTGACCACTACATAGCATTTCCACTCCTTTTGTTTTTGTCCGCTTACATTTTTGCTTTCCTTCTCAGGTTATTATTACCTTATTTCTAAATTTGATTTTTCTTGTACAGCAAGATAACTGTATAAATACATATACATATATTGCATTTAATATATATTTTAACATATTTAACATGTATTGGTCTACCTGCCATCTAGGGGAGGGAGTGGGGGAAAGGAGGGGAAAAGTTGGAACAGAAGGTTTTGCAAGGGTCAGTGCTGAAAAATTACCCATGCATATGTCTTGTAAATAAAAAACTATAATAAAAAATAATAGAATGGATGAAGATCACTGGAAGAAGAAACAGAAGTGATAGTGAAGATACACTCTAGACTAGAAATATCAAGCAAAGTGGGCCACATAACATATAAATGCAAACTTAACCAGATTAAAATGTAATTGAAAAATATTTAACAAAATAAATAAAAATACAATAGATATAATGTTAATATGCAGTTTTTAAATTAGAAGGAAGAAATGGATAATGAATTCAGAAAATAGATCACAAACTGGCACAGATATATGATATAATATTGATGCATGGCATAAACTATACAGCCATGAACAGGACATCTGATAAATTCTAGATTTGCTAGTTTTTGCCCTGCCCCACTCCTATAGCTATGATAGATGATTGTACTGGTCATCATGGATACTTCATAATATTAGCATTTGATTCAGCTTTATTCACCATACAATATCATCTTGTTAAAGGTGAAAGTCCGTACATGCACCCAAACCCAACTTATTATATTCATTTTTGAAGAAACCTAAGGACATTTAATACTACCCACAAGTATATGCAGACATTCTTTCATTCTTTTTTTTTTTTGTCTCCCCTGGTCCCTCCTTTAGTCTCAGCAAGTCTAGACCAATCCTATTTCTTCACAGAATTTAATTCCTTTGGAAAATCCAGATTTTAGCTAATAATGAGGAAGTAGAGGCACAGTGGGTATAGAACCAGCCCTAGAGTCAGATTTGGATGTAAGTCCTGCCCATGATATATACTGACTGTGTGACCCTGGGAAAGTCACTTAATTTTCAGAGCTAGGCAATTCTGAATTCATGAAAAAACATTTATTAAGCATTTACTATTTTCTAGGTACTATGCTAAGTACTGGAGATATATAAATATAAGCAAACATTAAATTCCTCACCCTCTGAAAAGTTACATTCTAATAGGGCACAAGTTAAGAAGGGAGGTCAAGGTCAAACAACAGAATTTGAAAATGGGAAAATAGCATATTGTACTGGTTCTAAAAAAGACAATTGGTAAAATTTTACCAATCATCAAAAGAACCCCCAATCTGTACCACCAGAGAGAATTTCCTCATCCAGAAATTCCATGTCTTGAAGAAATTATAAATCTACACCCTATACCCCTTTTCCAGTGAGTTTAAATAACTCTTCAAATAATCTTCCCAAGAAATAGAAAAGACAAAAATATAACTGTTTGCTACTCTTCGGTGTTGGGTGGTGCTGACACAGTGGGGTGGTGGTAAATGTGCCTGTACATGGGGAGATAAATATTTTAAAAGGGCATGGGTGGGAGAAAAGGGATCAGCTGAAGCTATCCCCCTGATCCTAGAATCATAGATCCCAGGCCTAACAGATAACTTTTGCCTTCAGTGCTGGTGTACTCCACTGAAGCAGGCCCTGCCCTTCTGAGACTCCAGGAGGGTATCTGGGTGGATGGGGAAGGGATCATCAAATGAGCATCCAAGAAGATTGTACTGATTCAGTGGGAATGGTTTCTCTTCCTATCTTTTTTGGTGTTACTATGCTTGGTCCTAACTAATATTCCTTTAAAAGAGGAATACTCTAAGGGTTGTGTGCATTTGCATTTCCCTGAGGTTCCACACTGGGAACATAACAGGAAGAGATTAAGACAATAATAATGTGTCCTACAAACTCAGCCTTAGAAATATCTGTTTGATCTTTAATGATTGATCTCAATCCTTCCTTACATGGGAAGAATAGTTAGCAGCAGTCATCTTTGTGACAGACCATGACTATTGATCTACTAATCTCAGAGTCAATACTTCATCAATAGAGTCAATACATCCAATAAAAATATTAACTACGATGATGAAAAGTAACATTGAAGGATGAATATTGCTGATAGATATTCTATAATAAATATATCCTTATATTCATATAATATGTGTTATATATAATTAATAATAAATGTATCCTTAAAGAGTTGAATTTTTAATCTAGTTAAATGGATTTTTATAAGTTAATTTTGTATTTTAAGGCCCTGCTATTTAAATTCTTCTACTGTTACTCCTTTGATAAAGAAAAGAATCTCTTCATAAGATAAATCATTCTGCTGCCTAAATTCTGTGAATCGATTTTTTTTCCTAAGTTATATATATTAAAAGCAGATCATAGAAAGGCCCCATTTTTTTACATCAAAATAAAAGAATTCAAAAATAATATATTTCTTACCTTCCTCCCTCAATCTTTTCCAAGCTCAAGGTATGGGAAAATGTGTGCTAAAAAGTGTTCTTATGGATCTGTCATAATTAAAGCACCTCCAGGATTTTCATTCTTTTTTTTCTTTGGGTCGGGCCACTGACTCCCCCTACCAGCAACATGAACTATTGTCTCAACCCAAACCTAACAACCACCACGTTCATTATTCCCAAGAGCACTATTCTGACACATCTCATTAATTTTTACAAGGTCTTGACCCATAAGAATAAATGGTCTATGTTTCAATGTCTAAGTATGCACATAAAGAGAGCAGAAGTTTAACTTAAGTAAGCTCAGGCCCAAGAAAGAAAAGTGTTGAAAGGCAATAGATTTTCTAGGTCCTTATTTCTGAAAACTTCCAAGCCAATAAAGGGTAGACTGAGAGTCTTTCCATCATTAGACATCTGTTTCATTGAAAGTAAAGCACAAAGAATCATAAAATGCCATTGTTAATCTTCCTTACATATACTAATATTAATGTGCGAGAACCCTTTCTTGTGCTGGCTCAGTCCTAGTTCATTACCATTCTAGTCAACTTGAGTTGGAGTGAAAAGTGGTTAGACAATTCAGATCTGCTGTGTACTATCACCCAAGGAAAAAAAAAGTCTATGTTTGGTCTTTACTTTCTACTTTAAAGGGAAGATAGTCTTTAAAGATCAGAATGTAGGATATAATGAAAACTTATCCAAGAATAAAAATTAAAAGAATCAGAAAAGTTGAACTAACTTTCATGACAGAAGTCCTTGAATAACGATTTCAACATACTTCTGTATAAGCTACATATCTATTTTTTTCTTTCTTGACTAAGAAGTATAAAGAAATGTGAAAGTCTTTTCATCAAGCTAAAATACAGCTAGTCAATTATTCATAGTAATGAGGAATGTAATTACATAAAATCCAGAGATAATCAATTCACCAATGTCATTTAAGTCAATAGAATTAATTTCTTTTTCCAACAAACTACTAGAAACAACTAGCCAAAGCCACTTTTGGTCATTTGTTTTTCTCCAGAAAAAATTTCTAGCTTATAAAAAATTATTAGTTATTAATATAATTATGAAGTTTTATCAGAATCTTGTAAAGATAATGGTCAGGATCTTGGGATATGATAAAATAGAACATAAGACATAGCCATATCATCATCTTCTATCATTTCGGAAATAATCATAATTCCAGATTGATATTTTGGAGGAGCAAGAATTTACAATATGAACGAATTGAAATTTATACATATTGAAGTAAATAGAACATGAAGAAAAAAGTGGGAATCAGAGAGCAATTTATAGAAAAACAATATCGTAAAGAATAACAAAGATTTAAAAACTGTTTAATGCAATGATCAATTATGAGTACAGAAGATAAAATGGTGAAACATGCTACTCATCTTTTAAAAGAGAGAGATGATGGTCTCAAGGTACAGAATATGACATGAATATAAACAGTATAGAATCTGTTTTGCTTGATTATACCTATTATTTTATATGTATTTTGCTTTGTTTTGTTTTTTAATTTGAGGGGATGAAGAATTACAGAGACTTAGCAATAGAGTATCAAAAGATAAAGAAAGAAATGAGTTACCAAAAGACTTTAATGCACCTAAAAGGAAAGCACGACAGCTTCAAAAGTTTCTTAAATTAAATTTATCTTATATTTAAGAGGAAAAAACTGCATGAAACAGGGATTCTTGATTTCATATGCAACCTCTTCTATTCTATACAGTTTTTTCTCATTGGTTTTTTGTTAATTTCAGTTTAAAAATATTTTTAAAGGAAGCACTGGTATATGGCAATTAGAGATTTGGAAGACGAGGAGCTATGAACATGGTAACATGGAAAGAGTTATGGCAATAGTATGTACTAAAATATGCATTTGCATGAGATTGTAGAGTTAGAAGAGTCAGAGCAGAATGAATGGAGTGCAGGGCTTGGAAGCTGTGTCAGTGAATTTGAGATCTGAAAACAGAGATAGTGGGTGTTAATGCAGCTAAAAACTTGAACCCCACTAGTATATTTGAGAAATAAATGGAGTTAGATATTGACCTACAAATATAGACTGTGTCTGAAATTTAGGAGCAAGAGCCAGCTGCTAGTACTGTGCATACTTTTTTGCAATAGGAAAGTAAACATTGATTGAGTAGTTATAAGGTCAAATTCTGTTTAGTACTGAATATCTCATTTACGGTGCAGAGGGAGAAGCTATATGGCCCAGGGAATTGTGTGTGTGTGCTCCAGCAATAATACGGAAGTTACTTACATGAAGTTGTTTATTTTTTTAGTAAGAAAGGCATGAAAGAATTGGACAAAATTTACTGTATTTTAACCACAGTGACTAAAAACCCAAGTAATACTTCATAGATGTAATATAGCGTACAGGAAACTTCCAAGGTGATTCTGGAAAATGATGGGCAAAAAGTCACTTTCCCTAAAAATTAAATAATATATACTTGGGTATTGAACTTCTAAACAGACATTTAAGTTTTGTCTATCAGTTAATAGAAGTTATCTAGTATTCCAAGTAAGCCAAACCACAACATGAAGGCAATTTCATCATGGATTAATATAATATCAACAGATAACGCTTATACGTTTCATAAAATAACAACCTATACGTCAAGCCATGCTTTGGTGAAATAACTATTCTAGTCAGTGCATCAGTCATCCTCACTTTAGAGGGGCAGAAAGCCAGAAGAAAAGCAAATAAAGGCCAAGAAGTAATGGTGAAGATTAGGCGGCCATCTACCCACTAATTTTGGTAGAAATTTTGACAATAGCCTTGTCAGAACTGCCAGCACTTCATAAAGCTCACGGTGCTTCTAGCCTGAAAGCTGCCAGAGACAAGGAAACCAGACTGACTGAAAAATAACAGTAATTTTAATAGGACTTTCCCCCCACCCCCTCTTCCCAATATTCTCCCTATTGATTGCTAGTGCAGGAACTGCTCCAGCACAAAAGTATAAAATGAAGTTAAGTCTATAATTCCATTTCTTCTTGAAAGGAATGATAAGCTGACAGGGTTAAATAACCAATCAGGAAGGATTTATTGAGTGTTGACAATATACCCAGAACTGTGACTAGGCACCAGGAAAAATGCTGTAGAAATAGAGATACTTTCCTAAACTTTAAAAGTAAGGGATCAAATACATGTGGAAATCAGAAGACAAAAGTTAAGTTGTGGGGCTAATTAAAGTTGCAATATGAATTATCCATAATAATTAGCATTTACATAGTGCTTTAAAGTTTGCAAAGTGCTAGATATGTTATCTCATTTGATCTTTATACTAACTCTGGGACATAGGGCTAATATTATTCCAATTGCACAGATGAGGAAACTGAGAATAGTACAGAAAGGTTAAGTTCTATCTAGGATCACACATCTAGGAAAGCACCTATATACCAGAGGGTTGGTGCTGTTATTATTCCAGTTGTGTCCAACTCTTCATGTCCCTATTTGGGGTTTTCTTGCCAGCAATATTGGAGTGGTTTGCCATTTCCTTCTCCAGATCACTTTACAGATGAGAAAACAGAGGCAAAAAGAGTTAAGTGACTTGCCCAGCATCATACAGCTAGTAAGTGTTCAAATCAGAACTCATGAAGATGTTTTCTGGATTCCAAACCCAGTGGCCTATCCACTATGCCACTTAGCTGCCCACTAGATGGATATTAATCTGTAAAATAAGAGATTTGATCTGGGTTAGTGATTCAGAGAAGGATCCTAATTTCTAACATAAATGTGGGATCTAAAGTAAAAGCTCTTAACCTTGTGTCCATGGACTCCTTGAATAGGCTCCAAAAAGTTTGTAAATTTGGACAGGGGAAAAAATTACATCTTGATCTTTATCAACTTTTACTGAAATTTGCCATTTTCTTCAATTATTGGAAAACCTTTTTCTGAGAAGTCCATAGGAAACATCAGACTACCTAAGGGATACAAAACATAAAAAAGTATCATGTCCTCTTGTGGGTAACTTTGAATGTTTCATTCTGGCATTAAAAATCTTTTAGATTGATTCTGAGTGTATGCTGTAGAAGTAAAAGACCATACAAAGATGTGGGTTTTAAAAGATAAATGGGATTTAAGATTTTAATAAGTAGAATTTCTAGACAGATTCAAAGAACAAAGAACCAATTAATATGAGCCTATAGGTTTCACATGAAAAGGAGAGCAAATGGCTAAAGAATGAGGTTTTTGAAACAGATTAATACCTAGAAATATGGAATTCTTTATCTTCAGGGATTGGAAAGTAAGTTCATATGTGAAAGCCTGGTTTTTATTAAACACTGGTACTTGAAATAAAGTGAGAAAAAGTAGAATGTCCTTTTTTTAACTTCATCTAAGCAAGTAAAAACAACTCTGGAAAACTATGTCAAAAGCTATTTCCATCCTTCATTGTTTTGTTGTTAAGCTGGGTCCCACTCTTCATGATCCCACGGACTATCCTGTCAATGGGGTTTTCTTGGCAAAGGTACTCGAGTGGTTTGCCATTTCCATAACCAATGGGTTAAGTGAGTCCAAGGTTGCACGGCTAGTGAGTATCTGATGCTACAAGTCTTCCTAACTTTAGTTAGGTTCGGCACTCTATCCACTGAGCTACCCACCTGCTTCCTCCTATCCTTCACCCCTCCTTGGCATCTTTGTTTTTTTCTTTTTTGCCCCAATTTGGTTCAATTCAACAAGGATATTGCAAAGTAGTTAGACACGTGCCCTGAGGAGTTTAAATGTAGATAGGGAAAGAAACATTATATACATAGAAATATGAGTTACAGTAGAGTTACCAACGGAATTGCCCAAAAGTAAGACCTACATAAGTTCAGAGGAAGAAAAAATCATTATGGACCGGGTGGATCATGGAGGCGTCCTGGAGAAAGATAGGACTTAATTTGACCCTTGGAGAAGCTGTAGTATTTCGGTTGCCAGAATAGCCTTAATTCAAATTAGAATTCATAAGGTGTATAGAGTCAATAATGCAAAGTCAAACCTGCCTGGTACAGAGAATTCCTGTAAGGAGAATAGAGGGAGAGGTAAGTTAGGACCCTATTATAAAAAGTATTGAAGGGTAAGCTAAGGTGTTGATTTTATCCAATAACTAATGAGTTGTTATTCAGTTGTATCCAACTTTTTGTGACCCTATTTGGGGTTTTCTTGACCAATATATTAGAATGATTTACCCTTCCTTCTCCAGCTCATTTTATAGATAAGGAAACTGAGGTAAACAGGTTTAAGTGACTTGTCTAGGGTCACACAGCTAGTAAGTGTTTGAGGCCAGTTTTGAATGCAGAAAGATAATTCCTGACTCCAGATCTAAAACTCTATCCACTGAGTGATCTAGTGCCCCCAAGTAGTGAGTAGCCATGATTTTTTTTTAATTTTTGTTTTGCTTTGTTGTTTTTATGGGATTTTTTTTTCATTGGGAGAGGGGCAAGAACACAATACTTGATTGCAAAGATATATCATATGTATATGATGTATGCATATCATATATGATTTTTTAAAATATAAATCAGTTCAACTTAGCTTTTTTTTGTTATTCTTTGTTTTACAAGGATAAAAGTGATTTATTTTCCAGGAAGAGAAAGTGATATGTTGGGAAATGAGGATGATATAAAGATATATGGTCTCATTTTTTTTTTTTATGAAGAGAAAGGATATGATGAAAGTTAGATTTTTAGGCACATTAATTTGACAAGAGTATGCCAGGAAGACTAACACGGAGAAAAAAAATTGCTGTTATTTAGTTTTATCAGTCATGTCCACTTCTATGTGACCCCATTTGGAGTTTTCTTGGCAAAAACACTGGGGTAGTTTGCCATTTCCTTCTTTAGCTCATTTTATAGATGATGAAATTTAGGCAAACAGGGTTAAGTGACTTGCCCAGGTCACACAGCTATTAAGTGTCTGAAGCCAGATCTTAATTCAGGAAGATGAGTCTTCCTGACTCCAGGCTCAGCACTCTACCTCCTGATCCTCTTAGCTGCCCAAGAGAAATATTAGAGGTAGACACACCAGCTAGGAAACTACATCACTATGCCCGGGATTCCTGGGCACTTCAAGGACATAGACTTGTATTAGGTCTCATAAATCAGAGTAAAATTATGACAGATAGTAGTATTTCTTCTAACAGCTGACAAACCATGAAATATCATAAACAGAGGGAGAGAAGGGAAGAGAACCTGATAATAGTTCATAAGGAAGTTAGTACGGTCTAGTGGGAAGAAGGGAAAACAAAGTCCAGGTTTTTAGTCCCAGGGCAAAGACAGTGGAGTGTTTTGCCTTTTCCTTCTCCAGGGGATTAAGGTTAGAACAGGTTAAGTGACTTGCCAGGTCACATAGCTAGTAAGTATCTAGGGACAGATTCGAACTCAGTGATTCTTTACTCCAGATCCATCACACTGTCCACTGCACCATGTTCTGGAAGAAAGCTAAAACTTCCAAGTACCATAAACCTGGCAGCATTTAACTATTAGTTGACTGGCTTTTTTTTAACAATGCCAGAATGAATAAATATTGAGGGAAAACAATTTTGAAGGTGTGTGAAAAGGATAAAGATACAAATGGAATGCTTATTTATAAATGACTAAGAGCTAACAGGATATCGGAATCAGACTTTAAAAATATTTAGTTCATTTAAACAAATATGTATTTAGTGCCTACTATGTACTATGTACACAGAATTGTTCTTGTCATGAGAGACAGAGGGACAAAAATATATATAATAATCTTTGTCCCCCCAAAGAATTTCCATTTCTTGGGAAAATAGAAAATATATGTAAATCTCTTAGGCTAGATCAATGGGCCAAATATAATAAGATGAAATTAGATTAGTAAAAATGTAAAGTTTTACATTTAGATTCAAATAATCAATTCACCAACACAAGATGGAGCAGATAAAGTCAGTTAAAAAAAGTTTGTGTGGTGTATTGGTCAACTTGCCATCTGGGGGAAGGGGTGGGGGGAAGGAGGGTAAAAGTTGGAACAAAAGGTTTTGCAAATTGTCAGTGCTAAAAAAAATTACCTATGCATAAAATTTTTGTAAAAATTAATTTAATTAATTAATTAAAAATTTTTAAATAGTTTGTGTGAAAAAAGATTGGGCAGATATGGAGATTTGTTGAAAGTGAATGCACAGACTTAAGTCTGATTACTTGCTATCTTAGGCAGGGGGAGGAAGGGAGGAGAAAAATTTGGAGTACATAGTCTTATAAGGGTAAATGCTGATGACTACCTTTGCATCTGTTTGGGAAAAAATACTATTGAGGAAAAAAAAGGTCTGAAGATCTCAGTGTACTGCAAGTTTACAAGTGCATTAATGGAATAATATGACAATCCAAAATAAGATCTCAGATTGCATTCAAAGAAGAACCATGTCCAAATCCAGGAAGATGACAGCCCTGCTATTCCTCTGCCTTGTTCAGAATATGTTGAGGTTCTGGTGGAATTTTGGAATGGTCTTGGTCATCTGGAGATTATCTAAAAATAGGCATATTGACTTATAAATAAATCTTAGGATATATTACATGATAAGTGACTAGAGAAATCATGGATTTTATCTTGGGAGGAGGAACAAAAAGAAAATAAGCATTTATACAGAACCTACTATATACTATCTACTAATTATATGTGCTAAACACTTTTTTTTTCAAATATTTCATTTGACCATCCCAGCAATCCTACAAGGTTGGTACTATTATGTCCCCATTTTACATCTGAGAAAACTGAGGCAAACAGAGGTTAAATAATTTTTCAAGGATTAGATACTAGCAACTGTCTGAGGTCAAACATGAACTCAGTACTTCCTGCCTCTGGACCTACATCACCAGCTGCCCCTTTGAAATCTCCAAGGGAGGGAGACAGGATAGCCATCTTCAGTGTATGTGATCATGTGAATGAATAATGGAATTTGTGCTTATCCACAAAGGGTAGAACTACTCACAACAGGTGGTAATCACAAAATGGAAAATTTAGGTTTGGTATAAAAAAAAAAACTTAAGGAAAATTAAAGCTATACAAAAGTGAACAGGATCCACTTACAAAGGATTTTCAAGCAAAAGATGGATAATCATTAGCTGGGAATATTGGGAGAAGGAGACATTTTGGGGCTCGACAGCCTCTATCTCTGAGACTTGGTATTTGGTGAAGTTCTTGAATGCTGATATCCAATACTATAGAAGATGTCACTGGATAATATTCTCCCTCCAACTTTTGGGAGGCAATGTGCTATAATAGGAAAAGTACAGCAAGGCAGGAGGTCAGGGATTTTTATTCTAAATGTACTTTCTAGTTATTTGTCACTGGTCAAGTCACTTAATCACTATGGGCCTATTTCTCCATCTGTAAATCAAATGAGATTTTTAAAGTTCTTCTCAAACTTAAAATATTATATAATGTTAGATATTTATGTAGGTAGGTGGTGGCTGTGATGGTGCTCATTCCCATTCACCGTGGTGGTCATATCATCATATTCCTGTCTCTACCACCAAAAACTTGTGTAAAGTTAGGGAATTCATTCACTCTTCCTTTGGTCTCAGTTTCTTCATTGGTCAAATTATAATAATGTCTATTCTGCCATCTAGTCTCATAGTATTTCTCTGAAGAAATGAAAGGAAAAGAAAGAAAATGTAACAATCTTTGAAGAAATGAGTGACCCACAAAAGCAAGGTACTACAGGGCTTGTGACAATAGTAGATCTACCCAGAGTGCTAACCACTCAACAGTACAGCAAGCCTTGGGCAGACCAAAGACTGGAACAACTGACTAAGAAGCTTTAGGGTCTTTGGCTTCTAGCCCTAACCCTGCACAGCATGGCTGCCCTTAAAATTATATCTCTCCAGGCAACTTCATGGAGTACTTGGGTGGTCTTGCTGGTCCTGTCTATGGCCTCCTTCCAATCAAAGCTTTTATTCTTTTCTTTAGATTTGTGGATAAGAGTTTTATTAGTTGAATGCTAGCAATATGTGTTTATCTTTCTCGCTTTGTCCTGGATAAAAAAATCTAATTACTCTTTTAAAGAGTTAATGATGTTTTCTGTGCATACTTTGAATATAGGAACTCATTTTTAATATCATTAATTACTATAATTATTCCAGGCTTCATAATCTGATATTCATTTCATGCCCTTTTCCAGGATAAGATGATTAAATGGGAAATTTAGTTTCTATTCCAATTCTTTAAAAAATTTTTGATATCAACATCTTTAATGATTTAGTTCTTGATAACTCCAACCCTTTTTTTGCTAATTTTATAAAGTCTTACAGGAGTTCTCAATACCACCAACAACAATAATAATTACATTCTTTTTATATAGTCTTTAAAAAAAATTTATTTACAGAGATGATAAGAGCATAAAATATAAGTGAAATGGACCTTATTAGTTACCACTAATCATGTTTCAAATGGCGCTTTCCTTGACCTCTTAAATGCTTTCCAATACCTATAAGATGTTTGCATCAATAGCCTTGATGGCACATCAATTGTTACTGACTGCTGGAATTGAATTACATTAATAGTTTTCTTGACCAGAGAGTTTCAATCAGATCAGGCTATAGCTATATTGGATGTCACCTACAATAAGAGAAATTGCAATGATTCACACATTTTTGCTCATGTGTTAAATAAAACTTGGTGGCAGATTTTTCAGGACATTGTGGATATCACAATAGGGAAAAAATTAAAAATTGAAGTTTTAGTGAAATTTGCTCCTTTCATAAACCAGTTAGTCTTATCTTCAGCATTAACTCCTTGGACAGTTGCTAGTATGTCATATGTCTTGGAGGAATTTACGTCAACTATTTTGGAATACTACAAAAAGAAGCAATGATGTTTATCTATCAAGAAGCAAGGAGAGGAAAAGGTGAGATTAAAGGGTTATGCTTGGGATAAAAGTCTTCTATTAGTAAAAACAGAAGTTCATCTGTCAAGGTTAAAATCAAGAGTCAAGAAAAAAATAATGCAACCACTTTAGTAATATATTTTGGTCTCACATTTTGATTTTCATGCATGATATTATATATCTTCCTTTGATTCTTATTTATAATTCAACTTAAATATTAAGTACCATGAACCATAAGGAAACCAGAACATTTAGGGGCATTATTTTTACAAGGAAAATGCAAGCAAGTAAAAACTTAATCAAAAACTTGAATGGAGAATGTTTAATAAGGACTCAAAAAGAAAATGATTATCATTGGAAAAGTTACTCTATGGCATTCCCCTGATGGCTCAGGGGATAGACTGCTGGATCCGCAGCATTTGCCCAGGGATGCTGAACTCAGAGAGACTATAAATCCATCCTTGAACCCTACCTCACTGTGTGACCCAAACTCTCTTTGAAATCACTTACCTCTGCCTCAGTTCCTTCATCATGGGGACCAAACCTGCCTCCCAGAGTTGTTGTGAAGATAAAATGAAATATTTGTCAAGTTCTTTGCAAACCTAAAAGTTCTACATAAATATATACTAGCTATTATCGATACTACGTTATTCCTTTCTTTTGATAAGGGAGTTCATCCTTTGTCTATTCAACAAAATGCTCATTATATATTCAAAAAGGGAGCAAATTAGTGTTCTTTCATCTCAAATAGGCCTTTGTGAACAAAAATCACTCAAGTGAATGTTAGGGAAACTAGCTTTAAAAGAAAATAGCTAAGAGGAAAATGACAGCCAGGTAGGTGGTATAGTGGATAGAACACTAGCCCTAGAGTCAAAAAGACCTGGGTTGAATCTGAGCCAGACACTTACCTAGATGTGTAACCCAGGATAAGTGACTTACTCCTGTTTATCTAAGTTTCCTTATCTATAAAATGAACTGGAGAAGGAAATGGCATATCACTCCAGTATCTTTACCAAGAAATGGGGTCATAAAGAGTCAGACAGGACTGATTGACAAAAAATAAAATAAAGGGAGAAATTAGTAAAAGGAAGATGTGTACAACACATACAAAAGCAGTATGATTTGATTATTTGTTCTCATCTCATTTTTCAAAGAAGAAATGGAAGCAGAGAAACTAAATGGCCCAGGACCCAGACTAGAAGCTAATAAAATATCTTATTCCCCAGAAAGGTCTTTTCTTTCCATATTCTAGTTTTTGTCCCTGATTTTTCCTCCACGTTCCTCTTTTAGAAAACAAATGATGTTCTTTGATCTCCATATTTCCATCTGAATGTCTCTTTAAAAATTACCTCAAGGGAGTCACCCATCCCTCTACTCCCTCTTTACATCTATGAAATTTACTGTAGCATACAGGCAGGGCTTGGATTGACTTGCCCATCCCTTTATTTAATTGTTTTTTTCCTCATGCTAGCCATATGGCAGAAAATAATAATAAATATATATTCTCTTTCTTAAGATTTATAGAGCAACAAAACATTCATCCTTCATACTAGTCCTTCCTAGTGACATGCTCTTTAATGACAGGGTATCTCAAAAATCTTTGTGCAGAGTTGTTATCATAGCTTAAAAGCTTAAAATAAACTCTAATAGTTTAAAGCTGCAGAAAGACTTTTGGGGCTCTTCATATTCCAGAATTTTTGCTAACCTTTTAAGTTTCTTGATGGACAGCTAAGATCGGTTACTTGTTTTTCTCCCAAACACAAAGAATAAGGAAAACTTAATCTAAGCCATTGTTGACTTCTGATTAAAAATGCAACATGATTCCAATCCAGTTCTCCGGTTCAATATCTATTTGAGATTGTCTTGAAAAAAATTTTATTTTTAACAAAAAGATACAAGGAGAGTATTATCCCCAGATTTAGATACTTTCTGAGGAAAAAAATAAGAACACCAGGCCTACCATGGAAATTGGCATTACTGTTGTGGTACTCAGTGATAGCACATAAGACTCTTAGAAGAGTCTTTGAAGCCTTAAAGTGCATCAAGTTAAAAATCACTGCATGAAAATCAGATTTCCTTTAGGCAGTCAACTCTGCCAATTTTTCTAAGATGTCAGGTTCTTTTAATAAAGAGACACAGTTAGAAATAAAGATATTCCTTCTCTTCACCGTCTACTCCCTGGGATTATATATGCATTTTGTCCATCTAGATATTTTCCTATTGGATAGTATTGCTAAGACACAAACAAAGCAGACTTAAAACAATGGACTTGAAGGACAAAAGGGAAAAATATTTCAAATTATGGGAAAATGAATAACTAGAACTTTGAATTCATCAAATTCTCATGATCCAAATTGTTGATAAATGATAACTTTGTTAACATTAGAATCTTTTGGTCTAAGTTTGGAAAATAAACAGGAAAAAACACAGAAATGTGTTATTCTACATATAGCATCACCACTTCAGCCTATTGTAGGGCTTCCCATGACCACTTTGGAGATGAACAATTGCTATATAGTCAATGTGACTTGATCATGTTGCCAATACATTTTAGTCCAAAAGAAATGGAAATGTCAGGGATACCTATTATTGGAGAATAGTTGAATGGTATATGACTGTGATGAAATATTGTGCTATAAGAAATGATGAGCTCAATCGTCTTACATGAAGTACTGGAAAACTAAGAAAATTAAGGAAGTTAAGGTCAGACAAACAATGAGCAGAGGCAGGTTCTGGCATTTCTGGGCCTTCCTTCTATATCAATGTCTCATGGCATAAGTATCATCACAAAAAATATGTTGAGAAAGCAGTAGGTATGTTCAGAGAAACAATAAATAAATAAGCCAGTTTGAATGGAATACAAGTGTTCAAGGATACACAGAATTAAGAACAGGTAAGGTTCTGGGGCAACAACTGGAAAGAGCCTTTTTTCCATATAAATTCCTTTTAAAAATTCATTCATACTTAGATTCATAATAAAATTACACTCACATTAGTTTTTCAAATCAAAATGTATAATAGTTTTTGTTCCATTATAGAGAATTTCTAACTGTGAACAAGATTTGGAGCCACACAAAGTGGAGATCTTTGGTACAAGTGGCCCCTTTGGAGTTACATTGATCTACCTCTTCATGTAGGGGAAGAGGTTGTGCACCTTTGGGCATTCTTCTTTGGGAATGTCACTGTGTGTCAACTGTCTAATCCCATGTTTGAGGATCATTCATCTTTAGGAATCTAAACCTTGTAGTTATTACTCTGTCAGGATTGGGGCAGAATTCTCTTTTAGAATACTATCATTCTAAACTCAGGAAAATGCTCTCTTTAAGGTCTTTATTCTGAAATTCAACCAATTGACAGAGGACATTAAAATACATGTATATCTTTACCTCTTCCCTCCTCCTCCAACCCTGCTACCAAATTAAGGTAAATTCAGCTCCACACAAGCTGATGATCAACACTGAGCATGTCCATGTATCGAGAAATTAGCCAACTCTACTCAACTGATAGGTCAGAGTTATGTTGCCCAAAAAGGTGAAAGTGGAGGAAATATGACTGTAATTTAGTAGGGTGAATTATCCAGTGATGCATTGTTTCCCTGGGGTATATCCCAGACAGCTATAGTTGTAATTGAGTGACTCCTCACTCCTTTACTGTTCTCCTCTCTCTCTCTCTCTCTCTCTCTCTCTCTCTCTCTCTCTCTCTCTCTCTCTCTCTCTCTCTCTCTCTCTCCTCTCTCTCTTGCTTTATCTCTCTCTCTTCTCTCTCTCTCCTCTCTCTCTTCTTCTTTCTTTCTCTCTCTTTCTCTCTCTCTTCTCTCTCTCTCTTCTCTCTCTCCTCTCTCTCTCTCCTCTCTCTCTCTTTTCTCTCTCTCTCTCTCCTCTCTCTCTCTCTTTCTGTCTCTCTCTCTCTCTCTCTCTCTCTCTCTCTCTCTCTCTCTCTCTCTCTCTCTCTCTCTCTCTCTCTCCCTATTCCAGCCTCTCCTACTCCCCTACTAACTCATATTGAATTTGAGAAAAACTGAATATTGGAGGAAACTGACAGATCCATCTAATTTCTGGATTTTTTTTTACCTTGAAATCTGTTATGATGTAAGTTTCCTGCAAATGCTTGCAGCTGTAGTCTAATCTCAGAAAAGAGTTGAAGCAATATAGTTAAGCTTTCCAGAAGCTCCAAATGGGGGCTCAACTTTGTGCCCCAACTTGGAGATATTGATCAGCTATAATCTTTGTGGTTAATAGCATTTTTATTCTTGTCAATTAAGGCATTTTTTAAGTTTTTACCTTTTTTCAACATTTCTCAGGTCCTTATTACCTGTTCCCTTCCAAGAATTGATTCCTTCCAAAACTGAAGAAAACCATGAGAACATCCAGACACCTATTCTCCTTTTTGTATACATCACTTGATTCTTTTTAAAAACAGCAAAACAATTTCAAGACTCTGTTTCACTGGAAAATTGTGAGTCTGCCAAGTAATTTTACTATGATCTAATTTATCTATGAGTAAATCAGGAATAATTGTGCCTAGGTTCTAGTTTCAATTATACCACTAAGCATCTGTGAAATGTTAGGTAAATTATTTAACTGTTCTGAGCTTATTTCCTTATATGTAAAATGGGAGTCTTGGTCGTGATAGAAGGGTGAGGTTGTAATAGTCTCCAAGATTCCTTTCAATAGCAGAATTTAACAATTCTATAATACTTTAAAGGAGTATTGAGACAGATTAAGGAGCTAATTAAAGCATTTATGTATCTTTGGAATTTCAATAGACAATAAAAGATTATTAGCCTTTCTTTTTTCTAAATCTTTATAACAATATTAGGATTATGAAATTTTATAATTTAAAGGACTTTTGACATCACAAATCACTACTCCAAACTCCCATTTCCAGTTCTAAAACCCCTAGAAATATATATAAATTTTCATGCAGTAATAGCTTGTGTCCCCAACTTGATTTTAAATTCCATGTTTTCTGGTTTTTCTTTACTTGTATCCCTAGAACTTAACCCAGTGTCTGACACCTAATAGTTGCTTAATAAACCCTAATTATTGGTTGGATTCTAAAAATCTTCCACCCTTTTCAGTGCACAGGCACTACAAAGTAATAGAAGTCAGGGTCACAGGCAGCACTGATGCAAAAAAAAAAAAAAAAAAAAAAAAAAAAAGCCCTAACTTCCCATAGATGGAGCATACAAGGTAGTCCTATAATTCCCAAGGATTGTATAAGTCTTTGGGGAAGGTTGCTCACTTAAGATTATTATTATTGTTAGCTCAGATATGCATCCTGTCCATTTCTATTAATTTGAAAAAAAAAAAAAGTTCATGTTTTAAACCTTGTGAACTCATGTCCTTGCAAAGGAGCGTCTGACTAAGCTTTATAGGAATGTCAGATACTGAATTAGGTGGGGGCAGAAAGAAAAGTAAAAGGCATCTGGTGCCTTTAATGTCAACATGTGATCTCTGACCCCTGTATTTCTTTGTTACTCCCATAGTACCTAACACCATCTTTTTTTTTCTCTTTTTCTTTAATATTATTTTATTTTTCCAAATATATACAAAGATAATTTTAAACATTGTTTTAAACATTTACCTTTGCAAAACCTTGTGTTCCAAAATTTTTTCTCCCTTTCTCAAAGACAGCAAGCAATCCAATAGATTTAACCTAAAACATGTACAATTCTAAACATATTTTCATATTCACCATTCTGCACAAGAAAAATCATATCTGAAAGGAAAATAGCATGAGAAAGAAAAAACAAGCAAACCAACAAAAAGGTGAAAACAGTATGCTCTGATCCACATTCAGTCTCTATAGTTCTCCTTCTCTCTCTCTCTCTCTCTCTCTCTCTCTCTCTCTCTCTCTCTCTCTCTCTCTCTCTCTTTCTCTCTCTCTCTTTCTCTCTCTT